>NC_054062.1:24818611-25159861 GCF_017639655.2 Falco naumanni | reverse complement strand
GCTGCCACACGAGTACGGAGGGATGGGAGCATACGGGGCAGGGCAGGGGGAAGTGATGGGGCTGGACGTGCCGCAGGTCCTGTGTCCTCACACACACCCCCACACACTGTCGCTCTCCCCAGGTGATGCCTATGGTGCAGATGTGGTGAGCGATCTGGAGCGACGGGAGCGCCTGGCCAACAACCTTGTGTGACCCCCCAGCATCAGCACACTCCCAGCAGCATGGTGGGACAGCCTGCCTCCTGTGCCCCAGCCCCTGCACTCCGGCAGCACCAGACTGAGCTCAGGGACTCAAAGACTTTTGTATTTATTGATGCTGCCGCAGAGGACGGAGATGAGCACCAGGGCCAGCAGGGAGTGCCCAGGGGTGCCCAGCCCCGTGCTGCCAACGGGACCTGTGAGAGGGGCCCAGGTACCACAGCAGCGCCCACCTGTGTGGCTCTGGTGCCCCCCAGGATGACTACCTCAGCCTGCCTGGCCCCCTCTGCCCCAGCAGACTCAGGACAGGCCCCAGCCACTGCCACCTGTACACCAGTCCTGTCCTCAATAAAGATGCTGTGCAATGGGAGTCAGGTGCTGTGCTATGGGAGGGGGGGTACCCCCTTATCAACGACAACATCCCCTGCTCTCTTCCCCACCAGGATCATGAAGTCAGTCCCCAGCTGGGACTGACCCTGGTCTAGGCAATGTGGCCCCAGCCAGGCAGTGTCCCCCCTTTGCCACCAGCCCCCCAGCTGCCTGGATGTGGGCAGTGCCAAGTGGCTCTGGCTTGCCACCAGCAGTCCCCACTGGTCAGGGCACCCTGTCCCTGAACTGGTTGACCCTGTGCACATAAAGGGACCCAGCCAGCTCTGTGGCAGCATGGGCCGGCAGCCAGCCCACCAGCCACCACGGCTGCAGCCGTGGTGCTGGGCTTTCCAGGCTGCCCTGGCAGTTCCTCAGCTCTGGGAGCAGCGATGGGGCTGCTCTGCCCTCGAAGCCCTTGCTCCTGGGCACAGGGTAGAAACACCGTGCCCTTGCTCTCTGTATTTCCTTCCTCCTGTGGTTTCTAGCTTTTTTTTTTTTCAGTAAAGGCAAATAAATGGGAATGCCACCAACCCACGCTCTGTACTGCCTAGCTCCCCATGAGCCAGCTATCAGGCGGTGCCACCCCTCTCCTTGCACACCTATGCCTGTCCCTGCCTCGCTTGCAGGCACCAGCCTGGGGTGGGGGGCTGCCAGCACCTACGTCGGCACAGGACAGGACAGGCTGCACCCACACGTCATGGTCCCTGCACATGAACGAGCCGCTGGGGACAGTGGTGACACACTGGGGTGGCCTGAGGCTGTGGCAAGAGACAGTGTCAGCACAGGCTCGCTCCGCCCAGAGTTGGGGTTCAAGGGATGCCGGATGGCTGGGAAGATGCCTTCCACATGAGAGCAGCCTCACGCCCTGAAATTTCCACCAGCCAAGCTTCGAGCAGCTGGGCACAGTGGCTGAGATGGCTCCCAGCTGGCAGCACCACCGGCACAGGGGCAGGCAGCCACCACCACAGGGTCATGACCAGCTCCACTGCCACCAAGCTGGGGGACAGCCAGAGGACACAGGACAGGCACACAAGCCCTTCAACACAGACTGGTGCACCACAGTCACAACCCAAAACATGCAAACCGCTGGTAGGGGTGGCAGAAAAGCATCATCCCCATCCTTACCTGCTGTGAAGGGCAGGGAAGCCCCACAAACCATGGCCCCAAGAGTTTGGGGAGGGCTACAGGGTGGGAGTGCTGGGACACACAGGGTTGTTTTTCAGGTGCTGAGAGACGATGCAAAGCAAAGGAGCCACAGGAAGGTCCCAGCCACCCACCCACGTCCCTGCCCTGAGGACGGGCAGGAAGCCCCCAGCCCGCCAGGGCCAGCAGTGCAGCCACATCACAGCCCCGCACAGGGCTGGGAACGCAGCCCTGCCCACACGCCAACAAGGGCCCCGCTGTCTGGGGCCACAGCTGCTCCGCGGAAGTAAACAGGGTCCCTGCCAGCACATTCCTGCCTGCTGCCCTGCCCGACCCCTCCTGCCTGCACCCCACCCCCCCACCCCGCTGTGGACACCCACCACTGGGGAGGTGTGGACATCCACCCCCATGGTGTCAGGGACCACGCGCAGCAGCCCCCAGCATACGTACCCTCCCCTGGCATGCACGGGCGCAGAGAGCCACAACCTGGCCAGGCAAATAAAATAAATGGTATTTATTAGCAAAATATAGGACAGAAACTCTTGCTCACAAGGCCCTGCCAGGTGGCCAGGGCTGCCCCGCACAGCCCTGCAGCTTTGCTGCTGAGCTCCCCGCGTCCTGCTGCTGCTTCCACTGCAGCAGGTAGCACCGGGGGTCCTGCCCGGGGCAGGATGGGCAGCGCTGCCTGACAGTGACAGCATCTGCATGGCACCAACCAGCCTGCACCTGTCCTGCTTAGCCCTTTCAGTGGAGCAGCCTGGTGCTTTTGGATACGGTGCAGTATCTATCCCAGCTCTTGAGATGCAGGATGCTCTGCCTGCCCACAGAGAGGGGCCCGGACACCCCAGTGGGGTTTCTAGTGGAACTGAACGTGCAGCCTCCCAGCTCAGTCCCGGCCCTCCCAGGCATCCTCCCGCTGCTTGTTCTCCAGGCGCTTCCTCTCTGCAGAGACAAGAGGAGAGTCAACCCCACGTTCCCACCACTCCACAGCCACTCGGCTCCCCATGGAGATGGCCAGTGCCCATCCTGCTGCAGACCTCTCCCACTCAGCAGCCTCTGAGAAGGGGCATTCATGAGGAGGGTCCCCCCAAACTACAACCCCTCCCAAGCATCCAAATCTCACCCTGGGCTTCTTGCAGCTTCCTCCGCTCAGCATCTCGCTGAGCTGGCGTCTGGTTGCTGCGTACCCCCAGGGCACCGATCACCAGCCGCCTGGCCAGGGCAGCCGATGTTTCAGGGCGCTCCTTTGCCGGCTGCAGGTAGTCTGGGTGAGCGGAGATAGGGGACATCAGTAGGGGCATCCTGGGAGGGATGGGGCAGCTGGCACGGCTCCACAGCGCTGCTGCTCCATCCAGCTGCTCCATCACACCCCAATTATCAGGACAAAGATACTGCATAAGCACCATGGCACAAGCCACCTCGGGGCACCACCACTCACCTGCATACGCCCTGGCTTTGGCTTTAGAGGCGCGGGTGCCATGGGAGAGTGGGCGCGTCTTCACCATCAGGTGCTTGGTGCTGAGAGCATCACGTGCTGCAGGGAGAAAGCAGTAGAGTCTGCTTGCAGGCCCAGCCCCATGCCCAGGATCCAGCCGCAGGAGAGGCAGGGAAGCCTCCCCTCTGCCCATCCCTAGCCGAACTGGGAGCAGTACCTGTTATGGGGCTGGAGAAGATGCCCAGCGCATGCGTATCGTCCACCCACTTAATATCAAAGCCTTTTTTCCTGCCGGAAAGAGGGAAGCTCAGCAAGGCATCGGCACTGGGTAGGCAGGGGTCCAGAGCAGAGCCCAGGCAGGGGACCCCAGGGCCAGGGCCGGGGCATTGCCAGCAGACTCACTGATAGCTGCAGAAGACACGCAACAGGTCTTCAGTGCGGAAATCCGAGGGGAAATCATAGATCTCGATGACATGGGGCAGCTCCGCATCGCTGAGATCTGGTACGGTGGGTTCAGCCCCGTAGTAGTTGAAGCGGGGTGACTGCTGGCTCTCCCGGCGCTTCTCACCCCCTGAGAGCTGCAGGGGTAGGAGAGGCACAGCACTGAGCAACCCATGTCCACCCACCCCATGCCAGCTCCTGATCCATGGCAAGTGCTCCCTGGGAAGTGGCCTGCCCCTCACCCCCTGCCCCAGCACTGCAGATGGATTCATGGCATTCACATATTAGGAATTATTGACCAGAGCTCTCATTGCTTTTCCCATACCAGCATCCCTTCACTTGCCATGCTCTGTGGTCCCACTAGGGACGCAGTAGGAATGGTACTGGTGAGACAGAGCATACACCGCCAAGCACACCCCTCCTTCCACAGTGACATGCTGACCCCAAAATACATTTGGGGAACAACAAGGAGCAAGACAGCAAGTTCAGGAGGAAAGACTGACATCTGACTGCCATGTGGGAGCACCAGGCTCAGCATGCCTCAGCTGCAGCACATGCACCAGAGCAGCCCATTGGCACCCCAGATGCCAAATGGAAAAGCCAGCACTCCCCTGACGAGCAAGTTCTGGTGGTTAATCACCTGCCCAGCTAAAAATTTATGCCTTATTTCTCATTTGAGTTTGTCTGGCTTTGCTTTCCAGCCGGCGGTTCTCGTTCTGCATCTCGCTGGATTAAAGAATCCTCAGTCCCCAGTCCCCTCCCCGTGACTGCACTTACTCATGCTAATCAAGTCCCTTCTCAATCTTCTTCTTGATAAGCTACACGGGTTGCACGCCTTAGTATCTCACAGTGGGGCACTTTCTCCAGCCCTAAAAGATGATGGCTGTAGTGTTTTTCTACCTCTCCTATTTTCCAACCTTCATTTTAAAATGTGGGCAGCAGTCTCCCACTGCCACAACATGGAGGTGCAGCTACTCCCCTCCGCCCTGCAGCATCGGTGCCGGTGGACCACCCCGCACCACTCACTGCACCCCAGCTTTCCAAACCGCACCATGCCAGCATCTGAGGGGATTCACAGCCCTGCCCTAGCTGAGACACCAGGACAGGCACAGCCCAAAGCCAGCAAGAGCTCCCCCATCCCCCCCAGAGCGTGGGGCCAGCGTGGTGCTGGGGAGTGGGTACATAACTCAGCCAGGTTCCCAGCCCGATCCCCCAAGCGATCATAGCACAGCACACCATGGCTGGAAGGTTAGAGTCCATAAATCCCAGCCAGCTCAGTCAATAAAAAGTGCTCATTCCGACAATTTTATGGGGAAGATGGATTCACGGCAGGTGAGGGGAGTGCTGCTCGGGCGGCTGGATGCCAGCGGAGGGTAGAGCTGAGTTATGGAGCTCACGGGACAGGCTAGCACCGCCGACTGAGCCGCCTGCCCCACCACCATCACCCATTAACCAGGTGCACCCTGTGCAGCGCAGTGCATTCATCAGGCACCCCCTGCCTCCTCGGCGGAGGTGAAGGAGCCGTCCCTGGGCAGGATGAAGCCCTACAGTGCCGCTTGAGGGAGCAAAGCACTCGGGTAGTCCCAGGCGCTGGGAAGATGATTAGAGAGCAGGAGCACAGAGTGCCAGAGAGGTCCTTGACCTTCACAAATCACCAAGTGTGGTGGGGCGGCAAGGACGGGAGCCGTCTGGCAGCCAGGCTCAGCCACGCGGCAGGCACAGCTCAACAGGTCCCCCCCACGCTGCCAGCATGGGCACACAGCACGCCTGCAGCCCCCCGGACATGGGACAGGACAGGGAGCAGAAGCCAGGGTACAGCCCCCAGCCCTGGCAGGCACCCTGGGAAGGGTCTGCTGAAGTATGGACAGCTGGATGGCAGAGACAGGACACCATGGAAAATGAAGCCTTGTCCCTTGCGCCTCGCTGCTCTCTAAAGACACACGCTCGCTGGAGCACATTAGAGGGGTCTGTGGCTGCTCGCTTACACCGCCGCTCGCTCACCGAGAGCGCACCTCCAGAGCTGGAGAGAAGGCTGGCGTGCATGCACCACGGCTCCCGGCACACAGGCACCGTGCCGGCTGATGGAGAGTCCATCGAGCCTGCAAGGAAATGGTCGCAGTGCTTAATTACCCCCTGCATTCAAACTGATTTTTACTCTGAATTTGTCTGGTTTCAGCTTCCAGCCAATGGATCTTGCTATGGTGTTTTTTCCTGCTAGATTAAAGAGCTGTCCACTATCAGAAATCTCTCCTCCACACAGAACGTCATAAATCTTGCTCTCTGCTGGCTATCTGCGTCGCATAAGGATTTGGCTACAGGGAAGAATGCTACTAATTTTCTTGTCCTTTTTGTTCATTAACAACAGCTCCATCTCCCCAGGAGCCTGCACCCTCCCTGAGCAGCTGCGTCCACCTGCCGAGAGCTCACAGGGCTCAAGGAAGCACCAGGCTTGGCATGGGAATCTGCAGGGGGTGAAGATGGCAACTTTTAATTGATAAATCCCTTATTCAAGTTGTTATTCACCCATCTTGGGAAGCTCCCTGGAAAGTTTATACTTTGCTCAGAGCTTGTGCACAGGAGAACTAACACAGATACTCCAGAGCTCCTTGGAGTTAAGCACCCACGCTGCACAGCACAACCTTGCCTGCAGCATTGTATGGCTGCACCATAACACAGGTCCTCCTTGACCTGCCTCCCTGGCAGGGCCAGGCAGCCACTTTGCTGTGCCCGAGGATGAAGCCATGCCCACAGCACCAGCCCATGGAAAGCCAGTGCCAGCCCAACATGCACCAGCTGGCAGTGCTGTCCCTCTTGCACCGATGCTCACCACAACCTCCCAGCTGGAGGGCAGGGGACTGCAGCTGGGGGGAGGACAGCCAGGTAGGGATGGGGGTACCCAATACCCTTCCATGTCCCCCTCCAAGCAGCCCCAGATGTGAGCTCTGTGTCCCACACCTTGCCCCAGGCCCACGCCAGGCTTGGAGAAGGCTTGCCAGCCTAGGCATGGCCCTGCGGACAAGGTGGGTACCAGTGCCCCTTGGTAAGGATGCTCTTGCATTAATCTCATCCCTTCACAGATGCTGTTATCAGGCACCACCCGCCACTCCACACCCTGCTTCCAGCCCAGGGTGGACAGACGCTGGCTGTAACAATATTAGTGCTGTTTGTTACTTTGGGCACATTAATGTCATTTGGAAAATTACCAGTTTGATGCTACTGATTTAAAATGCAATAAGGGGTATTCAGCCTCGCTGCAGAAACTGAACTTTGATTGCAAACAGCAAGAAAACAGAGTAGGTCCTGGTGCTAAGCAGCTAATTGTAGTAAATTCAGCAACACACATGCAGGAGGGGATGGTAATGAGCCAAAGCTGATTAAGAAGCCATAGTTTTGAGGAAACATCCCTTTGCTATTTCAATGGGAACCCATACGTCTCAGCCCATTTCTTTATCACCAGCCCTGGTTTCATGAGGGTGCAGTTGCAGTTTACGGTGCTCAAGCGGGTTTTACCGGGTGTGCTTTATGTACTATAGAGGAAAGATCTCCCCCAGCCTTCACCAGCCCCATGGGAAGGGATGGGAACCCGCCCGGGGGGGAAGGTGGAGGTCCCAGGCATTTTGGCACAGCAGGCAGCTCACACCCTCAGGGGTGGCTGGCAGTGACAGCAGGCAGCACTGGCAGGCTGGCCACATGGCCGCAGCACCCCCTACCATGCACTCACCCAGGAGGACATGGGGACAGCTGACCCTCGGGGACCCTGTCCTTGCATCCCAGCAGGCAGTAGCTACCATCCCTGCAATTCCCCACGGGCACTGGCTCGCAGCACATACCTCCTCCAGCAGGCGTGGGTCCAGGCAGTCCCCATCATCGTTAAACAGCACGTCCCAGCTCTCCTCGGCACCTGGGCTGGCCTGGCACAGGGTTCCGGCACTGGCGCTGGTCTGCCCTTCCTTTGGGGAGCCACTACGGAGACCTTCCTCTTCCTCCTTGGGCTCCTGGCTGCAGCGGTGCTGCTGCAGCAAGCCTGTGTCCTCACCTGCCCCAGACGGCTCCTCAGCCCAGGCTGCGGGTGAGAGGCCCTCTACGCTGTGGCACAGCAGCTCCAGGGGTGGTGGGGGCTCGTGGCTCTCCAGGGATGGGGGGGGGCTCACAGCTCTCCAGGGGTGCTCCCTCCCACATGCCACTCGCTGGTTCCTTGCCAGCACCCAGCGGGCCGCTCTCTGCCCCAGCGCTGCAGTCTGTGCAGACAGAGGCTCCCTGTGCAGTAGGCATCAGGTTGCCCTCCCCACCGGGATGCCTGGCACCAGCAGCGCTCTCCTCCTTGCTGAGCAGGAGCTGGGACAGACTGCCCGTGCCCTGCCCTGGGGTGCTCTCCCCTGGGAGCACTAGTGTATCGCCCGTGTCACCCCTTGAGCACCCGGGTTCACAGCTGGCTCCTGGTGCACCCAAGGTGCTCTCCCTGGCAAGCTCAGCCATGCCTCCCCACCTCTCCACCTCCTCCTCTGGCACCTCAGCGGCACAGCCCTCACCCTGCCCTGCCAGCAGAGACCCTCCCCACTCCTTCTCCTCCTCCTGGGCTTCCGGACCCATAGCCTCACACGCCAGCCTGGCCACGCTGCCCTGGCTGCCCACCCCTGCCGGCTGCAGGACACCCTCTCCTGGGCTCTGGGACAGGTCCCCAGCTGGATCTGGTGTGCTGTCCCCCAAATGCTCCGACACGCCACTTGGCCCTGCCTGACACGCTGGCATTGGGCTAGCGGGGTTGCCCTCGGGCTCAGGAGTAGCCTCCACAGCCCCAGGCTGGGTGGTCATTGGGGATGGAGGGTCAGGGTCAGTCCTCATCATGCGGTGGCCATGGCTGAGCTCTCTGAGACCTTCGCCATGGGATGCTTTGTCCTGCCCATCCCAGGGCTGGGCAACGACCAGATCTGGGCACAGCTCCCACGTGCTGGGTGATGCTCCCGGGGCCTCCGGTGTGACAGAGCAGCTGCTTCCCGGCCTCCAGCAGTGCCCTGCAGAGGCTGCCCGTGGCTCCTTCGGGCCAGCATGCACCTTGCTCTCCCTCCTTGCTGCTCTGCCCGTCTGTGTCCTGGCATGGGGGCTTCGTCTCTGCCCCTCGCCGCTACCCTGGCAAGTGTCCCGTGCCAGGCAGTGGTTCTCGGGCTCCCGGTGGTGCCCGGTTGGCACATCACCCACCACTTGCACCGCTCTCTCCCGCCGTGCTTTGGGCACGTAGAGGGCCATGTCAGGCTTCCGACGGCGCGGCCGGCTGCCCTCCACCTCCTGCTGCATGGTGCCACCGCTGCCTGTCAAGGAGAGACAGTGTCACCGCCCTGCCCACATCCCAGTGGCCCCACAGATGGGCATGCAGGGGGAAGCCCCTGCCCAGGTTGGTGGGTTGGGGTCCCAGCCTGGCAACCACACTCGCTCCCACAGCAGCCAGCGCAGCGATGGATAGCGGAGCCCCAACACTGTCCCCATGGCAGCAGATCTGCAGATGGGGTTTGGTGCCTGCAGCACCCCACAGCACTACAGCCTTTGGTGAGGCGTACCGGGCTTGGGAAAAGCAGGGAAACTCTGCCAGCATCACCGAGGTGCCCACCTGCCTGCTCTGGCGGCTGCTGCCTGGGACACCCCAGCCCCAGGGGCCAGTGTCCACAGCTGAAGCAAGCCACAGAGCCGTTGTACCATTCATGCATCAAAAACTGCGGAGAAGTCTGTGGCACCTGCAGAGCACCAGAAAACCAAGCCCCAGCCCAGGGACACCCCAGCAGAGGACCACGGCTGCCACCCTAGCACGCCGCAGCCCTGCTCACCTGCTGCCCCATCCCAGCAGAGATTTATTTTTCATCATCTTTGGCAGAAGCAGGCACGCCACGAGCTGCCGGGCCCCCCTGCCCCTATAAATATGCATCAGGCAGGGTTTATGGAGACGGATGGCGTGGGGGGCTGCACTGTGGTTGAGGCAGAGTAGGGCTGGGCCAGGGCCCCGTGATTAATCACTGCCCACTCCGTTTAGGGGGATTCATCACGGGCCGCTGTCAGGTAAATCACTGGAAAAACACCTCTTCAGTAATTAATGTGAAGTGACGGATGGACAGCCCCCGGGCCCATTAATCTGGACCATCAGTGCCGACCGAGATTATGAATGTCAGGATGCATAAACTGCCGGCGGATCAATAGGGCCAGGAACCCATCCAAGGCTCTCATTTCCGAGGCACCTCCGGTACATTAGCCTCCCCTCCACGCAGCCCCCGACCGAGGCGCGAACGCTCCCCGCGGCCCCTCACCAACAGCCGGCAGCGGTGCCGGGAAGGCGAGGGGAGGCCAACCGCTGGCTGGAAAGCGGCCGGGACTGCCCGTGCCGAATGGCATCATCCCCTCCTCCTGACGGACGGACGGACAGACAGACAACTGCCTCAGCTTGATGGATGGGTCTCTCACGGCGTTCTGGAAACTGCTGGCAAGCCTGGGCAGGGCCGTGCTCCCCAGCATCACCGTGGTGCCTGTGCCTCGTGCTGTGGAGGTGGGCAGAAGCACCGTGCACTCCTGCCCACCTCCACGGCACAAGGTGCAGGCACAGGTGCTGCAGTGATGCTGGACACCATCCTGGAGCTGCCCCAACCATTTTTCTGCCTCTGCAGCTCTTGTCATATTTTTCCCCCTCTTTGATACACTAATTTTGCCAGCAGAACGATCCCCTTTATCTTTATCGACCATGAGAAAGGAATGTATCCTACAAACCCGCCAAGGTTTGTATTAGTAATTTTTCAGTCCCAAGGCATTATACAATTTGTCGCCGAGTGGCAGCCTGGGTGCCAGAGAGGTGGGGGCACTGGGACACACACACCCCCCTCAACACCACCATTTCCAACCACACAGGGCTCCCAACTGCACCAAAGCACGTTCTCCTAAGGACTTTTTCCAGCTAAGCCCAGAATCTCGGTCCATGGGACATCACTGAATGCCTTGGGGGGGATCACTGATCGCCCCAGTCTCTGCTTCCCAAGAATTTCCAGCACAGGGAGCTGCCAGCAGCAGCACTGCTCCACGCATATCCCAAGTCACCTCCAAGAGCCTTTGCACACAGGATTTATGGGCTCCTCGAAAGCTTGCCGTTCACCTTGCCTCACCCTCCAAAGCAGATGGTGCGGCATTAGCCAGACGGCTGGTGCTGGGAGCATCCTCTCCCCGCACAGCTTTGCCTCTGCCTGCCGCAGGCTGCTGGGGAAGAGCTGCTTCCCACAGCCCACGGAGGACCATGGCAAGGTGGTGACTCGCCCATGCTGGCAGGGATGCTGCAATGGTTTGGTTTTTCCCCACAAGGCAGCACAGCTCCTGCCCCCAGCCTATTACACACTTCATCGATGCCATGGCCACGCATCGGCACCGACCGATTTCATGCTCTGGGAGGCAGAGCAACGGCCCTGGCTTCGGGTCTCATTCACACTACACTGGGCAGGGCAACCCTCTGCTTCCAGACTCCAGGACCAAGCTCACCCCAGGCGGCAATGGCCAGTGCATCCCCCAAAGGGCCCGTGCTGTCCCGCATGCTGCCCTGCTTCTCAGAGCCAGCTACCAAAACAGCTTGGCATTGTGGCACCAAGCAGGGAAAGGCAGCCCCAGACTCGGCATGCCATGATACCACAGTCAAAGTGGCAGTGGGAGCACTGCCCACCTGCCTGGCACATAACACCCACCAGCCCAGCACAACACAGCCTGGCGTAGCAAGGGGGATGCTGGAGCATCAGCCAGGAGGTGGCCAGAGCTCCCCACAGGCACCAGCTCCCCTCACACCATCCACACGAACACACTACTCATGGGGAACCTGTGCTCATGGCATGAGTTTGTGAGGCCTCAGAGCAGCTGCCCGGGGGATGTGCCAGCACCAGCCTGCCTTTCTCCTCTAGTGACCATCTGCAGCAGACGTGCAGCATTTTTTCCCTGATTTCTCTCCTTCTTCTATCCAGGGAAGGAACCCACAAACAGCAGCAAGACAGGGCTGACCACATCACACACCCTCCTTCACACTGCACAGTGCATCACCAGATTACCTCCACCATCTGCATCCCTGCCTGGCAGGTGAGGACACCTGCAGTACAAATCCGACAGCAAAGCCAGAGCTCCCGCTGCCTTCTTCCACTGTGGGCAGAGAAGCTGGCCTTAGTACTGCTCAGGGAACCCAGGGATGGGCGCGGATGTGAGGCTGCAGGGCTCACACCGGAGCATGCCAGTTCCCGGAAAAGTTTCGATGCCACCCAGCGCCCTCCCAGCAGGCTGCCGCATTTCCTGGCAGGGAGCTGTATTTTTAGCCTTCGAGGTTTCTAATTCCACTTAATCCATACTCCCGTCGATAGAGCAGATAACCTTAAAGCCTTGATGGTGAACAGGGATGGCAACACTGGGGGACCGGGAGCCTTGGGGGACCGTGCGCAGCCTCAGCATGCGGCTCGTGCACCCGCAATGTCACTCTTTACAGCCTGCCGCATATTGGGCTCTTTGGAGGGAAAAAAAATAAATATAATAACAAGACTAATAAAAAGACAGGTACAAGGAGATTCTAAACAGCCCTGCTGGGGAACCCGCTGCTCACAGGGCTCATCCCATGCCAGGCACGTGCCATGGCATGCTCACTGACTGCACAACATCGGTGCACAGCAGCCCAGCTAAGGACCATCAGAGGTTCTGGCTACCCTGCACCTCTCCTGCCCTCAGCAGAGCTCCAGCCCAGCCTGCCCAGCTCACGCAGCAGGTGATGGGGCCAGGGAAAGACCTGGATGCCTGGCAAGGAGAGGCAGAGCAAAAGCAAAAACACAGAGCCACCAGCATGAAGCAAAGCAAAGCACTTCAAGAAGCAGAAAGCTGCATCCCGTACAACGCCTGCCTGCAGCCCTGTGGGCTTTAAGACATCCCTGTCCCCTGCTGCCAGGAGAAAGATGCTCTCCAGCAGCCGGAGCAAACACTGGCTACGCAAGGAGGCAGCAAAGGCATCAAAGGCGCTGAGAAAAGAGATTTCAATCATGCCTTTCATGTGCGATGCTCTTAGGAGATACCTGGAACAGATGCTCTTAGGAGATGCCTGGAACAAGAGAAGGGGAACCTTTTAGACAGGAGGAGGATTTGTAAGTCAATAATGTCCCCCCACAGCTGCAGGGGGGGGCAGGAAGGGACAACAAACCAGCAGAAGGAGTTAACAGCTGGCAGGCTAAGGGGAATACAAAGGACTTTACAAATATACTCAGGCAGAATCAGCACAAAAGTGAAAAGATCTATTAATAAACAAGAAGGGAGAGAAAATTAATGATGGCTCAAAAATAAAGATGATTCAAAAGGGCAAAATTACTGTTTTTAACAAGAGAAATGCAAATGAGGCAGAGGCCTCGAAGAAACAGCTGCAGGGAAAGCAAAACCAGCATCTCCACATAGACAGGGTCACCTGGCTGGCGTGGTCGGTGCCAAGACGAACCGATTAACCCGCCAGCACACACGTGGTGCCAGGAGGAACCCAGGGCCCTAGTGACAGGCAGAGCACACCAGGTGCTGATTTTGTCTGTGAGAAAGGACAACAAAACCAGAGTCTGGCACAGGATAAACCCTGTGCCCCTCCCTAGCACAGAACATAACGGGTGGAGGAAGGAGCCTGCACACCCACCGCAATGGGCTCCTGGATGAAGGACACTGGCTTGCAGGGCAGGTTATTTTGGAAGAATTGCTAGGCAAAGCTTTTGGATAAGGCAAGCAAGACGCAATTTAGCTGAACTTCAAGGGTATCATTTTATACTACCTCCCAAACTTTCATTTGAATAGTGAATTATAATTAAATTTTCAGATGATACCGAGCAGAGAGGCGTTGCAAACACCAGCCAGAGCACAAAAATCTTTCAAAAGACCCAAGAAACATAGTCAGGAAACAAAGCAAGATCCGGTCAGGGAAAATGAAGGTAAAATAACATGAAGCAGCTACTAGGAGGGCAGGAGCAGCCTGGAAAGCAAGGCCCTGTGGTGTGCTCAGACCAGGAAGGAGGTGGCCAGCGTGACCACCCCCAAAATGCACAAAGGGCAGAAGCTGGTCACCGGCATCGTGCCATGAGCCACCCCAGAGCTGTGCCAGCCCCACAGCAGGTGAAGGATGGCGGGGGCGCGAGGGCAGGCAGGCAGCCGTGAAAAACAGCGTCCAGCGCCTGGGAGCAGTGGGCACGTTTTACGAGCCGTGGGAACCTGGCACGCCGAGTGCCCGGGGACGCCATATAACTCCCCTGCCCTCGAGGGCTGTCACTGCCGGCAGCGCCTGATGACTCAATAAGTTGGGGAAGAGTTATGCGGTCTGCAACGTGCCATGTCACCCAGGCACTCCGGGGGCTGCGTGCCAGCGGAGAGGGGGAAAGGGCTGGGACACGGGGTGGGGGTCAGGGCAGGGACACCGCGGGGGGGGGGAGCGGGACACGGGGCGCAGCGCGCAACCCGGGCAGGGTGCGAACCTGGGGCTGCTGTGCCCCCGTCCCGAGCGCCGCGCCGGGCCGCGCTGCCTGCCAGGCCCCCGCCGTTACCAGTGGCCGCGCCGGGTCCCCCGCCGCTCCGCGCCGCCGCCGCCGCTTCCGCCCCGCCGGGCCCGCCCCATCCCGTCCCGCCGCGGGGAGCGCCGGGACCTGTAGTGCGGCACCGGCACCGGCACCGCCCCGCGCCCCGGGCGGCCGCGCCTCCCCCGCGCCGGCACCCCGCGGGCACACAGGCCGCCGGCCCCGCCCGGTCCTCCGCGTCCCCGGGGCTGGGACCGCCACGGGCAGCCGCGCTGCCCTCCCTCCGCCCCGCACCAGCCAGCAGCCGGGGGAGGGGGCCGAGGGCAGGGTGGCCGGGGGGCAGGATGGGGACGGGGCTGCGGGGGAGGGAGGGCGACCCTCCCCTTCGGCCCCCGGGCGACCCCACGGGAGGCTGCCGTGGGTTTCCCGTTACCGTTTAATGTCACACAGCAGGCGGGAGCCGCGGTGCTGGCCGCGCTGGCTGTGCGGGCAGAGCCCCGCTCCCGCCTGCCGGGGGGCACCGGGGGAGCTGCCGGGGGCTCGGGCACGCCGCGCCCCCTCCCGGGCCCCGCCGCCGGCTGGCCGGCCACTGTGGCGGCGGGGAAGGCGCCTGCCCCGGGGGGCTCGCTGCTCTTCCTTCCCGGCGTTGGGCGAGCACCGCCCGCGTAACGGGCACGGAGGGGAGCAGCCCGGGCCCGGCGCGGCCGCCATCTCCGAACGAAGCGCCGGTGCTGCAGGGGCTGCCGAGCCGGGCCGGCCCTGCCGCGGACGGGTGGGGCGCCCGGGGGAGCCGGGCCGGGGTCTCCCGCGGGCGGGGCGGGAGCCGGCAGGGCCGGGCCCGGGGATGCAGGAGCGCGAGGGTCGCTGTCACCGCAGGCTGCGAGGCAGAACACGGGGCTAAGGGAGCGTGGGGCAGGCTGCTGCAGCCACCTTGGTTTGTCAGGCTGATGGACTGGGGTCTCTGCCGCCTCCCACCCCGACCCCAACGTGCTTTCTAATAAGCCGAGGCTCTCCAGTGCAATTCCTGAGGAGCTGCTTCCCAGGCAGGCTCCTGGTGCAGGTGACGGAGGCCTGGTGTCCCACACGCAGGCGGGGATGGGAGCTGGGTGCCCAGGCAGCTGGCAGCCATCACGGCTTCCACAGCTCCCTAGAGGTTGTGCAGCTGCTGAGGGACCAGGGACCGGTTACCTGCCATCCTGACAAGGCGTCACTGAGGCATTGCACGGGACATCAGTGCATGGGGCTGTGCCAAGAATCTTATCCCTCCTCAGGTACAGCTACAGGGCTGTGACTGCTGATGCCTGAGACTTTCCTGATTGCCTGGTGTGGGTCCCAGTACAGCCACAGGGGCTCAGACTTGGATAGGCAGGGTCATCCTGCCCCAGCCACGTGCTGCTGTGCAGGACAAGGAAGGCTACCACCAGGCAGGGCCACCCGGCACACCCCGGGGAGTTGTCCCTGCCCAAGCCGGCCATGGCACACAGGGGACCACGGTCCCTCTCACAGGTAATCGATGGCAGCAGATCCTGATCGCTTTCATTATTATTATTTTCTTATGCATGTGCGCACAGGAGATTTATCGCCAGCTACGGAGGCAAAATCAATTATTCATGTTATAAATTAGAAAATGATTTATGTTTGTGGGAGGCCAAGCAGCGTGGAGCCCCTGGCCGTGTGGGAGCTGGGTTTGTCTGGGAATGGCACCAGACACCCCCTGCCAGCACTTCCCTGGCCTCTCTGTCCTGGCCATACCCTGGGTGTCCCAGCCAGGGGTGCCCCCATCTCATCACAGCCCAAGGGTGACCCAAAGACGGTGGCTGGCAGGGAGCACCTGGCCTCTCCCACTCTGTCAACCCAGGTGCCTGCAGACAGAGCCCGAGGACGGCTGGGGACAGCAGTGGCCTGGTTGCCCTGGCCGGTGCGGCAGGATGATGTTCCACAGCAGTTTCCATGGCAGCAGCAGCAGCAGTCCGAGTGCTTCGAGTTGTGGGCTGCAGAAGGACCCCCGCACTTTCCCCTGCTGGAGACATTCTCACGTGTCCCCTTCAGCCCCAGCAGCTGTGCTTGTGCTCCTGCCTCCCACAAGGAGCACTGTGATACCCTGCGGAGTGCCACCCACTGGGACAGAGACCCATTGCACTGCTGACACCCCCGTGCTCCCCACAAAAGAGGGGATGGGTGAGGGTAAGGGGGCGATGTAAATGCACCTTGCTTGCACCAGCCCCTGAGGCCATCTACCCGAGAGTGGGGCTGCAGGACTTGCTGGGCCATAGCCCACCTTCTCCTCAGCTAGTGGGGTCTCAGGGGTCCTAAGAATCTTCCCAGGCATGAAGATCCCATTCTCCAAGAGGTGACTGATGTTCTGCACAGAGCAGGGTGGCACTGGGCTCCCACCGCTCCCAGTGCTGGGACAGGGGATTGGCTGTTGCTGCTGGGTCTGCCCCCAGCCCAGCCATGCCTCAGGCACTCAGGCCAGCACTGGTGGGAGCTGCAGCATCCCGTGGCTAAGCACCAGGGGGCCCAGCACCCTAGTCCTGGCTGCCTTGGCGTCCTAAAACCCACTGCCCGTGTCACGAAGCCAGTGGGAGTGAGTGCTTGGAGCCGGCTGTCCGCTCTCTGCTGATAGCCAGGGCTGCTCTTGCTTCTGAAGAGTCTTGATCTAAAACTGCCGTGTCTATGCCTCCCAGGGGACAGCAGAGCGGGCCGGGAGTGCTGCCTGCTCTCCTTGTCTGTTCATCTGCAGCTGCGTCAGCCAGGGCTGCGGGGAGGCACGGGCTGAAAGGAGCAGCACGGGAGAGAAAGGAGCTGTCAGTGGACCCAGATCTGGGTCTGATCACAAGCAAGCCATGCAACCAGCTTCCGCTCACGCAGTATCTTGCGCTAGGCTGAGCCCTGGCCCTTGGGATGGGAAGGAGAGCCAGTACGGGCAACCTCTGCTCTGCTCTGGCTCCCCAAGCAGCCTTTCCTCCCCCAGACCTGCCTCTGAGCCCTGGAGCCTCCTTCCAGCCACCAGAGAGCCTGTCATCCCATCCACTGTGACTCCCAGCGCTCTCAGGGAGCTGAGAACTTGCTTGCTCCACACACACATGGAGGTGTCAGAAGGGGCCAGGGGTTTTGGCTGCCCCTCAGCAGCTCCCTGCCAGGCTGTGAACAGGAGGAACACCAACAGCCAGTCATGGTCCAGGGACAGGGAATCACCTTGCCCTGGGGTACCAAGGCTGCTGCAGCCATGTCAGCCCCCCGCCAGCCCTTGGGACACTCTGGGAATGCATGAGGGGTGCAGAGGAGTCCCAGCTTGCTCTGCTCTGGCTCTAAAGGAGCCAGACAATCCAAGGAGCTGAGAGACCTGCCAGCATGGCCTGGGATTCTCCTGAGCTTTGAGCACTGGGCTGAGCACTGAAACACCAGACAAAAAATGAGTCACGTTCTGGGGCTGAGCATTGCCTCAGGCACCTCACTACACCCCGGTCCTGGGGAGCCCAGTGCCAGCCCATGCTTGTATGAGCATCCCTCTGATTTATTGCTGCGGAGCAAATGCTGACAGAGTGCTTTTGGCAGAGAAAAGCCCTGGGGAGCTGCAACGGGCACGCAGGGGCAAGGAGGGAATTGCCCATCAGCTGCAGTGTGCCAGGGGCACCCAGAGCACCTGCAGCCCTGGTTCTCTCCCTCACACCCAGCCAGGGGACACGCTCAGCCCACGGGGAGGGGACTGCAGAGAGCTCGGGGCTGGGGTGGATAAGATCTGCTTTGCATTATTGCGCCAAACACCTGGGGACTCAGTGGCTCGTGACAGTGCTGTATAATGTGGGGAAGCAGCCCACAGTGTGGGAAGGCGCCAGTGCTGCTGGCAGCTCCCAGGGAGGATGCAATGGGGCTGTGCCCCTAGGAGAAAGGGCTGGCTGTGGAGGGGGGAGCCGGGGTCTCTTCCTCCCTGTTTTCCTGCACATCTACAATGAACAGGCACAGAAGGCAGCACTTGTGCTGCAGGAATCAATACCAGTCCAGGAGAGGCCTGGGTGCTCCTCCCTGCACTCCCTCGGGAGCCTGCCCCCTGAACGCCTCTCCCTGAGCTATCGCTGTTGTCTCCTTCCAGCTATTGTTTTCTTTCCAGCACCCTCAGCAGAACCGTGCAGCAGCATGGGGTGGCTGGTGACAGTCCTGGGGTGGGAAGCTTGCTAACCCCAATAGCCTGGCTCTTTCAGGAGACGGGGGAAATAAGGAGAGGAGAACTCCTGGGGGGGGGGGGGGGCGGGGAATGCAAGTTTTATCCTGACGCAAAGTAGCCCCCATTGACACTGTGCCACAGCCCGCTCCATTATGCCCCATCCTGTCGTGGTCCCTAGGAGGTACCAGGACATTGAGGCTAGCTCTGGCAGGTGGAGATGCTGCCAGGAGGTGGTTTCTGCCCGGCAGACAGCACTCGGGGATGCTGCAACTGGAAGCAGTTCCTGATCTTGCCCAGTGCTGGCTGTGGCACTGCCACCGTGTTGGGTGACAGCCACTGCCCTGTGTGAAGGAACCTGACTGCTTTCAGTAGATGGTGATGTGAATTGATTCATCAGTGAGTTCCACTTGGAGCTGGTAAATCTTGCAGACTTTGCAGAGGACACTGAGCTGGGCAAGCTGGGCATCCCCCTCCCTCCCTGCAGCTGCACAGGCTCCTCGAAGGCAGCCAGCTTCCCTGAGCATGTACCAGCCTCACGGGTCCTGCCAGCCCCATCCAGCTGCTGGCAGCACCCCAGGTTTCCCTGCAGCCTGTTACCTCTTCCCCAGCCAGGGATGCTGCCTGGGAGGACTAGAGTGCAGCCTGCTGCCCTCACCCTGCCAAGACCCTCCAATCAGGGAGACCTGTCCCAATGCTCCTTTCACAAGAGATCACATCATCCATGGCCTAGAAGAGCTGATGGTCACTGGCTCCATCACAGCACCAGTCAGGTCCCTCCTCTGGCCTCCTGTTCCTTCCTCTGGCCTCCTGTTCCCTCTCCTGGCATGAGGCAGAGCAGTCCCCAGGCTGAGCACTGGCACTGGTGCATCTCCATGCCAGCAACAGCTCTGGGATCCCAGGGGGTACAAGTCCAGCTAGTCCCGTATGGGGTCATGTCCTGCAGAGGAATGGGGGACTGCCCTCTGTCTCCCACCCTGCACCCAGCAGGTAGCGAAGGGAAAGCAGGGACCGGGGACTGCGAGGCAGGAGGCGAGCACGGGTGTATCCGGTTACAGTCAGCACGGGGCAGAGATAGGCAGAGAACAGCAATGCAGCAAAAAGGGCTTTTAGTGATAATTAATAATTAACATTTCTAATGATGTCCCGGCGACAGGAAGAGTCCAAGCAGGGACCCGGGGGCACTGTGCACGGTGACAGGAGTGGCTGGGGACCATGCAGGGACCTGAGAGGCTGTGCAGAGCAAGTGGCTGGGGTAGGAGAAAGCCATGGGGCTGGGGGTCCCAGGGCTGGGGCTGGGCACCCCTGGGTGGACAGTGCCTAGGGCCCAGCCTTGGCACCCTGCTGCTGCTGAGGGTGCGGTAAACCTGTGATGAAGAGGACTGAAGAGGAGATTAAACACATCTCCGGGTTGACTTGGCCTCTGTAATAAGATAATGCCTTTCCAGGCCTTCCTGTGCCTAGTGAGCACCTGAGAGGGACGTTGCTGGCAGGAGGAGGGGACCAGGGAAGGGTACTGGGAGGCAGCAGCTCACAGGGAGCCACTGGGATGGGTGACAGTCGGCAAGTCACTGCCAGCCCTGACAAAAAGGACCTCCAGGGCTGAGACGTGTCCAGGCACAGGGAGCCACAGGCTGGCCCAAGGTGCAGGACCAAAGCGGGCAGGGGGCTGCAGGCAAGGCAGGAGGTCAGGTGCTGCGAGACAGTGACAGGAGGGGACAGCAGGGGAAAGAAGGACCAAGTGAGCTTCCAGCTGAGCATGGGACTCCATCACTGCAAGCCACTGCACGATGGATGTGTAGTCCTGGGAGAGGCAAAAGCAATTCTAGGAGGAACCAGGAGAGACATTTCTGGCAGGGCTGGGGACTCGCTCGCATCCCTGCATGGGCCTCGGGAGACCTGCCCATGCTGGAGCCAAACTGGGAGAGGAGCAGAGGCATCGTGGGGCTGCTGGGGGAGGCAGAGCCTGGAAGACCCATGATGGGAGGACAGTGGCTGGTGCCTAGCAGAGCGCAGGCTGTGGGGGAGCAGAGCGCTCACTATAAATACATCAGCGGGGTAAACGCTGGGGAGGAGAAGAGCTATTTCAGCTAAAAGACAATGTTAGCACAAGAATGAGTGGGGATAAATTATCCATGAATACATTTAGGGTGGAAATTAGACCCTCAGAGCAGGGAAGTCCCAGCACAGCCCCTCCAGAGAAGGAAGCGGTGCCAGGCAGGAGCTGGGGTTGGCTTGGCATCTGAGGGATCCCACAGTGTGCTGCTGTGACAGCAGGTGCCCTCTTCTAGTGTCAAAAAGCAGCAAGGGTGGTTGCTACAGCCCGCCTGGCTGTGCTGGTGGGTGCAGCGAGCAGCAGTGCAGCAGCGCACAGTGTGTGCGTTGGGGTGCGTGCACATTGCTGCATGCACATGTGAGTGCAGACGTGAGTCTGTGCATGGGCTGTGTGCACATTTGAGCAGCGCATTGAATGCTCGCATGCCATGTGTGCGCACAGAGAGTATGTGCAGATGGGGTGGCTACGCAGTCTGTTACATCTGTGCATATAGGTGCACTTGAGTGTGCTGACAGTGTGTGTGTGCGTGCTGTGCACCCACCAGGCTGTGTGCAGGTGCCTCAGCCTCCACAATGCTCTAGAAAAAGGCATGACAGCCACAGTGAAGTATCCTGGAGGTTAGTACCTTGAGTCAGCACTGCTCTGCTCACCTGCTCCCAGTTTGTGTTGCACTGTCTGGAATTTGCTGGAGGGGACAGACTGGGTGCTCCATGAATCCAGCAGATTCCTGTCCTGCTGAGGATCCCCCAGCTTCCAGAGCAGTGCCGTCTCTGCAAGGGCCATGGGTGTCACATGGCACTGCCAACTCACAGGCTTCCCCTGGCTGGCCAGAGCACTTGGCACTGCCAGCTAACAGCCCTGAGCCACCCCTCCACCCACTGCAATGCAAGCAAGGGGCGGACTGATTCCCAGCATCCTGTTCTCTTCTACCCAGGGAGATCCCGGGGCGGCAGGTAAGTCACCAAGCACCAGGGACACTGGTTGTCTGGGCTGCTCGCTGCAAGAAGGTCCCCACTCCCAGGGGGCTGCATCCACATGGATGGTGCAAGCACCCCAGGAACAAGGGCCAGGGAAAGCCTGGCCTCTGCCCCAGGGATGGGAAAGGGAGGTCCAGGGCGTGTGAGGAGGTGGCCAGTGCTCATGCTGGCCCCAGCTCAGCTGAAGAGCCTTCCCCAGCCTGTGTACAGCCCTTGGTGAAGCGCAGCATCTCCCTTCCCCCCGCAGCGTGTCTGGCTGCTGCTCGCTCTAATTTCCTGTGCATTGTCCCCACTGCCGCCACCACTGTCCCCTGCGCATTCCCGTGCGCTGCACAGCCAGGCTCCCCACACATTGGTGCCCGCTGATGCTCTGTGCTCCCCTCTGCAGCTCCTTGCAGAGACCTGTGTCCCACCTTGGAGTGCTTGCCCCACGGTGCCCCTCATACATGTGCAAGCAGAGGGGTGGGATGGAGATGTCTGGGCCAGGCTGGGCCAGCAAGGGCACAAGGACTGATGCAGGACTGTGGCTTATGGCCATGGGTTATGCTAAGGTGCCTGCTGGCTGCTCTTTTCCCGCAGAGAAACGTCCCAGCCCAGCAGCATAACAGCATCCATGGGATGGGCACTGAGGGGCTCGGACAGCAGGTATTGTGGAGTGCCTTGCAGGCCCACAAATGGAAAATCACCCCACTGGGTGCTGGTAGCATGGGCTGGGCACGTGTGCCCCACATGCATGTAGCATAGTATACCCATGGGGTGTCATGGTATGAGCACATCCCTGCTAACATCTGCATGTGCTGCTGTGGAGCTGCATGTGTGCACACCATGCTGCATGTCTAGCAGTGCATGCCATGCATGCACACCTGTGTGTGCACACACGTACAGGTGCATGTGCAAGGTATGCTGGTGTGCTAGCAGGCCTGCCTGTGTCTGCTGCTGGTGTGCACGTGCTCAGGTCCAGGGCCAAGCCCCAGTGTGCTGGCATGCTGGGTTTGCAGCCCCAGGGAGCCAGCGTGCCCAGCACCATTCACAGTCTTGGCATGCTCGAGCTGGCTTCCTGCCGGCATTTGAGTTCTGTACCTGCCAGTCAGGGATGGCATTAAGAGCCGGCTTGCAGAGTTTGTGCTAATAATTACCCAGGTGGTTACTAAATCTGGGATGAGTTAACAACTCAGCAGAGGGGGTACTTGCCCTGAGCACACACATGCACGCAAGACTGCAACCAGGCACTGGGGCTGTGGGGCACTGCAGTGGGGCAGGAACTACCCCTACTCTCTGCATTTGCCACGGGGAGGCTGGGATGCTGAGCAAACCCATCAGGGATGGGAGGTCAGCATGACCATCACACATGTGCAATTCATGTCCTCATTCACCCCAGAGCTCTGGGGGCACTCTGCCTGCCGGTTCCCCAGGCCTGGACACTCGTGCTGGCTGTGGGGACCCTGCAGCAGGCAGCCTCACAGCAAGCCCTGTTAAGAGTGGGTCATCAGAAATGAAATCAAGGGGTACTTGATGGCCACGTGGAAGCATCTTTGTGGGAGACAACCACTGTGGCTGGAGAGCTCTTGAATCCAGCAGGGAGAGAAGAACTGGGAGCAACAGGCAGAAGCTGTAGCCAGAAATGTTCAAATGAGAAATAAGGGTTTTAGCAGGGCAGCTGATTAGCCACTCAAAGCAGCTCGAATGGTGTGGGTTCCTGTGGCTCCTGCTTTCTCCCCGCGTGTCTCTCTTGGTGTCTCCTGTTGCCTCTCCTGGTGGCTGCAGCCCCAGGTTCCATACTGGAGCACCTGCAAACCTGCTCCACTGAGGTGACCTGGCAGCCTTGTGCCCTGCCAGTGCTCTCCCAGTCCCAGCCGCAGCTACTTTCTGCATCCAGAGACACACAGAGAGCTCTGTGCCCATCGCCACAGCAGCCGCACAGGAGAAATGTGTCAGGGAAGGCAGGTTTGCGGGCTAAGTGCCATCCTGCCCCAGGCGTCCAGTAGCTACAAGATTTCGGGCAGGTCAGTGCCTCGCACGACCCGAGATGGGCCTTCCTCCCAGTTCAGACTGGCTGCCGGGGCACAGCCCCTCCCGGGCTCCCTGCAGAGGGAGGTGGGTGACCGCAGGGTGGGTGCTGAGCCCTCGGGGCGCAGCTCGGTGTTGCGCTACCGGGGCTGCCCGGCTCCCCCCCGCGCCCGCAGCTGCACCGCTCCGGGGGGCGCCCCCCGCCGCACCTAGGCTAGGGCCGGTCCCTGGCTCTGCTGGCCCCGTCGCCCCAGCTGCCCACGCAGGAGGTGGGGAGCCGTGCCCCGCCGTGCCCCGAGTGCCGCCCACCCCCCAGCGCCCACGGGGTGACCGCGGGGGTGCAGCTCCTCTCCCGCGAGCCGGGACCCCCCGCGGCCAGCCAGCTCCCTCGCCGCGGCTCCAGCCACCCGGGAAGCGTCGCCCCGGAGCCCCCGTTCCCACTTCCAGCCCCGGCGGGGTCAGGGCCCGGGGCGCTGCCCCCCGGCGGGTGCCCCCGCAGCATCCCAGCCGGAGCCGCCGCGGCGATACGGGCAGTAAATCAGGGCGGCGCGGCCCCACCTCCGCGCTCTCCATTGGCAGCGGCGCCCCTCACCGCGCTCATTGGCCTGCCGCCGCCGCCCGGCCATACATAAGGCGCCGCTCGGCCGGGCCGGCCCCGTCGGAAGCCGGGGAGCGGCGGAGCCGGAGGCGGGCGGCACGGCGGGCGGCGAGGCAGGCGCTGCGGGATGCGCTCCCGCCGGCGCGGGGGCGCCGGGCAGCCCCCCTGGCCCGTGAGTAGGGGCCGCTTTGCTGCTCCGCGAAGTTTTCTGGGGCGGGGAGGGGGCAGCGTGTCAACTCCGGCACGGTCACCGGCCCGGAGAGAAGTTGGTGGCGGGTGGAGCGGGACCGCAGGCACGCAGCCCGCCCCCGCAGCGCAGAGGTGTGGGATGAAGTATGGGATGGGGACGGGGAGGGAAAGATGCTGGGATGGGGGGGACGGGGCTCGGGAGGATGGAGCGGGGCAGGGGCGTCAGGATGGCGAGAGGCAAGGGACAGCGCCTCTTCTACAGGCACTTGTGCTTGGTGGTGGCTGAGCCCGTGGAGGGGCTGGGGGCTGTGGAGGAGAGGGGTCCAGCCGTATATTTGCCTGCATGGTAAGGGGTTAGCCGTGTGCTGGTGGCTCTTGAGCCCCCCAAGGACCTGGTGTCCCTTGGGGCTGGGCTCAGAGGCTAAGGTGGCTGCTCATCTCCACACTGCATTAGCTGCTGCTGGCTGAGCCCCAGCGTGCTGGGTCTGCCCCTGAGGAGTCCTGCATGGGAGGGGACAGGGACAGTCCAGCTGGCAGCTGGGGGCTCCGGGCCTGTCAGAAGCATCCATGACAGGTTGCATGCACAGGCCAGGGTCTGTGAGAGGGACGTGGGAGGGAGCAGCGCTGAGCCCATGGCAGCAGTGAGCAGCCAGAGCAGTGGGACCAGGGCTTAAGGGCTTTGGCCGGAGCAGAGGCACTGCAGGGGCTGAGGTGCTGTGGAGGGGGCACTGCTGGCATCCCTGAGCAGCTCAGCTGCTACAAGAGAGGGACTACTGGGTCTGTGGGACATCTCCTGTCTGTCCTCTGCCCTGGCAGGCATGGCTGTGGCAGCCTGGGAATGGCAGGAACAGAAATATGATATTACTGGGGCACATGCAGCGTGATGTCATGGGGTGCTGTGATGTCACCATGTTGTCACTGCTTTGGGGTGTGATGAGGCCCCTGCTGCATGATGTTCTGCAATGTCGTAGCGGTGCTGGAGGTGACTGCGGCCTGGGATGGGATGTCACTGCAGTGGTGGAGCATGACATCACTGGGGTGCGTGGTGCGGTGGGCAGCAATGTCATGGTGGCATGCTGGATGGGGTGGCTGTGCAGACTGCCAGCTCCTACTGTCCCTATGATGTGGGCCAAGGGCAGGTGATATGCATGCGGGTATGTGAGGAGCCCTGGGGACAGCATCTTACCACCTGTGGCGAGGGGTCTGGGGCACAACCACTTGCCGACCCCACGGCTCCCTTCCCAGTCCCTTCTGTGCAGGACATTGCCAGCCACAGCCATGCATAGGGACAGATGAGCCTTACACGCTGCATCCCTGCCATGAGGCCAGCACTCTGTGTGGGTGCCTGTGGTACCCCCAGCCTTGCTTCCATCCCCCTGCTGCCTCTATTCCTGCCAGGCACCTCGGCTTTGTGTCACCAGGCTCAGCCGTGCTGAGCAGGCATTCTGGAGTGACCACAGGTCCTGGGGTGACCTTGCCACCAGATGCCACAACACAAGACAGGATGTGGCTCTGCTGGGACAAGACAGGCTGAGCTCTGCCCTGCATACAAGCAGGACTCCATAGCTTCAAGCCTCAGGCAGAGCTTCACGCCAGGGCCTCAGTGCCATCAGCAGCACACTGGGAACCATGAGGCTTTTCCCTTTCTGCCATGTGGAGCCTGAGTCTCCCTACCTTCCTCTTCCCAAAATGGCCTGGCTACAGGCCATGCATCCCTTCCCCATGGCACCAAGCACCGGATTCACTGGGAAAAGCCTTTCATCTCCAATCAGGAACATTGTTTCCTCCTGGAAAGGCTCCATCCAGCCTGGAGGGATTTTGGCTGCAGCTGGATGGGGTGGGGGGAGTACCTGGGGAGCAAGCCAAGCTGTAGGAAGTGGGAGCTGGAGGGGCCACAGCAGGGAGAGCTCTGCCAGTGGCTTGGGGACAGCCACCCATCACCTGGCTGGGGCTGAGGGGGCATTGCTCTGTATCAGCAGGGTGCCCACGTGACAGTCCTGCACCCATAAGCCCACATGTGGATGAGTTCCCCATGCTTACTTGGGTAAGCACAGTGTGGGGCTGTGGCAAAGATTTCCCCTCCCTCACTGCCTGGTACTGCAGAGTGTCACCCAGGGACTGTCCCATTCCTGCATAACCCGATGAAACCCTGCCCCCATCACATGTGCCTTGCATAGGGCACCTGCACCAGGGAAGGTCCCAGGCTGCTGCTCCTGGAGAGATGCTCCAGACAAGAAGGCAAGGCAGTGGGATTCAAGGTTTCCTCTGCAGCTGGAAACTACTTGGTTTTGGCAGGGGAATCCTGGCTCCCCAGAGACCCCAGGACCATTCCCATCCCCGAGGGTGGCAGCAGTGGGCTGTTCCCTGCAGCCCCTTGGGTCTGCCAGGATCTAAGCCTTGGGCATCTCCCCCTCCCCATGCTGGGCACATGTGGCACCCTGCAGCTGCCACAGCTTCCTTTGCTTGCTGGTGGGGTCTGCAGTATGGGGACCAGCTGGCAGTAGGGCCGTTTGTCCCTGTCCCCCTGATAGTACTGGGAGGGCAGCCCTGTCCAGGGGATGGCGCAGGCTCATGAACCAGTGTCCCCTGCGTTGGTGACTGGGTACCCCAGCCATCCCTCCATTCTGCGAGAGCAGGACAGCCTGGTTTTGCTCCCAGCTGGAGCACTGTCACATGTATTTGTGCCCATAGTATGGGGGGGCACAGCTCACTGGAGGGGATTGCCTGGCCTGAGGTGAGGGCTGGCTGTCCTGTCCTGAGTGCCACCTTACTTGTCACCCATGCTACAGCCAGATCAGAGCCAACTCCAAAATCTCTGCAGCCTTGCCAGCAGTGCTGGCAGACACTGTCCTCCGCAGTCCAGGTTAATTGAGCTTCTCCTCCCAGTCTCCTGTTCCTCGCTGCATCCCTGTGCAGAAACCATCCCTGATCAGTCAGAGTAGGGAAACTGAGGCACACAGGAGTCAACTGGCAGGGTATTCCCACTTTCTACCTGTGGCCTTCCCCAGCTCTGGAACACCAGCTGGACAGGCGACAAGCTTCCCAGCCCAGCGACTGCCTACTTCCTCTGGCTTTGCCAAGGGAGCAGTGATTGGCATTGTGACTTGCCAGGATCTTGGGTGCCAGCAGCCCCTTGGGGCAGGGCGAGCTGGGGCTGAGCCCAGCTTTGTCAGCACTCTGCAGCCCTCCTGCTGCCTCCCCAGTCCCTCCCATGGGAAGGGCTCCCAAGGTCCCACTCCTGCTCAGCTGCAGCTCCCAGCTCACTGGAGTACGGTCCTGTCCCAGGGAAGCCCAGAGGGTGAGCTGCATCCAGGAGGATGCATGGGGATGCCTGGGCTGTGGTAGTGCCCAAGGGTCAAGGGCCTGCTGGTGTGGCACAGGCTGGGGTGGGTGACAAGAAGTGGAAAGAGTGTCTCCTGTGCAAGGGTGGTGGTGGTGGTGCTTCAGTGCTGGGGAGCAGGGTCTTCTCCTGGAGCTGATGGGCTGCAGGTCTCTCCCAGGTGCCCAGGATGCTGGTGCTGTGCCTGCTGTCCCTGGCCTGGCTCAGTGAGAGCTCCCAGCGCAGTGAGCCCATGTTCATGGCTGTCACCCACCGCCTCCTACCACCTGACTATGACAGCAACCCTACACAACTCAACTATGGTGTGGCAGTCACTGACCTGGATGCTGATGGCAACTTTGAGATCGTGGTGGCAGGGTGAGTGGAGCACCCAGTGCCTTGGGGACAGCAGGACCTGGTGGCCCTGCAGGGACAGGAGCTGCTTGCCCCTCCATGGGCGTCTGGCTGGATGGGAGGTTGTGCTCAGGGGTGGTGGGATGGGGGTCTGTGTACACCCACATAGGGTGTTGGTGCTACTTGAGTGCCTGTGTGGGATGATGTGGCTGACTCTGTCCTGGCCCTGAGGAGCAGTGGCAGCTTCCCAGAAGCTGAGATTCGTGCAGTGCAGATCCAGTGTGTCCCCCAGCCAGCTCAGCTCCACTGATGGGACTCGGCAGTCTCCAGAAGTTCAGTTAATTGGCTGGAGGCTTTTTATAGCCCTTTATTGGAGTGATGGCTTGGAAAGGCTGGCAGGAGCTGGGGAGGCAGGGAGCTGTGTACTGTGCTGCTGGCACCTGAGTGGGGCTGGACACAGAGCAGCTGCTGCCAGAGGGTTCTGCCCTGGCTGGAGACAGTGGTGACCACAGTGCAGGCTCTGTGTGCATGGATGTGGCTGTGAGCCACCAGTGCAGCGTGTCTGTGTACACACCACAGTGCTTACCCCTGAAGGAGGCTTGCACACACAGGTGCGCTCAGCGGGAGGCAGCCCCTCACTCCCGTGGATCCCATCTGATGGGACTGTGGGAGCTGGGGGTACCACGGTGGCAGTTTGAGTCTGGCCTTGCTGCTGCTTTGAGCATCACCCTGAGGCAGCAAACCAGGGGCAGCACTAGGGACCCTGGCGGGGCCTGGGCCACCACTCCCAGCTGGGCTGAGCCAGGCAGCTAGTCGGGGTTTTGTAAGCAGCCGCGGTGCCCGTTGTATAACTTGTTTACTAGTGCACTGGGCAGGAGTGGGCAGGGAGCCGGTGGGGTGCACCATGCTGAGAGGATTTGCCTTGTGTGCCAGTTTCCCTGCCCTGGAAAGAAAAGGGCTGCAAGCAGGGACCTGCACTCCATCTTGCCCCACTGGTGCCTGGACCCACCCCTGTCCTGGCACTGCCCTGGGGTACCCAGGCCAGGTAAATGTGAGATGCCAGTGTTGGGCTGGAACAGGTCTAGCTGAGCCCTCCCCATTGACACCCAGGAGCCAGCCCCACATTTGCGTGCTGATGGCAACCCAGGTTCACCGGCCTCCCTGAAACACACAGATGTCTGCTGTGCCCATCATGGGGAAAAGCCAGTGTCACACCTGGTGTCCTCCTAGGGATAGGATGGGAGCTTTCCTCCTGTCCCCAAGCCTCAGGGAGCCATTGCCCCTGCTCACACCCACAGGTACAATGGCCCCAACCTGGTGCTCAAGTATGACAAGGTGCGGGGACGGCTGGTGAATGTGGCGGAGGATGAGCGGGACTCCCCGTACTATGCACTGCGGGACCGGCAGGGCAATGCCATTGGTGTGACAGCCTGCGACATCGATGGGGATGGCCGCGAGGAGATCTACTTTCTCAACACCAACAATGCCTTCTCTGGTGAGCCCTGCAGGAAGCGGTGTCCTGAGCCCTGGGTGTGGGGGGAGCTCCCAGCACGGCCGCCCGTGACCTTCGGCGCGTGAGGGATGTGTGCGGGCTGGAGTTAATTTCTCAGTTGAGTGGCTCCATTGATTGATGGCAGTGCAGGCGGGACACCGAGCCCAACCAGCCGCCAAGTCAGCACTTCCAGCTGCCCACTGCCCTCCCAGCAGCACCCAGAGTGGGACAGCAGCTTCCCCCCTGACCCCTGGGGCTGGCCTACCACAGGCATCCTGTGCTGCAAATCCCAGCTGTGCCCCACAGCAGCTGTACCCCTCTGTGCCATGGCTATCCTGGGCCTGCTGGACTAAGACAGGTCTAATCCTGCCCTGCCGGTGCTGTCCCAGTTTCTGGGATGCCTGTTGTGGGGAGATGTGCATACCCCAGCCTGACACTGGGCATCCCTGGAGCTCCCTCGGTTGGTGCTCTAGCCCAGCTTTGCCGTGTCCCTGTCCCACAGCCCTGACCTCCAGGCAGCAGATCTGTCTTCCTGATGCTCCTAATTACCCAAGCTGGCGGTGGCTGCCGGCACACCTGTCTCTAAATCAAGTGCAGCTTGCTGCCTGTGCTAGGCACAGAATCTATCTTTTTTTTTTTTACCTTCTTGGGTATGATCTACAGGGCTGTGCCCCATTGAGACACATTTTACCTTAATGATTTGATTCTTCTGTGTGTCTCCTAGTGGCCCTTAAGGGTCACAGGGGCTCTCATAGTGGCAGCCTGGCCCTGTGCCACTGCTGGGGGCTGTGGGAGACAGAGCAGAGGTTTGGGATGCTCCAGGAAAGGGTACCTTTTCCACAGCCTCCCCTTGCCGCAGGGCACCCTCCTCAGGAGGAGGCGGGATGCTGCAGCCCCCTGACCCATGCCCCCTCCAGGCATGGCTACTTACACGGACAAGCTCTTCAAGCTCCGCGATGGGCGCTGGGAGGACCTCCTGAGTGACGAGGTGAACCGGGATGTGGCCAGCCGCTTTGCCGGGCGCTCTGTTGCCTGTGTGGACCGGACGGTGAGCAGGCAGGGCACAGCAGGCAGGGGGCATCTCCCCTTCCCACCCCCTTTGCCCCTCCAGCCCTCCCCCACACGATCCTGGGGACCTCTCCCCTCATCTGGGCATCAGCCCCACCCCACCCGGCACTGGGGCCAGGGGTGCCCCCCAGCAGCCCATGACTGTCGGGGCTGGCAGCCCCTACAGCCATGGGGACTGTGGGCACCTGTCCACACGGTTGCCACCAGCTGATAAACGTGCCTGTCAAGGTGATTTATGTTCCTGTCACCTGCTCTTTCTTCTTCCTCCTCCTCCAGTGGTTTGTTTTCAAACGATTATCACTAAATCAGGGTCTAGCTGCCGCACAGGACAAGGGAGGCAGTGGGGGTGAGGGGGAACCTGGCACAGTAGGGTTGCCCGTGCTGGCACTGTGAGCCTGGGGACCACAGAGCTCCTGGAGGCAATGGGGCACATCCCCACTTCGAGGATGCTTTTCACCATGGATTTTGCAAAGCTCTTGCTCAGTACATGGCAGTGGTGCCTAGTCCCACGGAGCCATGAGAGCATCCAGCCCCACAGCAGGATTCCTGCGGTCCCAGAGGAGATGCATTTTGGGCGGGTGGGTGCTGAGGAGATGCTGCGGCTGCAGGGCTCCGGCAGGTACTCCATCTACATCGCCAACTACGCCAGCGGTAACGTGGGCCCTCACGCTCTGATCGAGATGGACGTGGCCGCCAGTGACCCTGCCCGTGGCGTCGTGGTGCTGGTGGACGTGGCCGCCCAGGCTGGCGTCAGCAAGTACACAGGTACCAGCGGCTGCGGCGCCGCCGAGGGGACGGGGCAGCGCGGCGCGACCGTCCCCGCGTTAGGCTGCCTGACTGCCCCATCTAGTGGCAGCCCCACGGCCCGTGGAAGCCACCCGGGCCACGGGACGCCCGACTACACGGTCACCGGGGATGGTCCCTCCGGAGCCCCCGCAGGGCGGCCGGCAGCGTGCCAGCCTGCGCCCCACGCTGCCCGGCCGTCGCCGTGCCCCGTCTCACCAGCGGTAAATTGTCACTAATTAGGAGTGTTGTCACCATGGTGATGGCAGCCATTAAGGTTGGGAGTGACACAAGCGGCTGCCAGGCCCAATTAGTGCCTCACGAGAGGGACTAAAGGTGGGAGGTGGGAGAGGAGGGGACGCCGGGGGTCCTAGTGCTGCCCACCTGGTGCTCTTGAGGGGGCGTGGGGGTCAAAAACTCCACTGGGGCAGGGTACCAGCTGGCCCCTCACCCTGGGGCTCCTGTCCCCAGGGGGTCGTGGGGTGGCCGTGGGCCCCATCCTGAGCGACAGCGCCTCCGACATATTCTGTGGTAATGAGAACAGCCCCAATTTCCTCTTCCACAACTTGGGGGATGGGACGTATCAGGATGTAGCAGCTGCTGTGGGTGAGTAGGGGGAGCACCCAGGCATTGGGGACCTCAGGGCAGGGCTGGCTTTGCCTGCCCCTGTCTGCACGGGCTGATTGAGTGCAGGGTGGGGGGATAGCCCTGGGGGCCCGGAGGCAGATCAGGGCATCTGTCAGCATGGGGGTACAGCCCTGTGTGGGGAGAACCTGTCTGGGGACTGTGGGGCGCATCCCGGGGAGATGTAGGCAGGGAGGAGGTTCTGTCTCCCCCGTCCCCTTGTGGCTCCCCAGGGCTGGATGACCCCTACCAGCATGGACGTGGCGTGGCACTGGCTGACTTCAACCGTGATGGCCGGGTGGACATTGTCTATGGCAACTGGAACGGGCCACACCGCCTCTACCTGCAGAGCGGGGGTCCCGGGCGTGTCCGATTCCGGGTGAGGGCTGGGACCATGCCACCCCACCCCTCTGCTGGCTTTGACACTGAGTCTCCTTGGCCAAAGGGGCCATCTTCACCCTGATGTGGCTTTGAGCCTCAATTCCCATCAAGAAGAGGACTCAAAGTGGGACCGGGTGTCCTGCTCCCTGTGCCCATTGTCACCCCATGCCCATCCCTTACACAGGACATCGCCACCCCCAAGTTCTCCATGCCATCCCCAGTCCGCACTGTCATCGCAGCAGACTTCGACAACGATCAGGAGCTGGAGGTTTTCTTCAACAACATTGCTTACCGCGGCTCCTCTGCCAACCGCCTATTCCGGTAGGAGCCTGGCAGGTACTGGAGAGCCAGGACAGCCTCCACGCCGCGGGGGGAGGGGGGCTGAGCAGCCCTCATGGTGCACCCAGGCTCACGGGGTTCCTCTCCAGCAGTGCCACTGCTCAGGCTCAACTAATAAAAGGCACCGTGACTGAACCTTTCCCGGTGTCATTACCAGCCACTGCGATCGTGCCTGCAGCAGCCCCTGGGGTCCCTGGCACTGCTGATTAGTGGTGATATGGAAGCTTGTTTGTGGCTTCTGTTAATTGTGCGAGTGAATTCCTCATTACTGCTGTGTGGCATCTCCTCACCTGGCATGTGGGGCAGTGGGAGCTGGTTGTCCACCCAGTGCTGGCACCCACAGATGGGTGGAGAGCAGTGGCTTGGCAGGGAGCCCCTGGGGAGGGTCTCTGGTCCCAGAGAGATGCAGCAGTGTTTGGAGATGGTGTTGCTGCTCTGCTATTCAGACCCACAAAAGCCAGTCTCTCATGACATCCCTGTCACCCCTGAATGGGGAGGGGACGTGAGGTGCTAACAGGCAGGGGCCAGTCCAATCCCCCAGCCACTATGGACAGCCACTGGGGCTGTCACCTCTTCTACCATGCTGCTACAGGAGGGGATAAGCCCTTCCTGAGAAGGGGCTGCAGGGGCTGGCATTGATGCCCTTGTCTGTGCTCGGCAGGCTCATCCGCAGGGAGCACTCAGACCCCATTGTGGAAGAGCTGAATCCAGGAGATGCGCTGGAGCCAGAGGGACGGGGCACAGGTGTGTGTCCCTGGCCATGGGGGCCTATGCTGGGGTGCACCACAGCATCAGCTGGCACCCTCTATGCCTGAGGATGCTGCATGCCTGGCTGAGTCACCTGCCTGCTCCCCATCAGCATGTTGGAGCCCCTGTCACCCAGGAGCAGCTCCATGCTTTCTCCCTCCACCCATACCCAGTGAACAGTGCTGTCTCCAGTTGTTACACAGGGTGTAGCTCTATATTTGGGAGGGGGCCAGGCAGCCTTCTGTGTCTTACAGTCTCCTGGGCACTGCCTGTCCCCTCCACTGCTCAGGGAGCTGACCCACCTAATTGCAGGGTGTCACCCATGCATGGACCCTTATTCCTACCTGGAGTCACCCCTTCTTATCTATTGCCCCTGCGTTGCTGGGATTGCAGCTGCCACCTGTGGGAGCCCACACTGGCAGCAGGGTGTAGCACTGGGAGACATGGGGTCAGCTGCAGACATGACATGATCCTGTCCTTGCAGGAGGTGCAGTGACAGATTTTGACGGTGATGGGATGTTGGACCTCATCCTGTCTCACGGAGAGTCCATGGCACAACCGATCTCAATCTTCAAGGGCACCCAGGTGAGTCAAGTAGAGGGTCCTCATGTTGTCCCTGTCCGTTCTGCCTCTCCTTACTCAGCATCCCTGCTCCCTTCTCCCTTGCAGGGCACCAGCAACAACTGGCTGCGTGTCATCCCCCGCACCCGCTTCGGGGCCTTTGCACGAGGAGCCAAAGTGGTGCTGTTCACGCGGCGCAGCGGGGCCCACCTGCGCATCATTGACGGTGGATCAGGGTACCTCTGTGAGATGGAGCCTGTGGCGCACTTTGGACTGGGTGAGCTGTGGGAGAGGCAAAGAGCTGCCTGTCCCCCCTGGGCAGGGGCCATGTCTGCTGCCCTGGTGCCATGCAGCACAGCAATCATTCACACCCATCACACTGGCCATGGTGGTCTCTGGAGGAGACTGCAGGTAGGGTGCACAGCCACCGCAGCCCTGCTTCGAGGGGCCACTGCCCTCTTCCCCACCCCCTGCCTGCTGCTTTGCCCAGGCACCAGGGCTTTCTCTGCCCATTAACCTTCCACTGCCTCAGCACGGCTGGTAGCCAAGCCTGCAGGGGTGTCCCTGCCTGCTGGCAGGCCATCCCATTGTCCCTGCATGCACCCCTCCTCTAGCTACATCCCCTTGCATGGGCTGTTAGCATGGTCACCTGGGGCTGGGCTCAGGGAACAAGGGGAGGCTTTGCCCCCTCTGTCTCTACCACGCCCCTGGCCTCCTTTCAGCCCCTGCCTGCCCCGGAGACCCCCCCCCTGATGAGCTGCCCACCTGCAGGGCACGATGAAGCCAGCAGCTTGGAGGTGACCTGGCCGGATGGCCGTGTTGTGGCACGAGCTGTGGCCAGCAGCGAGACAAACTCTGTCTTGGAGATCCCCTATCCCTTGGATGTGGAGGAGCAGCTCATGCCTGCCCCGCTGGAGGTGAGGGCCAGGTGTGGGTGCAGGGCAGGAGGCTTTGGGGGCAGAAACAAGGGGCTGGGCTCTGTGGGCTCAGTGGCTCCCAGGGCTGATTTCTCCCCATCCCAGTGGTCTCTGCTTTTCCCCAAATGCAGTGCGGGCAGGGATTCTCCCAGCACAAGAACGGACGCTGTGTAGGTGAGTAGCTGCTGGGGGTGCAGGCGTGCCTGCACCTGGGGTGCTGCAGCGTGGCCCCACGGCAAGCATGAGGGCAGCACCCTGCTACAGGGAGGTGGCAGCTGGGGAGGTGGTTGGGCACATAAGGCAGGGCTGCTGCATGGCTCAGTGCAGGGTACGGCTGCCTGCCTGGGACTGGGGGCAGAGCACGGCTCTAGAGGGGGACTGTGGTGTTGTGGGGAGCGCTGTTCCGGGGGCGGGAGGCATAGCTGGCGTGTGGCAGGGTGGGCATTGCACTAGAGCCACAAGTGATGGAGGGGCAGCAGGGATGTGGCAACATGGCCATGTTGTGAGCCTTCTGGGCAGTCATGGCTCGTGTGTGGCTACCTGTTAGGGGAGTCATCTAGCACATGCAGGGGAAACTGGAGGGGCCATGGCCAGTAGCCTCAAGCTCCCAGCCCACCTTTCTCACACCAAGTCCCCTCTGCTTGCAGATACGGACGAGTGCACAGAGTTCCCCTTTGTCTGCCCCCGAGACAAGCCCATCTGCATCAACACCTATGGCGGGTACCGCTGCCGCAGCAACAAGCGCTGCAGCCGGGGCTTCGAGCCCAATGAGGATGGCACAGCTTGCGTGGGTGAGTGATGGCTGGGATGCCCTGAGCCCATGCCACTGTAGCCTGGCCAATCCAGTGGGCGACAGCCCCAAAGCGCTGCCTTGGGATGCTGTTGCACCCCTGCCAAAGGCCTGGCCGCATCCTGCAACCTGCTGGGTGGCTAACCAGCTACCTCCACCCTGGCTCTGTGTTTGTTCATCCTGTGCCTCCTGCTGAACCACCACTGACTCCCCTTCTTTCTTTCTCTTTCTCTCTTGCTCCTTCTTTCCTTCTCTGTGCAGCTCAAGTGGCCTTTTTTGGGGGATATCCCTCCGCCGGGAGCTGGCACGGGCTCCCCCACAGTACCCTCCTCCCTCTAGTCCTCGGACTCTGCCTTTGCCTCTATGCACTTTAACCCTTGCCCGTAACACGCCAGAGCAGCCTTGGCGGAAGGACCGGCCAGCCTCTGCCTGTCTCTTTTTCTCTCTCTTTCCCTCCATGTTGAACTGCCCTGGAAGTGCCAGCTGTGCCCTACGGGGGTGGCCTGCAATGGGACAGGCACGGAGCCCAGCTGCCCCTTGCATCGTGTCTGGGAAAGCAGCCCCGGGGCAGTGCCCCTTCGCCAGCACCTCCCCGCCCCAGTGCTGCTCCTGCCACACCGGTGCCTCCCGGGTGGTCGCTTGCTCCGTCGCCTTGACGTACCATGTGCCTGCTGGTTTGGCCTGCGACGTGTGTGCTTCACCTGCCCACTCCTCAGTGAGGGAGACCCCCCTCCCCAGCCCTGGCAGAGGAGGGTCCCCCCAGCCCTGCAGAGGAAGGACCCTCCTGGTCTGTTTTTTTTAACGTATTGACCCCACTGTTTGGAGTCAAACCCTGCTCAGTCTTCCAGACCCTCTCCCAGAGAACTCCCCCAATAAACTATATCCTGTCTATTAGCCCAGCCTGCTGAGCTGTGCAGGGCAGGGCTGTGCCCATGCTTCTGCCTGGGCTGCATGGGTAGGGGGCTTGGGGGTGGGGAGCATGGCCAGGAGCTAGCTGGAGGGTGCATGGTGGCCCTGGGCAGCTCTGCTGCTGCCCGGCCCTGCTCCCAGCCCTGGGAGCACAGCCAAATAAGCAACACTGGAGGGTCTGGGATGCAGCAGGCAGCCCTGCCCACACCACCACAACAGGTCTGTGCTGCCTTCTCCCTGCGTGCTGTAACCCCGTGCTGCTCTCTTCCCCACCACCAGACATCGACGAGTGTGCCCTGGGCTTGCACAACTGCAGCCAGCTCTGCACCAACACCCCTGGGGCACATGCCTGCCATTGCCGCCCGGGCTTCTACCCCCTTGATCCCTCTGCCAGCCAGTGCCTGGGTGAGTACCTGCAGGCAGCGGGGGTGGGCAGCCCATGGTGTCCACCCACCTGCCACTGCCATGCTGCCCTGGGAGCAGGGATGCTGATTCCTGGCATGCCCTGTTATGCTCGTAGCCCCAGCCAACACAAAACGGGGGGCAGGATGGACAGTCTGTGACTGTGCAGGACTTGGAGTGAGGAGGCACCTGCTACCCAGCAGCCTTGGGGACAAGTGTGACAGAACCACAGCTGCATGGCTGTAGGCATTAGAGATGCTTTCTGTGTCCCAGCTCCACCCAGCCCCAGAGCTGCCCCCCACGTGCCTCCTCCATACCCAGCCCTGCCCATGCCGGACGAGCCCCGTACCCTTGGCATAGGTCTGATCCTCTCCCCTTCTTTCCCAGACGTAGATGAGTGCCAGGCACAGCCTGGCCCCTGTGATCATATCTGCCACAACACCCACGGCTCCTTCCACTGCCACTGCCGCCAGGGCTTCTCCCTGGGTGCAGATGGACGCTGCCAGCGCAGCTAGCCTGCCCCAGCACAGCCATGTGCCCTCTGCTTACCCCAGCCCTGGGCCAGTTGTGCCCAGTGCCAACTGAATAAACCCTTTCCTGCACTGGTTTCCCTGTGAGTCCCTGTCACTGGGGACATGTGACTGCTACACAGGTCTGTCCCTGTGTTCCACGTGGACTGTCCCATACCTCCCCCTTATTTCCTCCAGGCTCCCACTCCTTGTGGGACTCCATGCACCCCGATGTGCTGGGGGATGCCCAGCCTGGCTGTCTTCCCAGCGTTGCCCCACTCCCTGCTCTGATACAGGAGGACAGGCAGTAAGGGATGAAGCATGGGGTTTATTGAGGAAGGTCTCCATGCAGGGGGGCCCCAGCAGGAACGGTGGGGGCAGGGTCACCCCACACACATGCTATGACCAAGCCAAAAGGAGTCCCATGGGGCAGGGTCCTCCCTCCGTGGACCCCACAAGAGAAATGCCCACTCAGTTCAGCCCTGCACCCAGGCAAGGACTTTTCTCCTTGGGGTGCTGGATGTCACAGGGACCCTCCTATTCCCCCCCATCTGACCCTGGCCCGAGAACCCCCACACCTTGCAGCCAGACCCAGGTACCCCTTGGGGTCCCCACCACAGGCCAGACTGAGAATTGCGGTGCTGGTGGCAGATGCATGCAGGACATGTGGGCAGGGGAGGGCTCAGCAGCAGGAGAGGAAGGGTACTGGTGGAGCTGCTCCACCGGGCAGCCTTCCTGCATTGGTGCACGTCATGGGGAAGAGCAGGCAGGGGGCTGCCAGAAGCCAGGTGTAGGCAGGCTCTGCTGGGAGTGCACGGGGAGCCCGGCTTGCCCATGCCACAGTTCAGCCTCCACTATGCTGAGCTATGCGGTAGCCCAGGACATGCAGCACAACGGCAGGAGCCTGCCCAGCACTGTACCTCCCTGCCCTGGGCATGGGGCTTGGGGCTCAGGATCTTTCTGGGTACAGTTGGGGATGGCACCAGGTCAGGCAGGGAACAGAAGCCAGTGTCGTGGGCAGCGCTGAGGGATGCTGCTGGCAAGGATACCACTACCAGATGGGTAAGGGCATCTATCTGGCCAGGGCTGGGGAGCAGCAATTGGTAGCATGTGGGGAAGGTCTGGGGTGAATGCATGGCACCATCGTGCAGATGAAGCAGCACCAGGGCTCTGTCAGGCACCCTGTGCAGTGGGCACGCAGCAGCTAAGCCCACCCTGCAGCACCAAGAGCGGGATGTCCCAGGGAGGGGGCGCAGCAAGGGCTGGCAGTGCCTGTAGTCATGGGGATCTGTGTGTCCCCCTTAGCACTGCCTGGGGATTTGCTGCTCCCTGATGCACGATGCACAGCACGCGGGGCACTGCCAGCTGGGACTGCCCGCGGCAGGGCAAGCTCCTTCACTTGGGGGAGGGACAGCAGTGCGGAGCACCCAGAGGGCCGTGGGAGCCCCTTGGCACCAGTTTGGCTCAGCGGAAAGCACCTAGGATACCCCAGCACCAACCCCTGCCCGCAGTGGGTCTGAGCAGGGGCAGATTCACTGCGGGGGGCACAGAGCAGAGGGGGGTGGGCAGCCCCGCTAGGCAGCCCCTGGCTTCCCCCTCCCACCCTCCCTGGGCTCAGAAGCGCGTGCTCTGGTAGTGCAGCCTGCGGAGCTCAGAGAGGCCACTGTCCCGGCAGTATGAGTCCCTGTAGGGACTCCCTGCCAGTCACCGGCCCCCTGCCCCGCCACCCCCTCCACCGCTGCTGCTGCTTGAGCTGCCACTGCTGGAGCTGCCGCTGCTGCACCGGTCCTCATAGATGGAGATCTCGATCTGGGCCCTGCTAAGGATCGTCAGTGAGACGGGCCAGCCCAATTGCCCAGCACCCACTCCCGATGTCCCCCCACTCTTTGCCCTCGTCACCCCCCCTAGCACTTTACGTCCCAGAGGATACAACCCTCATGCCACGCTCCAGGGGATCAGTGAGCAGCAGGCCCCGTGGCGCATAGATCTTCTCGTTCTGCTCCTGAATGTACTTGGAGATCTTCTTCAGGACCTGCCAGTGCACAGAGGGATACTCAGAGTGTGCCAGCACTGCTGCCTGCTCTGGCCTCCAGCCCCCCCCTGCTCCCTGTGCCATCCCTGTGCCCACCGCCAGGCCGGCAGCCATGCTTGCCCCTGAGCCCTCCCCTGGACCTCAGCACCTTCTCATAGTGTGTCTCCATGCAGAGGAAGATGAAATAGGCAGTGGCACAGGCCAGGCACCCCTCCAGGTACGAGCTGCCCCCAATCTTCTCCGCCTCAGCATAGAAGCCATTAAGGGTTTTCACGGTTTCCTCAAAGAGTTGCCGCTCAATCTAGAGCAGAAACCAGTGGCGTGAAGAGGAGTCTGGCTAGAGGCTGACCCCCTGCACCACCCTCTCCCATCCCCCGGGGAACTTGGGGAGCACTTAACCCTCACCTCCCTGCCCAGCTGCTATATCATCTCCCTGGCCCCTGCCCACCTCCCACCCATGCCAAGACCTGCTGAGCCTGCAGCCCTTCACCAGAGCTTCCCGGTCACCGAAAGCACCCAAGCCCCAGAAAACCAGGCTAGGTAGCAGTGACTGCATGCACCCAGCAGCATCAGATGACCCAGAGCCATATAACACCCTGTGGAGGCCCCGTGTCTTCAGTGTCCTCTTGCCCCTGAGCCCACAACATAGGGCACCAGCTTAGGGCACCCTGCACCATGGCAGCCTGCCAGGCTTCCTACCCGGCTCTCCAGTTCAGGGGGGAACTTCGTCTGGAACTGGCAGGTGGTCCCATCGCTGTAATCCCGCTGAACGAAGACCTTGGTGGCCAGGGATGCGCTGCGCCGCAGCTCCTGCAGGCTGTGCACCTGGGGGGCAGCAGGGGGCAGGGGGGCAACAGCTGGGGGGTGCCAGGCATCCCTGCCAGGGGCCTGGGGAGCAGTGCCATTCCCCCAGTGTCAGAGGCTGCAGGCTCACATACCCCAGGGCAGGGACCCCCCAGCGCAGGCTGTGTCATGCCGGGAGCAGAGCTCGGTGCTGGAGGTGCAAGGCCAGGGGCAAGGGGAGGATGGCAGTGAGGGGAGGGCGCCGCAGCAGCCCCCCATCGGGGTGTGGGCGAGTGCATGTGCTCCTGGGCTGGTGCCTGGCCTCGCCTGCACCGGCTGCTGCATGCATGGGTGTGTGTCCCCTGGTGGGCCACCGCCTGGGGAGGGGAGAGTCCCCTGTCCCCAGCAGCGCCCTAGCACCCAACCACCCCGGCAGCTCCCCGGCGGGAGGACGGAAGAGAGCCAGGCTGGAGCAGGGGGCCGGGCTGCAGCGGCGGCGCAGCGGGCGGCCAGGCTGCAGCGGGCGGCTGCACAAAAGGGATCGGCAGCCCCGGTGGCAGGCGCGCAGCCCAGCCCCCCAGCCCTGACACCTCACGGGTTATGGGGACACACGCCAACCCCCCGCGCTCTGGGCTGCCGGGCAGCTTTGGGGCGGGGGGGGGGGGGGGGGGGGGGTGGTGGAGAGGAGGATGGAGGGGCCAGGTTGTGCCAAAGACGAGTGTCAGACCCCTCCCTGCTCTTTCGCTTGGGTTACATGGGGCCACCGCCTGCTGTGTGTCCCATAGACCCTCTCCGTGGCCCCTGGGAGACCGACCCCCAGCCCCACAGCCACCTCTCCTCCCGGGGCACCCCACCCCAGACCCACGCCGCTCCCTGCAACAAGGGCGCCATGCACCACTCTCCCCGCCCCTCCCACCCCTCCAAGCACCCCACATACACGCTGGCCTCTCGATGCACACAGACCACGTACCCCTCCCAGCCCCCAGCCCCACATTACCCCAGTGCACCCCATGGGGACCCCAGCCCCACGCTGCCCCCCCATGCCGGCGCACCCCACGCGGACCCCTACCCCCCGCGCCCAGCCAGCCGATGGCGGCGGCCCGGGGCAGGGCAGAGCGGGGGGGCTCCGCCGCAGCCCGGCCCGGGAGATGCGCGCTGCCGGCTGGCCCCGCCGCGCCGCCGCGCACCCACCTCCGTGGCCATGGCGCGGCGTGCGGCCGGGCCGCGCCGGGCTGGGCTGTGCCGGGCCGGGGACCGGCGCTGCCACCGGGGCTGTGCGGAGCCGCGCGGGGGCTGGCGCTGTCCGCGGTGCTGCTGTGCCGGACGGCGGAGGCGGGCCCGGACGCCCCCTGTGCGCAGCCGCCCGGCCCGCCCCGAGGCGACGGGGACGGGCGCCTGCCGCTACGGGTACGGAGCCCCGGGAGGACGCGGCCCCGTTGCTGCGGACGGCGGCCCCGGAATCCGGCTGCTCCGGGGCTGGCCCCAGCGGGGGGCTGCGAGGCGGGGCCGCTGCCGTGATTGCCGGGGGTCCGGCGGGCACTGCGGGTACCGGGGCACGGCTGCCGGGGGGATGCGGCTGTAGGTCCCTGCGGGGAACTGACCGCCGAGGGGGTGCTGCTGGAGGCAACCGGGGGCCTGGGCGACCGTGGGGCTGGCCCGGTGGGACTGTGGGGAGCCCACCCTGGGGCTGGCAGCCCGCCGTGCCAGGGGCCGCCTCTGAAGCTGTTTGTTTGCAAGGGAGTTGCAGCTGGCGCTGCGCTCTGGAGCCAGTGCTGCAATCGCAGCTCGGGCAGACATCAAAGAGCGGCGCTAACGAATTCCCTGTTATCTCTGCCCGTTGACAGCTCAATTAGAGCCGGAGAAATGCCAAACAGGGGGAACAGAGGCTCTCCCGAGAGGCGGAGGAGGGGGTGCTCACAGCTGGGGCTGTGGTGAGGCGGGAGGGACGCGGTGGCCGGGCACAGGGCCCTCGCCAGGCAGGAGAGCAGCCAGCCCTTCCCTCAGCACCTGGGTGATGCTGAAGGCAGCGCGGGCCCTGCCAGCGCGTCTGCTAACACAGCACGGCCGGCTGCCTGAGGCGCAGGGGCCCTGGCCAAACAGGGGCAGCTCCAGCTCTGCGATGTGTCAGGGTTTGTGACCAAGGGACCAAAGGTCACGTGCAGGCAGGAACCTGAGTCAGAGGGTTCTTCTTCCTCCAGACACATAGCTATGGATCCCATAGCTTTCAGGGGCAACCTACTGTTCCCACGGGTCAGAGCAGCCCTGCCAGCTTACACTCTGGAGCAGTGGGGTAGTCTGCTCAGACGGTGCCACAGGGCCAAAGGACCCCCCTTGGTGTGTGGGGGTGTGTGTGTGAACTCTCCCATGTACACATGCATGGGCATGCACACACATACACAGGCATCTGTGCATGCGCTTGGATGCCCACATCCACCTGCACGCCCCATGTGCCTCCAAATGTGCGCCCAGGGGCATGTGCACACACACACTCACACACCCAAGTGTGGCCCCAGGTGCCCCCAAAACCAGGCCCTGTGTGCCGGCACCTTCCCATGCTGTGTATCACTGCCATGTCAGGGCTCGGCTGCCCGCCTGGCAGCACCCTGCCAGTTGCCATGGCAATGCTGTGCCTGCCAGCAGATGAAGTTTGCTCTCCCATGCCAGGCAAAGGACGAAGAGCAGCCGGGGAGCACAAATGTCCCTGCTCCCCCAGGGTCTGTCCATCTGCCTGCACCCTGTGGTGCTGCCCCAGGGATGTTTATTCTCTGGCTGCACCAGCCCAGCCCAGGTTCCTCACAGCTCACAACCAGCGCTCCAGCTACCTCACAAGCCACAGACCTGCTGACTGCAAGACCAGGGCATGTGTCAAGGAATGTCCTTTGGTGGGACATCTTCACCCCATCAGGGAGAGCTGCCTTCTGCCAGCCATACTACCCAGGAGCAAGCCCTGCCGCACAGTGCTCGCCATTGCTGCACAGCCCCTGGCCCTGCCTGTGGTGCCTGCAGCCTCCAGCATCTCCAGAGCCCACTGGGGCCTGCCAACCCCCCATGCAGGATCCACCATTGTAGACTTTCTAGTTTTAACCAGAGCAGGGTCACACTCTGCTGGTTTCTATGCACAGGGGACAGGCTGCTGTTGTGCCGTGCCATGCCATGGCTCCCAGTAGGGCAGGGCAGAGGCTGAAGGAGACTGGTATAGCTGACACCATCCCAGGCAGTAGGAGCAGGGGCAGCAGGGGCTCAGAGCAGCCCCAAAGTGCTGCATGGCCCTGCTGTCCCCTAGCCCTCAACACTATGCATGGTGCCTGGCAGGGTGCCTACAGCAACAGGGCTTTGGCCCTTCTGTTCCATCTGCTGAGCCCCACGGGGCTATTTTTAGGCTGCCTGGCAGTGGGGGTGGGCATCTCAGGCGCAGCTGCTGCCAGAGCTGCCTGGGTCCTCCCCTGTGTTTGGAGTGAGGGAGCTCTGAGCTGTCCTGCAGACAGACCCCACAGACCTCTTAGCGCTGCTGGCTCTTGCCGTTGCCCCCATCCATGTGGGACAGGCATGGGGCTTGCCTGGAGCCCCTACGGCCAGCCACGCAAAGCCAGCATGCCCATGTCCATCATGCTGCAGCAGCCATGTCCCAACAGTGACCCTGCTCCAGCCCCTGCACTTGGCTCCCACGCCAGGACCAGTGGGTGTCCCCAGCATGTCCCCAGGTGCTTGGCACTGTGCCTGGTCCCAGCACCCCAATCCTCCCTGCAGTCCCAGCACAGTGGCTGGGGCTGTGGAGGACAGCTGGAGCCCTGTGACCAGCCCCAGACCAACCAACCCCTGGGGTCCCATCCTGCACCCACTGTGTGCCAAGCCCCATCCCCAGCCTGTCAGGGCTGTCAGCAACCCTGGCTCTGCTTCAAAGGGGCCACGGTAGGGCCAGGACCTCGCAGCTGCTTCACATGGCACTGGGGGGGGCTTTCATTAATGGGGAGGGAGCATGAGCTCACCACACCAGCGAGGACAACAGTGACATTTGAGAGACACACAGAGACAGCAGGGCAGCTGATAACCTTTCCTGGGAGACGGCAGGTGTGTGCACCGGTACTGGAGGGCAGCATGCCACCACACTGGGAGCCACTGGAAAACAGATCCAAGTGCCCCAGCCTGTGCCTTCATGCAGGACACGGAAACTGCCCCAAACTCGGGCCCACCAGCCCTGTGGCCTGGGCACCCTGAGGATGGGCACTGCTCTGTGGCACCTGCAGCACTGCCACATCCAGCTGTGTCCATCCCAATGGGTGCTGCCAGGACACCATTGCACCTGGGACCCCCCCAGAGGCTGGGGGCAGCCCCCAGCATACCCTGCAGGGGTGCATGGTGGGGGAACACAACACTCTCCTGCAAACAAGCAAGCAGAGAGGGGATGTGGTTTTGGAGCAAGGTGCCAAGGTCTACCTTTGGCAAAGGTGCCGGCTGGGAGCCAAACCTGTGCAAGGATTGACCCCACGCCAGGAGCGGGGCTGTGCTGGCAGCAGACATGGGAGGCTTTTCCCACCTCCCCAGTGGGGCTGGGGATGAGCAGATGAGCAGCGCTGCAGAGAGCGTCCCCATGTCCCCATGCACGCTGCCATGCTGCGAGGCAATGGGGCTCTTTTCCCAGAGGTGCCCATGCCCCCTCCCTGCCCCGCAGAGAGGGGCTGGGGCCGGGGAGGGGGGGGGGCGGCAGTGAACAGGGGGTCTGTATGCAGGCTGGCAGGAGCCGGGCAGGGCCAGGAGCTGCCGGGGGGGGCTGGGAGGGCGCCAGGGCAGCCTCTGTCCCGCAGCTGGGCCGGGAGCACTGCCAGATGCATTCCTGGGGCTGCCAGGGCCAGCCGGGAGCGTGTGTGGGCGCAGGGCAAGTGCACGGCCACCACTGCCCTTGCCCTCTGCCAGACCTACCGGTCCCATGCCCCGGGACCAACTCGGCCCCACAGTGCCCCCAGACGTGCCCCAACTTCCCTCGGCCACCCCCAGGCAGGGCCACCCCCGCAGAGACGTGCTGTCAGCCCTGCATTGCCCCCCATGTCAGGCACTGCCAGACAGCCCAGAACACGTGTCCCTGCACGGCCAGCCCCAGTGTGCTGTCCCCTCCCGAGGGTCCCTGCTCCACGGTGGGTGCAGCCCACGCCTGGCACTGATGCAGCCTGGGAGTCAGGAGTCCCAGGGGCCTGGGATGGGGCTGGGAGAGGGAGGACAAGAGGACAGGGAGAATGGGAGGGAGCCCACCCAGCCCTCTCAGCCCACCCAGGCCCAGGGAATGTGTCTCTGCCCACAGAAACAAGGTCGGCAGCATCCAAAGCTGAGGTGGGAGAGGGAGTGGGGACACAATGGAGGAGGACAGAAAGCAGTGGCCAGGACCCTGCTCAGCATCTCATTCCCCAGAGGCCTCCTGCTCTCCTGGCTCATCTACACTGTGCTACAGCCAGGCACAAGTCCCTGGGAAGGGCCCAGAGTGGCAAGGGGGCACGCCCAGGGGATGTCATCTTACCGTGCCACCCTGGCTGGCTGTCCCCAAGGTCCCCACTGTGGAGGGGGCAGCCCCCATGGCCCTGCTTCCAGTCTTGCTGCTGTGAAAGGTAACACAGGCAGTGGCACAGCCAGCTCCTCAGAGTGACAGAGGCAAGTGTCAGTCCCCCAGCCGGCACTGGAGTAGCCTGCGCAGACAGGACACAGGGCAGAGTGCCAGCTCCAGCTGCCTTGGGGCCACCCCCTACCCCGAGGTACAGCCCAGATCTACCTCCCCTGGGACATCCCTGGTGGGAAAGGGTTAAGAAAGCAATGGGGGTGCAGCAGAGGCCCCCCAGCGCAGGGGCACAGCCTCAGCTTGGGGACAAGGCTGCCAGGGCACCTGGCAGGGCAGGAGCAGAGGATGGACAACCCTCTCCTGGGGCCAGCCCTGCTCCCTCCAGGTGGCCGTGTTGCCAGGAGGTTACTCAGTGGCTCTAATGAAGGCATCATGACAGACAGGGGCACCGGGCCAGCTGGCAGGGAGCCCCTTGCCGCCCCCCGCCCCCCCAGCCCCTTTGCCTTCATCTGGTGGGGTGCCAACTGGCACAGGGTGCTCAGCAACCCCAGCACCTTCCTGGGAGGGACGGTGTGTGCTGGGGGCTGGACCAGGCTGGGGGACAGGGCATGCTGAGAGCCAGAAACCAGTCCGTGGTCCAAAGCAGGACAGCACCAGTGCTGGCAATGCCGCAGGGACATCCCGGGGACACTGCACACCTATGAGGCAAGGTGTGCTCAGCATCCCGCACACTGGCAGCTCCATCCCACACATCTGGGCTCCCTCTGCCTCCACCTCCCCGCTCATGCTCCCAGGCCTCACCGGCCCTTTCCCAACCCAGCTCCCATGGCAATTACGTCCTGCCCTGGCCCATCCATCATGGATTAGCTATTTACTATCAGCACTTATCTCCAGGCAATCTCACTGCTGCTGTGACAGCCCAATGCCTCCAGCACCCTCCCTCCTGCTACTGGGTAGCCCCTGATAAAGGGCCACTCTATCTTATCATGCTCCCTGGCAGTTACACATTAATGGTGCCATCTCCGGGGCTTGGCCAGTGTGGGATGAGCTCAGACCACCCCCTGGCCTGCACCAAGCATCACTGGGTGATGCGGTGATGGGCACTGTGCCCAGCACAGAGGGCATGGGAAGGGCAGGCAGACTGCAGGCAAGTGCAGGTTGTGCAGGTGGGGTTCCCAGCATGGCCCCAAAGCAGATGGATCCAACCAGGACTGGGGGGATGGTCCCTGCCCCCAGCCCAGGGCAAAGGGTAGCTGCTATCGCTGCCAGCACTGGGCTGTTTGCTCTGTCGCCCATTAACAGAACCACTTTATCCATTGGGCAGGGGCCAGAGGCGTCCCAGAGCCCGTTGACCAGGCAGGGGCATCGATCGTGGGAAAGGAAGGGGGTGCCCCAGATAACCTCTGCAGACAAATGGGTTTCTAGTGAGGTCTTGAGCCTTGCACCCCCCAGCCCAGCCCATCTCCAAGGGGATGGGGGAATGTGGCCCCAGCAGGACCCTCACCCTGCTTGGGCTCCAGCTCTACCCATGCCCTGGGCACTGGCAGAGCCTGAGCACAAGCCCTTTGCTGGGAGGTGTAACTCCAGCTGTGCCTGTGCCCAGCAGGCCATGGGCTGCCTGAGGTGCTTACTGGCAGGGCCATACACAAGCAATAGGGACCCCACACATAGCATTGCCTTGGCACTGATCCACATGTGGCACTTGGCACACAGGTACCACAGCTGAGCCCAGTCCTGCAGCATGAAGCCTCTGGCTCCTCCACTCTTGCACCCCAAGCATCCCTAAAACCATACCCAAAGAGACACAGGAGACCGGGGGGGAGGAGGGGCGACACAAGGTAGGAACCAGGGTCCCCCGCTCCATGCCAGGGCATGCCTCTGGGGTGCCAGGTGGGACGGGGGCAGGGGGGCTGGTGACAGGAGGGCAGGCGAGCCAGCCGTTCCAGAGGGCAGTGCTGCAGGGGCACGCACAGCTAGGCTGAGCTGAGGGGGCTGTGTGCGGGGGGGGTCCCTGGGAGGGCGAGTAGCACGCAGCGCCATGCGCCCACCTGCCTGCCCGAGGAGGGAGGGCTGGGGCAGCGGGGTGGAAGGGCAAGCCGCAGCGGGGTGGCCGGCAGGGCAGGCTGGCATGGGGCCGGGGGGCCAGCCCCGGGGGGGCCCCGCAGCCGGAGCAGATTGGCTGCCGGTGAGGCCTCCCTGGGCTCCTCAGAAAGGGCAGGAGCGTGGGAGGCGCCAAGGGAGCAGGCAGCGCCGAGCCGCGCTCCCATCGCTCGGCAGGCACGGCTGGTGGCGGCAGGCGGGCAGTGGCCATGCCGCAGGCGGGCAGCCCCCCGGGTGGCCGGGGCACAGCACTGCTGGCGCTGGCGCTGGCGCTGGCGGGGTCCCCGGGCAGCGGGCAGCACTACGACTACTATGGCTGGCAGCCCGAGAGCCTGCCCCACGGGCGCTTCTACGGGCGGGAGCCGCAGTGCCTCGACATCCCGCCCGACATGCAGCTCTGCCGCGACGTGGGCTACAAGCGCATGCGGCTGCCCAACCTGCTGGAGCACGAGACCATGGCTGAGGTCAAGCAGCAGGCTGGTAGCTGGGTGCCCCTGCTCGCCAAGCAGTGCCACACCGACACCCAGCTCTTCCTCTGCTCCCTCTTCGCCCCCGTCTGCCTCGACCGGCCTGTCTACCCCTGCCGCTCCCTCTGCGAGGTGGTGCGTGACTCCTGTGCCCCCGTCATGGAGTCCTACGGCTTCCCCTGGCCCGAGATGCTGCACTGCGGCAAGTTCCCCTCCGACCATGAGCTCTGCATCGCTGTCCAGTTCGGGAACAGCAAAGCCACACCGCCACCAGGTAAGTGGGAAGGGCACTGTGCTGGGATGGAGACACGTGGGGCACCTGCCATCAGCATGTCCCCATGCAGCCAGGCACCCGCATGCAGGGCCCCCTTGCAGAGCCCCTGCACCCCTCGAAGCCGTGTCCAGGGCACTGGTGCTGGCCAAGGACCCTCTGTCTGCAGCAGAGCGTGAGTAGACACAATACCAGCAGTACCAGCTGCTTTGCCTCAGCTCCATTTGCTGCCCAGGGTCCCCAGGTCCCACCCCAGCAGCAGAGCATCCTGCACCTGCAGTCTTGGCCCCATGCTACTGTCAGAGTGTGGCTGTCCCTTCAGGCAGGGGAGGGGACATCATCCAAAGGCAGCCCAGAGTCAGGATCAGGGCTGTGATACCCTTTAGGCTGGGGCCACCTTTGCTGCTACTGCTGTGCCCCAAAGTGTCAACATTTGAATGGAGGGTGCCGCCGTACCCTGTTCCCTCCTGGTAGGGTGCTGGGACACTGGCCAGTGAGGTGCTCTGTGCCCCCCACACCACCCTGGCACAGCTGACCAGGGAGCAGATGAGCTGCTGGGGCTCTCCCAGCATGTGCCCACGGAGCTGGCCCAGGTGACAGGCATTATCAGCAGGAGCTGTGACAGTGGCCGGTCTCTCACCATAGTGTCCAAGATCTGCACCCAGTGTGAGATGGAGCACAAGGCGGATGGCATGATGGAGCAGATGTGCTCCAGTGACTTTGGTGAGTGCTGCGGTCCACTTCCTGGTCCCCCCGGACAAGGGGCTGCCTGGAGGGCACGGTTGTATAGGGACAGCCCCATGGGACACCTCCCCAGGCCATTCCCTTGAACCCTGTGTGCATGGGATGGGTGCACCACAGGAGAAGAACATCGGGGTGGGGGTGGTGGGATAGACAGAATGGGACATTTGGGAAGGTCACTGGGGGCTTGTGCTGAACCCCTCCAACAGCCCCTTCCCACACAGCAACTTCCCCAGAGACTCTTCCGGGCTCCACCCCAGGGACAGGCTGCATCCTGTCTTGCACAGGCACCTGGCCCAGACCCCCCCTAGCATCACCCCAGCATTGTCCCCCAGCATTCATCCCCTCCCCCCCAACTGTGCTCCACGGCTGCCCCACACAGTGGTGAAGATGCGCATCAAGGAAATGACAGAGGAGAACGGGGAGCGGCGGCTGGTGGCTGCCCAGAAGAAGAAGGTGCTGAAGCTGGGCCCGCTCAAGCGCAAGGACACCAAGAAAATGGTGCTGCATATGAGGAACGCAGGCGCCTGCCCCTGCCCCCAGCTCGACAGCCTCAGCGGCAGCTTCCTGGTGATGGGCCGCAAGGTGGGCGGCCGCCTGCTCCTCCTCGCTGTCTACCCCTGGCAGAAGCACAACAAGGAGATGAAGTTTGCTGTCAAGTTCATGTTCTCCTACCCCTGTCCCCTCTACCACCCCCTGCTCTATGGGGCTGGGCAGCACTAGGGCTCTGCCCACCCTGCCTTGTCTCAGGACTCCTGCACTGGCCTGATGCTGCACCCCGGCACCCTGGCATCCCTGGTTGCACCCCAGAACCCCAGCTCTGCTCCCCTCAGCCCCTTGGCTGTGCCCTGCCCTGCATCCCCAGGAGCCACAACTGCATTTGTGAGAGCCAGGACATCTGTCCCCTCCTAAGAGCTCTGCTCGGTACCCCTAGGAGCCCTGTTCTGCTCTCAGGACACCTACCCACACCCAGGAGCTTAGGCTGCGCCCAAGGCCCATGTTCTGCATGCTTGTGAACCCTGGTCTGCACCAGAGAGGCTTGACTACTCCCAAGCCTCCTGCCCAGCACCCCAGGGACCCTTGCCTGCACTTAGGATCCCTGCTTGGCTCTTTTGGGACCCCTTGGCTGCACCTGGCATCTCTACCCTGCACTCCTGCATCCCCTGCCCAGCTCCCTGATAACACGCCCCAGACCCTCAGCCCTGCCATATCCCTACTGCAGCCCACCAAAGCATCCCATGCCCTCACCTTGAGCTCACACACCAGCTCTGGATTATGCAACCTTTGCAAGGATCCACTTCAGCTGTGGCCGGTCCCTCCTGCCCTGCTGTCCCCACAAACAAGACCAAGTGCCCAGAGCAGCATGGACCCTGCCTCGGCACCCCCACCCTGCCCATCCCACGTAACTCAGGAGGGGTGGGTCCACCTCCAAGGTCCCAGACCAGCTCTGCTGCATCCCTCACACACTCCCCTGCCAAGATGCAGCCCAAGCACCCCTTGCCCACTCACACCACAGTAAATTATTCTGCCTCAGAGATGCCTGTGTCTGGCTCCCTGTGGTTCATGGGCAACTGCCCCTTGGGGCTCCCTCAGGGCCCCCAGGAAGAATGGGAGGGGGCTCCTGGTCCTGCCTGCTGGGGCAGCCTGGGGGAGCAGGGTGACACTGGGCTCTGGCTGTAGCCCTGCTCCAGGTGCTGTGCCCAGACCCCAAGGCTGGTCAGCCCGGCCAAGCTGGCGGGTGAGGTTCCCAGTGCTCACAGGCATCGCTGGAGATTCAGGCATCCCTGTCACTTCAGGGAGCCTGGGAGGGTGGTGAGATGAGAAGGATGGGGAGCACGGGGCCATCACTGCTGCTGGAGCCCCACAGCTGAGTCTGAGGGTGTTTGCCAGAGAGGTTTCTCCCTCTGTCACCCCTGGGGGACAGATCCACGAGCTGGGAGTCGGAGGCGCATGTGCAGAACCTGGCATCAAGCACAGCAGAGGGCAGATCCTGAACCAGGCAGCCTCCACCCCTGGGCACCCCACCTCTGTACCACCCGTAAACCCTGCCTGCGGCTCCCAGCCAGCCCTGCTCAGCTGCCAGATCTCTCACCCCACAGCCTACAGCCTCTTCCCGAAAGGTTCCCCCGGGCCACCCACCTGCACCAGCTGGGACTCCCCCAGCAGCACTGGGACTAGGGCAGCCCCCAGTCTGGCCCCTCTGATGGTAGCAGGCAAGGCGGGCAGCCCACCCCAGTCCCACCCCAATCCTGTTTACCCAGTGAATTCTTGCATCCACCCATCCCGCCGGGTGAGGGAGGCACGAAGGTGGCTGCCAGGATATTTACCCAGTGCCTGGCTGCCTGACACTGCGGCTTCTCACCAGAGCTGGCCCTGCCACAGGGGAGCCTCCCAGGACAAGGGGGGAACTGAGGCCACGGGACGCCTATGCCCACCCTCCTCCTGGCTGACAAGGCCACTGGGCACCTGCCCCGCACCGGGGTGATCCCTGCTCGAGCATGGCCCCACTGGCCACCACCCAGAGCCCTAAAGGGGACTCACATCCTGCTCCAGCCAGGGGGACGTGCCCCCACCCCACAGCTGGCCAGGGACATGGGGCAGCCAGCCCCTGCCACAGCCTCACACCAGGGGCAGGCAGTCACTACCTCCACCTGGCCATGTGGAAAAAACCTGGGGGGAAAAAAACCTCAAATATCATTAGAAGGTACGTTCAGAGCGAGGCTGCTGAGCACACAGCTGTAGGAATAAACATCGTCAATTATATCATTTTACTGCTAAACTTAAAGTGCGCAAATAAACCCCCATCTCCTACAGCCCAAGTTTATCTGTAGCCCTCTGTATTTTTTGTCATTAGCATCTTTCCAGGGAGCGTTCAGACATACACAGACATCACACTTATTGCTCCAAGTGTTTTCTCTCAAAAGACAAGTAACTTCATTCTGCTTCCCGCCGCTGGTCATATGAGCTCTACAGCTCAAACCCCACCACCCCTTCACAGACCAGCACTCACCCTATTGCAGATACACCCCCACAGCCCTTTGGGTGCTACACAGTCCCCTCCCCAATCTTAAAGCTGCACGACTGCTCCCGGTAACTGCTGAGCACTCTGCATGCCAGCCCCCTCACCACAGCCTGGCCTTGGAGCACACCCAGCTCAACTCAGACACGCTCATCATCACTGCAGAGTCCAGCATTCCCCCAGATTTCCACAGCACATGGCTCGAGGAAGGCATTTACAAACCCACAGCTGAGAGGAGGGCTCAGGCTGTCCCCAGGGCTGCCCCCTGCAAACTCCCATGCTGGTGGGGCATACAATCAGCAGCAAGATCTGCGCCCCCAGCACCTTCCCAGGCTGGTGGGTGTCACAGCCATGTGGGCACTGGGCAATGCCAGTCCAAGAGGCTCTGACCAGGGAGAGCTGGAGCTGGCTGGCAGGGACTCAGGCCATGGCCATTCCCAGCTGCAGAGCAGCCAGGGTCACATTCCTGGGATGGCTGGGAGCTTTGCTGTTCACACAGGGAAAGGTCACCCTTGTGCATGCAGGCAGCTGCTGGGACCACCGCCTGGGTAGGGCAGGGGAAAGGAGCAGCCCCAGGAGGCAGAGAGGAAGCCCAGCAGCTCCTGCCAGAGCCGAGCTTCTTCCTGGCTCCAGCCCCACAGGATCCAGCCCTGGCACCGCCAAGGACGGGCAGCTGCACAGAGCCTGGAGTAGGGGGCAAATAAGGCCACCGTGTGACAGAAGATGGAAAGCCCAGTAAGCAAGGCAAGCTGGTGGCAGACACACACCCTTTTTCCATGACCACCTGCAGGACAGCACAGCCAAGGCCGGAGAGGTGCCAGGGTGATCTAGGACAGCTTTCACTGGAACATGACAGAAGCCAGCTGAGGACAAGAGATTTATTGGTCATTCTCTATATACATTTATATATTAATCTGTAGTAGAAAGCAGCAGTCACTAAGTGCACAGAGCAGCACCAACTTGCGCCTCTTCTCACGCTGCAGCTGGAGACTTGGCCACACAGCCCAGCCTAAGTTTACCCTCTTGCCTCCTCTGCACTACAGCCAAACATGGGGGGGGAAAGATTAAACCTGAAGGCAGCGAGGCCTAAGAGCACTGGAGCAACCAGCAGGGTCTCAGCTGAGCCAGGACCAAAGACCACATCTCCTGGGGATGCAGGCAGAGCTCTGATTTGATCCCAAAAATACAGTCACCTAGCACAGTACTGGGAAAGGTAGGAACAGAGCCCTGAGGTTGTCCTGCCCCACCCAGGAGGTGGAGGTAGGACCATAAGTGGGAAGGATGACTCCTCCATCACTGAGCCAGGCCACAGGGCCTGGGCAAGTATGTGGTAGGATGCAGCGAGTGCGAGGGAGCACCCAGGGTTTGCAGCAGCTGTGAGGGGCAGCCACAGGATTTGGGGCACAGCTGTGGGCAATGTTGCACCACAGGGACCCAGCTGGTGCAGCAGATGTTGCATGGCAAGGAAGGCTGGTCTTCCCCCAGCCTGGCACTGGCAGGAGGAGCACTGAGCACAAGCATCCTCTGGCAGGGTGATGCCATGCTGGGAACCAAGCGGCCTAGGCTCCTGCTGCAAGGGTGCCTGCTGTCCCAGGTGTCAGGTAGTGCAGGACTCAGGAGCTGGCTGGGCCTGTTTCAGTCACTTGATGAGCACCTGGTTGCACAGAGCACACACGAACACCATCTCCCTCTGAGCTTCCGGGGCTGGAAAGGAAAGCAGGTGTCAGATGCCACCCTTCCCCACTATGGGCTAGGGACCCCAGCCACGGAGCTACTCCATGAGCTGCAAACCCATCACTACTCTGTCCCAAGGCAGACTGCACTGGGCTGGTCCCATCTACCCTCCCCACCAGGGCTGGGGCAAATCCCTGCAGCAGAGAGTTCAGGGGGAGAGCAGGAGCTCTGCCCTCCTCCACCTTTCCACTCACCCGTAGCTCCCATCACAGCCTTGGGGACTTTGAAGGAACAACACCTGGAGCAGAAGCTGTTCCCACAGTTACTGCAGCTCCGCTGTGGAGAGAGATGGAGATGAGACACTACTCCAGGCCCGCTCCCAGCCCTCCCCTGCAAACTCCAGTGCCAAAGCACTGCTAACAGCATTCCCTGCTGAAGGGGAGTGAGTGCAAGCCCTAAGCCCCAACACCAACAGCAGAGGGGTCATCTGCCAACAACACCTGGACAAACTGCCCAGACCTAATGCTGGATCCGCATTCAAGTATGTTCTAACATCACAGGCAACCTGTGCCCATCTTGAGAAAGGACTGGGAACACAGGGTCCAGGAGGTTTAAAGACCTTATGTCACTTCCCATGCTCTAACCCTGGAGGGACACAAGCTCCAGAGAGTCCCAGATGTGTATTAAGACTAATCCAAGAGTAAGGGGAGGGTGCCAGAGTCTGGAGAACAGGAGGCAGCAGGAGAGGACAAGAGATGCATCCTTCCCACAGGACTGCATCAAGTGTCACACACATGGGCTCAGATAAGACAACAGGATGGCCTTTGCTCCTCTAGTTCCCACAAGCAGACCCATGCTTTGCTTCACCAGAAGTTCTCAGGCCATGGTAAACAGGCTAAACCAGTGCACAGAGCAGGTGCCTTCCACACCAGCACATGCAGGTTTGGCCTGAGGCAGCTTCCAAAGGAGCAAATAGATGAAGGCTCCCCAGCACATGTGATCTCTGGCACCATTAGGCATGTGACAACACCCAGCACTTAGCTGGGGTCATCTGCTGCGGGGCTGTGACTGAGGCCAGCCACCCAGGTTGCCAGAGAAAGCCAAAGCAAGGCAGACACACACACCTCTGCCCCAGGTGCAGGCAGCAAGCTGGGTAAAAGACAAAAACTCACCCTCTTCTTGAGCACAGAGAAGGTGGCTGCACAGCCTGTGCAGCTCCCTGGAAGAAAGAGAAGAGAGGTCAGGCAGGGTTCTGCTGCCTGGGACTGCAAGAGATACAGGAACACCCACAGCTGTTATAAAGGCTCAGCTCAGAGACAACATTGCTGCATCTTCCCATTCTTGCCCTTCCTAAGACAGCTGGGAATATCCTCCCCATCGAAAGGGCAGATCACTGGAGACGTCAGCATGTCCCTAGCAGGTACTACACCACTCTGTTCCCAGTTCAGTGGTCACCACCAGAAGCAGCACAGACACCACTCTGTTGAGCTCTCTCAAGCAGCACCTGCTCCCAGCCTTACCAAAGTTGTTGCTGGGGTAGCGCTTGCGCAGGCGCTCAGTCAGGCGTGACACCTTGCTGCGGATCACCTCATTTTTGCTCATAAAACCATTGTCCGGGAGGCTGAGGTCAAAATCTGCTGAGCACTGAGAGCTCTCGTCATCCTCCTGCAGAGACCAAAGCCAGCTGAGTATGAAGGTGTGGCTGGGAGCATGCTCAAGGGCTGCAGGGCAGCCCACCCCAGAGACAGGCACCCAACAAGCAGGATGCTCCATCTGGCATCACCACAAGCCATCAGCAAACCAGGCAAAGGCTGCCAGCTCCAGCTGGGAGGAGATGCCCTTCTCTCGTACACCTTGGTATGGCAGTACTCACCATGACCAGTAGCTGGTTCTCCTTCTCCCGCAGCATGGGACAAAGAGGAGAGGCAGTACATATTTGAGTCAGAGGCACCCAGCCCCACAGCCACCCTCCCTGAACACCCAGCTTGCCCACCAAGGTCCTCACACCTTCCCGCCTCAGCTGCCCTGCAGGTACAGCCCACCTCCACCAGCCTCAAACCTCAATAGCATCTTTGAACTCTTCATCAGGCTCTGCCTCCTCCGCCTCTTCCACGCTGCCAGGGGTAAGGTCCTGCAAGAGATTCACAGAGCTAGTCCTGCTGTAGCCCCACACCCCCTGGCGCAGGTTCCAGGACAAAGGACCAGGCCCCCAGCAGCCCCATGAGAAGATAAGGATTCCAGAAGGTGAGGTGAGCCCCTGCCTCCCAAGGGTGCACCCTTACATGCAGCAAGAGAACTGAGCCAAGCCTCCAGCACAGCAAGGCAGCCCCAGAGTAACTCAGGAGGGGCTCCTGGGCTTCCAGCAAAGCTGGCAGCTGGAAGGAGTTTGTAGGTAGAAGGACAGAGGCACAGTCAGACCAAAGAGATGACCATGCAGCTCCCACCCCACAACTACCAGCTCTGCCCCTGTCTCACCTCTGTGCTGGTGGGTGTGGGGGTCCGATCCAGCGGGGCAGCAGCTGGCAGGGGTTCAGCAGGCTCTGGAATGCTCTCAAGGGGTTTGGTGCCCACACACTGCTCAATTGTGGCCTTGAGTTCCATTATCACTGGTAATAGGGAAGCACATCTGGAGCAGGGTGGCACTTCTCCCAGCCTCACCACACAAAAGGCTATTTTTGCTAGAGCCAATCTCCAGGGCTCACGCTGGGACACTAACACATACAACCTTCACCCATCAGGTAACCTGAGCCACCCTCCGCTCACAAAGCAGAGTTAGGAACCCTCTCCACCACCTCAGCTCAGGATAGGAAAAAGCAGGGGCCTTAGTCACAGCTCAGCCAGAGACCTCATCCAGCTCTCCTACAGCACATGCCACAGAACAGGGAGCACCTCCAGCTCTTCCCCTCCCCTCTAACAGCAAGTTTTCAAGCCTGCGTCATACACTGCCACAGGCACCAAGAGTATTTCAAGTCCTGCAGAGCAAGGTAAGGGACGGAGATGGGTGACTATGCTCACGCACAGGCTGCATTGCCAGGCCATGGCTTGCCACAGAACAGAGGAGAGCAGAAAGCAGCACCGAGGCCAGGACGCACATCAGGTGAGGCTCCCACCTCTCCCAGCTGAGCCCCAGGCCCCCACCATCCAACCCGGGCTGCTGAGCACCATCCCTAGGACATAGTTGCTCCCTTGGTGGTGTTCAGGTCCCATGGAAGAGCCCAACATAGGACACTGGGCTCACATGATGGTGTTGGGAGAGGTCCACAGCAGGATCCCTCCTTCAGAGGGCCTTTCCCCATCCAATCCCACACAGGCCACTTCCAGGAAGGTCTTTTACCTTGGTAGAACTGGGTGTTACCCAAGAAGAGAGTGCTGTTGAAGATGGCCAGGACCCAGCAGAGAGGCAGCAGGTAAAGGGCACAGACAGTGCCCAGTAGCGCTCCATAAAATCTGGTAAGGAGCAGCAAGATACTGCAGTCAAGAAAAAACAGTTCACACCACAGCACAAGCCCCCTTCCTTCATGGTCCTCCACCTGCTCTCCCCAAGTGCCAAACACATCAAACGCAACTCCACAGGCCTAGCCAGGCTCCCCTCCCTGCTCAGCCCACCGCAGGGTGCCTGACCTGGTACTACTCACTGGGAAGAGACAGTAGGGTTCTCCCAGTACAGTACACGGTACACAGCCTCACAGGTGCAGCACATCCCACTCAGGAACCCCTCCAGCTGGATCAGGCTGCAAACAAGACCTCACAGTCGCAAAAAGGCCCAACAAACCCATCCTCTGACTCCCCCACAGTCATGCAGTTCACGGAAGGCCACACCGGCACGAACGCAGCCCCCTCGCAGCCACGGAGGAGCCTTCCCAGGTGCAGAGGCCACAGGAGCCCCGCAGCAGGGAGGGCTCCGGGGACTCACAAGCTCTTGACCTGGGCGATGGCCTCCTGCCGCGAGAGCTGCACCCTGCGCAGGTCCTCCCGGCGCACGCTGTGGTACCGCCTGCGCTCCAGCTCCGGCTCCGAGGGCCGGGCCCGGCACGACTCCTGCAGGTAGCCCAGCAGGGCCGGCACGGCGACCAGCAGGGCAAGCACCGAGTACCAGGCGGCTGGAAGAGGGGGGACAGCGTCAGCGCGGGGGGCGCCGGGAGGGGACCGGCCCCAGCCGCCGCACGCACCTTGGCCCAGGGTGAGCAGGAGGAAGTTGAGGCCGAGGCAGACCAGGAGGGAGCACACGGGCCGCTGCCACCTGCGGGAAGAGGGAGGGTGAGGGACGTGAGGCCCCGAGGGCGGGCTCGGCCCCGGCCCAGCGCGCACCTACCGCAGGAGGGAACGGACGCCCTCGGCGGCGTCCCGCAGCGGCTCCAGGTACAGCTCCAGCCGCCGGTAGCTCCGCACCAGCTCCAGCAGGTCGAAAGCGGCGGCGGCTCTGGGCGGCGGCGGCGGCTCCGGCGGGGCCTCACCACTCCCCGCCGCCCCATCGGGGCCGCCTGCCGCCCCGTCCCGCTCTACCGCCTGCATGCCGGGCCGGGGGAACAGAACGGGCCGGGCCGGGCCCGCCGCCGCGCTCGGCCCTACGCCACAGAGCGCTTCCGTGCGGCGGCCAGGTGCGCCCTGACCTCACCCGCGGCGCTGGCACGCAGCCAATCAGAAGAGCCGAGCTAGAGACCGTTGGCAGAAGCCCCGCCCCCTGCGCGAGTTACGGGGCGGAAGAGGCCGCGGCCCCGGAAACGGGAGCGGTTCTGCCCCGGTACGTGCTGGTACTGGGGCCCGCGGGGGTGCTCCGGGCCTGCCACCGGTCTGGGCGTGGGGCTCGGGGCCAGTCAGGGGCCGGGACTCGGGCCTGGCGAGGCCGGCCGTTATACGGGGCTCGGCCTTGATCCGGGTCCCGGCCCGGTCCCGATCCGCGTCTGGGCCGGTCCGGGACTCAGTCCCGGTCTGGGTCCGTTCCGGGGCAGGGCACCGATTCTGGACTGACGCTGATCTGGGGCTCAGGCCCAGCCCAGGTCTCGGCACAGCCTGCTCCCAGCCCTGTTGGGGCACTGTGGGTTTGTCCCCGTGGGCTCCACTGCTGGGGCACCCCTCCACAGGGAGAGACCAGGCAGCTGCCCCACACCGGGGTTCCCCGGGAGGGAGCAGGGGGTTACCCCCAGGCCTGTGAGCGTGGCTGGCAGCCTGTCTGCTGCCCCTCCGTGCCCTCAGAACAGCCCAGTCCTGGCTGTGCAGACATTGCCCTGCACAGCCTGCAGTCCTGCTCCCACCGCCCCAGGCACCACAGGCTGTCCTGCCAGGTGCTTGCAGTGGGGCAGGACTGCTGGCTCCCAGGGATGCTCTGGGGACCCCAGGCTGCATCTGATGCCAAAAGGGGAGGGGGTGTGTGCCATCCCATAATACTCCATGTAACCTTCTTAGAACCCTATGCCAGCTCTCGAGCTATGAGGGCAGTGCAGTGCTCGACACTGCTGTTTGCTGCCCACAGCCTCTGGTGAGCAGGGCACATGTCCCACAGGCAGAGGGGTGGGGAGCCCAGTGGCACCCCAGCTGCAGGTAGAGTTCCAAAGCTTATCCCTGTCCCGAGACCGTGGCCCAGGGCTGAAGCCAGCCCCAGGAGATGCTGCCTGCCCCCAGCCTGCCCCCAGCTCTCCAGTGACCCAGCAGCGTGGGCACAACTACCCAGCAGAGCCCTGGCCCCGGCACAGAGAGCCCTTTCAGGCCAGAGTGATGAAGCTCATAGGAATGCAGCTCCATCCTGTCCCCGGTGAGTCCCTGCAGCCGCAGCCCCAGGGACTTGGCCTCCCTCTGCACTGCTGTGTGGTGGGAGGTGCCCACACCCAGCACCCACATGAGCACCAGGCTGTGCCCCGTCTCTGGAGGGGGCAGTGGGGCTAGGGACAGGAGACCCCAGGGCACAGGCCTATAGAGCCAGGTGTGATTTCAGCTCAGACCCCATCCCCAGCAGGTCGCAGCCCTGAAACAAAGTCCCAGACACCCATAAGCGCCAACGTTGCTTTATTTGGAAAGTGATTCCATAGGCACCAGAGGGAGGTCTGGAGGGGGACAGAGCCAGTGTGACAGGCAGGGCTGCAGAAAGCCAAGAAAAGGCACTTGTGGTGGCAGGAGCCCCGCTGGGCATTTTGGGCAGCCTGGGCCAGGGGCTGCACTGGAGCAGGTATGGGCAGGCAGTATCAGGGACCAGCCCTGACACAGATAAGAGACAGCACATCCTGCCCAGAGAAGGGGTAGGTGGCCTGGGGGCTGGCAGGGCCCCCGAGCATGAGGAGGGATCAGCTGGGGCAGCACTTCGTGATGGAAGCGGTGACCCAGTGCCAACTCCAGACCCCTCCAAGCGGATCATGGCTGCTGATTTCCACCTCAAAAAAAGGCACCAGGGAACCCCAGGCAACAGCCAGAGCCCTCAGCCAGCTGCTGGGGACACCCATCCTACCAGTCCAAGCCCACGCAGAGATTGGGACAGACCCTCCCTCAAACCAGGAGCGATGGAGAGGACCTGCCTCTAGGCAAAGCGATGAGGTCTTGTGTCAGGGCAGCCCCAGTGTGGTGCTCCTCCAAAAATTCCCAGTCTCTGGCTGCCCATTGCTCCCGTCAGCCCTACACAGCGTCCTCAGGGCTTGGCACCTGGCAGGCTGTGGAGGCTGATCCAGCGTGGGATTGGCCCCGTTGCTGGCGTCCTCTTCTCCTGTTCCCCAAGACAGGCTGTGTCCCTGCAATGCCTGGCCCCAGCTCCCCTGCTGACACGGTGCCAGCAGCCACCCAGTACTGCCATGCTGCCGTGCTCACCCTTGCCCTGCACCTCACCATGGTCTCCAGGCAGCGCAGGGCCCCGAGATGGAGCCAGAGAGTCCCAACATGAGAGTTTTCTGGGATGATAAACCAAGCGCTGCAAAGCCAGGCAGGGCTGCAGACCAGTTTCCAGCACCACCAGCAAGGTCGTGCCTGCCCCTGTCACAGCAGCCAGGCCGCAGGGCAGGCTCGGTGGCTCCGCGTGGCTCAGAGCCATGAACCTCGCTGCAGGAGGGCAACGGGAGAGAACAAGCCGGTGCCCCGCTCCCTTCAACCCCAGGGGCACCTGGCCCTGTCCCGGGGCAGTATGAACCTCAGGGCTGGAGGAATTCACCCCCTGCCCAGGGTCACAGGACCAGGCTATGCCCCGGCTCGCCCCTTCCCTCGCCCTGCAGTGATGGAGGCCTTGCTGCCCTGCACAGGCTTAGTCCCCAAACAGGACAGCGTGCCCGGCGGGCCGGGGGGATGCCGTGCCAGGCTGTGCAGGATCTGGGTGTCTCCACATCCCCAGAGTGCGGGGCAGGGAGGGGCTGAGCCCCGCGGGGCTCTGGCAAGACGGCAGACATGTTCAGGCCAGACAGGAGGAGGGGCCCGGGCTGGGGAAGCGGAGATCAGAGCCTCCCTTAGGGAACTGTGGAGGCACAGCGCAGCTGGGAATGGCAGGAAGGGGCTGCCAGAGGGTTGTGGGGGGGTGGCGTGTTTACGCCCATCCAGCCTCACTACTTGCCACTGCCCCTAGCTCAGCTCCCCCAGGCCAGTCCACCTCCGCCCCAGGGACAGGCTGGCACCCACCTGAGCATGCAGCATCTGCAAGGCCGGGGGCAGGGAAGTTGGGCACGGGCCCTAGGGGCCTCCCAGAATTCGGGGTCCCTCTGAAGGGCTCTCCGCTGGGGTCCTTCCACTTGCAATAACCTACGTCTGTCCAGGGCTGGGAGAGGGGCCTGTGCAGCAGCTGGGTGTCCACACTGTCTGGGCGGGACGCAGAGGAAGCCATGCTCGGGGAAGGCCTCTGTCCATTCGTCCATCTGCGCAGGAGTCCCTGGAGGAAGCGCGGTGCAGTCAGCCGGGAGGGGATGGGGCTGCAGGGTCACTTTGTCCCGAAGGGGGGCTGCGCTCTGTCCGCGGGTGAGAAGAAGGGGAGCCGAGCGCCATGAAGTCTCAGATGATGTCACGCTGGTCCTGGCAGCGCCGTGACAGGCAGTAGAGCCCCGAGAAAAGGTACAGGCAGGCGGCGATGCCCCCGCAGACGGAGGCGCTCAAGTAGGCGCCGTAGAGGCAGTGCTGGCTGTAGCCCGGCAGGTTGCAATAGCTTCTCTGCCCAGCCTTGTAGCCCATGATGCCAGTGGCAGCTGCGTAGAGCCCCACGCCCAGCGCCAGATCGTGCACCAGGTTGGTGAGGAGCCAGCGGGAGCCCAGCCAGGGCACCAGCGCCCAGCGCCCCAGCAGGCTCAGCCCAAAGAGGGCCAGGGTGAGAAGCCAGACCAGCACGGCAGCGAAGAGGGCGAAGTGGGCCGCTCCTTCGTACTTGTGAGCCGCCACCGTCACCCAGAAGGCAGCGCCCAGCGCCAGCTGCCCCAGGCGCAGCAGGCCCAGCGGGCTCCGCAGGTAGGCACGGTGCAGACTGAGGGACCCGCGGGCCGGCGGCCCCGGGGGCGGTGGCACTGCCGGGGGAGCCGTGCGGGCCATGGCGGGGCCCTGCGTGCTCCGGCGCGGCTCGGGCGGGACTCAGGGCCCCGGCAGCGACTTCCTCCCCCGGCCGCTGCCAAACATCTGGCGCCTAACGGTCCTCCCCGCGCGGGGCCTCTCTGCTCCCCTCCCCGCCCCGCCCCCGCGCCCCGCCGCGCCTCCCGCCGGCCCACCGGACACCCGCGGGCCGCCGCGGACGGCGGCGGGGGCCGCCGCACCCCTCCCGTCCCGCCGCTGCAGGGGTGGCCGCGCCGCCGGACGCGGGAGGCGGCGGCGGCGGCGGCGGCGGCGGGGCGGCCGGGTCCGGCGGGGCAGCGCGCCGGGACCCCGTGCGGCGGCCGGCGGGGGGCGCGCGCCGGGGCTCCCCCCCTACGTCACCCGGGATTCCCCCTCGACGTGACGCGCGCCGGGGCTCCGCCCGAAGGCGGGGCCGGGTCCGCCACGCCCCCCGCCTGTTTACGTCACTTGCGCCACGTGTCCCTCCCTCGAGAGGCGGTGCGGCCGCGCCCCTGGGCGTCGATTGGCCCCGGCGACGGGAGGAGGGCGCGGATTGGCGGGGCGGCGCGGGGCGGGGCGGGTGAATGAACGGGGCACGCGGCGGCGGCGGGATCCCGGTGCGGCGGCGCGAGGCGGCCCCGGGAGCGCAGCGGCCAGCCGGCAGACCCGCGCCGATCCGCCACCGCCAGGTCTGTGCCGGGGGCCGGCGGGCGCGGAGCGGGGAGAAAGTGGGTCACGGCGGGGCCCAGCGCCCCGGGCACCGGCGGGGCGGGACCGGACCTGCGTGCGCCGGCCCTAGCCGGCCGCCTCCCGCGTTCCCGGCGGCCCCGCCCGCGCGGCTGGCCTCCTGCCCGGCACCCCGGCCCGCCCCCTCCCTGCGGCCGCGGCGTCGCCCCGTCGCCTGCCCTTTCCTCGCCGGGCATCCGCGCCGGCCTCCGGCAGAGGCGGGTCGGGCCGGGCGGCGGGAGCGGAGCGGAGCCTGACGCCGTCTTTCCGGTGCCCGCAGCGGCCGGGGCCATGGGCACGCCCGCGTCGGTAGCGAGCGACCCTCCAGGGCAGACGGCGCCGGCAGCCCGCGGCCGCAAGCGAGCATCGGCCAACATCTTCCAGGGCGTGGGGCTCCCGGAGCTGCGGAGCCTGTTCCGGAGCGGCGGGGCCGAGCGGCCCGAGGAGCGCGCCCGCCTCGTCTGGCGGTACGCGGGGCAGCGGCGCATGGCGCGGGCCCTGCGGCGGCTCCGCCGGCGGACGGCCCGGCCCGGCAGCGGGATGGCGGCGCTGCGACGCTTCGGCCGCCTGCGGTAGGTGCGGACCGGGACGGCGGGGAGTCGCGGAAGCGCCGCCGGGCCGCGCCGCTAACGCACGCATCTTCCCTGCAGGATTGCGGAGGAGCCAGAGGGCGGCCGCGGGACCCAGGCGCCCTTGGGGTCCACGTACCAGCGCTGACTGGCCGGGCCGCAGAAGAGCAGAGCTGCAGGGCTCTCCGAGGACACTAAGCGCGCCGGACAGGGGTCGATGTTTAATAAAATAAAAAGTGAACGCTGCCGGCTGCGTGAGGCTCTGGTTGCGCCCTACCAACTGTCGGCCTTTCCGCAACGCGGCAGGACCTTTGTCCAGGCCGTTGTACTGGACCCGGTGCAAGGGGCACAGCCTCAACCCACTCCGGGGTGCGCGGAGACGTGCAGGCAGCCAGCTGAACAGCAGCTCTGTTATTCAGACAGTTGCATGGTTTAAATACATTACATACATTTCTACAGTGCATTAGAACAATACATTTTGGGTCAGTCAGAGATGCAGCTGGGTCTGGCCGGGGAGCTGGGGTCTCGCTGCTGCCCACCCTGTGCTTGCACAGCCAGGCCCGAGCCCCCTCCCGGTGCTAGAGACAAGGGACCCGCTCTCCCCTCCCAAGCTCAACCACCAAAGTTCCAACCCACCTGGTGTTCTGCTCCCCGCAAAGATGGGCTGGCAGGACAGCGAGACCCAACACCAGTTTCCCCCAGCAGCAAGAGAAACCGCAGCTCAAGGCAAGCAGATGCAGGCAGCAGCCCTGGTACCGTTTTATACAACGCAAGCTCAGCAGCTTCTGGAGAGAGAGTGGCTCGGTGCCTCACCCACCCACAGCAGGCCTGCGAGATTGTCAGCACCGGGGCAGCCAGGAGCCCATGCTGGCCCCCCAGTGCTCCCATCACACCTCCCACCCATGCAGTAGAAGAGCCCTTCTGGCTCTTCCCCAGCAGCCCCCTGCCCCTCAGGGGGGCTCTAGGCACAGACAAGGCTGGCACCATGCTGGCTGCACAGCAGCCAGGGGGCTTGCTGGGAGCAGGGGCAAAAGCCAAGCAAGAGCAGCCATGGAGACCCAGGAGGGATGGACTGGGGCAGCAGAGAGGGAGAGGGTGCTTGCACCCACCCTCAGCCCTCTCCAGGTTGGAGGTGGGGGCTCCCACAGGGCAGGCACTAAGCTACAGCCCCTCCCAGAGCTGCCTGCTCTTCACAAGGACAAACCAGCACCTCTTTCTCCTTAGTGCCTAACAGCACCCAAACCAGCCCCATGAGTTGTCCCTTCTATCTCCTCCTCAAGCCCCCAGCCAGAGAACAGCCGTTCATTGCGGTCCCCACTGCACCAGTGGGCAGCAGGAACTCCCCCTGAGGAAAGCAGCGTGCACAGGGTTGGGGCAGAAGAGGGACAGTGGAGGAGTACAGCAAATCCTCGGGAAAAGGGAGGGAGGCATAGCCACTACAGACCTTCCCAGCTCAGCAGCTGGCATAGCGGGGAAGAAAAGGGCCAGTGGCTAGTGTAAAGGGCTGGACGGATCCTGGCCAGGGCAGCCTGCTCATCCCAGCCCCACGCAGGGGTGCTCAGAACTGCACGCAGGCCAAGGAAGGGAGGCAGGGGCAGGGTCCCACCACACCATGGCTCCCAGCAGATTCCCACACCACCCCCTGGGCTCTGCCCCAGGCAGGGCACCAAGCTCCAACGGAGCTGAGGAGAGGCCGTGCCCAACCTGCCTGGCTCCTCCAGTTCAGCTGCAGGTTCCTCCAGCCGCACCTGCTCGCTCTACCCAGAAGGTCGAGTCCCAGCCACAGGAGCCAGCAGTGGCCCAGCTCCTCTCGCAGTGCTAGTCCAAGGCGGCCAAGCCCTGCTCACGGCTCCCACAGCTACCACCATGAGAAGAAAGGCTTCCGGCTCTGGAAGCTCTGCGTGTAGGACTCGCTGGCGGTGCGCTGGTGGGAACGTGCTGTTTCCACAATCACAGGTGGCATCTGAACCAGGTGCAGGGGGCTCTTTCCGTCTTTCAGCGCCTGAGTCAGGTTCAGGATCTGTCAGACACAACAGAACAATGCCTGAGCTGCCCTGCCGGACCAACAGAGACCATCCCCCCCTGCGCCCTTCCTGCCACACAGGCAGGACAAGGCTCCACACCTCACTCATCTGCCTTCCCTACACACAGCTTACCTGGCCTCTCATAACAGCAATCTGTTTGTGAAACTGTCCCCTGTCAAAGCCAGGGTCTTTCTGCAAAAGACAGAGCAGATAACACAGTGGGTTTCTCCTGCTGCCCAACACCCATGTAAGAGACGTCTATTCCCCAAGCAAGCTTCCCCCCTCCTGTCCCACGGGTTTCCTGCTTCTCCCCACACTGAATCTTCAGCGGGTGGCAGAGGGATAACCCTGCTATGCCTCAGCCCAGAAACAGTCAGGAGCTTGGCCACCTTTCTGTCCCCTGTAGCCTTGACAGGGAGCTCCCCAACACCATCCCCACTTTCCTTCCTCCCGAGGCATCCTCATCCACTCCCCTAGCTCACCTTGAAGAGCTCATACAGATCTTCCTCTAGGTCCTTGACAAAGTTGGGGTCTGAGATCTTGGGAAGAATCAGGTCCTTGATCTCCTGTGAAAAGGGGATTTTGGCCTGGGGCAGCCATGCCCAGTAGAACGGATCTGTGGGAGGAAGCAGGAGACATTAGAGCTGGGGAAGGCAAAGGATGGTGCCACATGTCCTGGCTGCCAGATCACCTGAATTTGGGACACAGGGTCTAGCACTCGTTTCCTACAGCCTGTGCTGAGGTGGAGCTGCCCACAAACCCAGAATGTTTGCAGAGGGACAGCCCTAGCCCTCTCCAGCCCTTAAGGAGGATGCTGGAGCACAGAGTTGTACAGCTTGTCAAGAGTGCCCTGGCACAGCCTGAGGGACTCACATGCTCTCCAGGAGTCCGGGTGTTTCAAGGGAAAGGCCAAACCATTGTCAATAGCAGCCAGCTTGATGATGGGCTCCTTCACCACCACCCAGTCGCTGTCCTGGAAGGAAGCGGAGCATGTCACAAGGAGGCCACCCCAGCAGGAACAGTCCCCCTCTCACAACCTGCAGCCCCACTGCCAGGATCTTTGCCCTGGCTACCGCAGAGGCACAGCAGCCTCTTGCCCATAGTATGGCCCCTGGCCCGCAGGGAAACACCATCTGCTTTGTGTGGGAAGGGGACAAAGCTGCTCCCCCGACAGGCCTCACCCTAAGGATGCACAGGTCCAGCAACACCATCTTCTCCCCTAGAGCCCATCTGTCTCCTCACAAAGTCCCACTAGGACACAAACCACTGACACAGAGGGCAATAAAAGGCCCAGGAGACAAGATCAGGCCTCCAAATGTTCAGAAACCCAAGCCAGCTAGGAAATTCCCAGCTTGTCTGCCACGCAGGCAGCTTGCAGGAATAGAGCTGCCTGTGGAGCCACGGCCTGGGAAACGCTACTCACCCGCACGCCAGCGCTGTCCAGGGGACAGTCATACTTGATGAGCCAGTTGTCATTGCCCCGATCTGAAGGGAGATAAAACCAGCTGTGTCAGCACCACAGCCTGCCTGCACCACACTGGGCAGAAAATCACTCCTCCTCTGACCCAGATGACCAGTTTTAGGCCCAAACTCTAGCACAGAGCCCTTGAGCTTGCTGCAGGCCTGGGAAGCCACATCAACCTCCACACAACCAGCTCTGGAGACTGGAGAGGTCCACATATCCCTAGCTCACAAGAGAAAAGTCCCAGAGTGCTACCTCGACCCTTTCCAGCCTGGCAGGAGCTCAGCATGAGATGGGATACTGAGGCACAGTCAGGTGCTGAATCTCCAGATGTCCCTGGATCCTCACAACCACAACTAGCAAACTTTCATTCTAGCACTGTGCTGGATCCAGACCTCCCAGAATGCAGGCCAGCATCCAGAGCATGGCCACAGTGGTGGACTCTACCCAGAGGCAGCTGCCACCTGGCAGCAACCAAGTGGTGTTGAGAGGAGTTTTGGATGCCGGGAAGAGATGCCAAGTGCCTGCCTCCCTCCCTTTTTTCCAGCTGGCAGGACGTGAAGGAGCAGGCAGTGTCTCACGCCAGGCAGCTGGCCCTACCGGTGTTCCTGATGATGTAGTCCAGCACCACCAGCCGCTCGAACTGCAGCAGCAGCTGCCGGTTGGTATTCTCTGGGAGTGGCTCAGCTTCAAACCGCCGCAGCCAGTAGTCAGCATCCTTGTAGCCTTCCACAAACAGCTGGAAGGAGCCCACCTGAAGCAAGGAGAAGCTGCATTACAGGAGGCCACAGAGGAAGAAGCAGCAGCAGGAGGCAGGTGCAGAGGCCAGCACAGCCCTACCTTGGGTGGCAAACCAATGCGGTTGAAGCGCTGGCCGACTTTCGGCACCTTCTCCAGGGCCAGCCTCTTCCCTCGGGACTTCACCCTGTCAATGGCACTGTAGTTAAAGGTCTCACTGGCTAGATACACCACCTGGAGGGACAGGAGTGCAGATGTCAGCAGGGGCACCTGGCAATTGCCACAGGACTGGCTGATAAAACCAAGACACAGTATTTCCCATGACTCTGCCCAGCATGAGGATCCCCATGGCTTCAGCAGGAGCAGTCCCGGTCCAGAGTTCTCAATACACATCTGAGGCGAGCAGTGCCACAAGACAAGGCACAAGCAGAGCTGTGCAGAAGCAGATAAAAGCCTCCCTGGGACAAGATCCCAGCAGCTGTCCCCTCACCTTCGTGCGAGGAACAATGCTGAGTTCCAGTTTCTGGTCCACCAGGCTGGCGCCCGCCTCCGACAAGTAACCCTGATTGAGGACAAGGCAGTCTCTCCCAAAGCAGCATGGGCAGCACAACTTTTGCAGCCACTTGGTCCACTTGGGGTTCAGCTGCCCGTACGGCTCCTCATTCTTGGGCTTGAAGACACCAATGATTTTCTGTGAGTGGGAGAAAGAGAGGAGAGCTGACTTAAAGTGGTTGGTAGTCGGGACACTCCCCTCCAAGCCAGCCCTCAGCAGGGACACTCAGAAATGGGCCCAGAACAGCCCCTCACTGGGGCAATAACTAGCCCCTGGGACCAAGAAGACCCCACAGCTCCTGGGAGAGAGGCAGGCAGGGGCTGGAAGGGACCCTTCCCCAGTCAGTGCCCCATCCCATGAGAGCAGGGTGCTGCCCAAACAACCTTCATACCCAGTTCACACACCCTCCTTGTCCCAAAAGACATCAGTGATGATGCTGCCCCCTGGTAAACATCCCAGTTCCATCCCAGCAACCTTTGGATGGCTGGGAAGAGCTGCTGCTTCCCACCACTCATTACGTCCACACAGGAGAGGAAGATAGCAACCCCTGCCCTCGCTCCAAAATCCATTGAATGGAGCTGATCCCAAACTGATCAGAGGAGGGCCAGAACAGCTGAGCAGCTGGAGGACTCCCAGGGAGCCCAGGGCTCTGTGCTTGGTGGGCCAGCTAGAGACAGCAGAGTGGCTGGCTCTACGGGTATACAAGAGGGTTCCGACAGCTCCAAACCAGCCACCAGCTGGTACTAGCAGCACCTCCAGCCCCTCAATCCAGTCTCACACACACCAACCCAGTAGAGGGGACACAAGCACAAGTACTCCATTGCTGAAAGGGGCACAGAAGCCTTGTGCTAGGTGCTGCACTATCACCAAACCAGCACTACCAAGACACGCAACTGAGACAAGGGTCGGGACAGGAGCAAGGCCACCTGCCCCCACAGGCCAGGCTTCCCTGGGGGACTGCACAGTAGCTCCAGGCTGGAAGTCCCAGCTCTGGGGTGACTCAGCAGCATGTGTGACCAGCCCTCCTCCCCATGGCTGGTGCTGGCCCCGGCCCGAGTGGGTGGCATTTCCCCAAGCCAAGCTCCTACCACAATATGTAAGTGGGATGTGAGTCCCAGCACCTCAGCAGGGGACCCCAGTGCAATCCCAGTCTGCCAGGGGCCAGAAGCCAGCCCAGGGCAAGCAGGAACAGGGGTTTGTTCACCAGAAGAGAGGAAGGGTTTGAGGGAACAGGACCACTTCAGCCACCCACAGATCACATGGAGGAGCCACTTCCCCTGGGCAGGCAGGAAGGCAATTCCCTCACCAGCCCCACGTGAAGGCAAATGACTGCCAACACGTCCTTGGATACAAGCCTGCAAGAGGCTTGTTGGGAGCTCTGAAAGCAGAGTCGTGTGCTCTGAGGAGCTAATCCAGTAGAACAAGGCCTAGCCAGGCGGGACAGTGCAGAAGCAGAGGCCAGAGGCCTAGCAGCACAGCATCCCCTTCTAAACAGACCTGTGCCGGGAGGAGTGCTGGCAGGGAAAACAGGTCTGCTTGTTGCCAGCAGCAAGGCAGAGGAAGCACATCCCAGCTGGGACAGCTCAAGCCCCAGCAACCCAGAGAGAAGAAGACACAAGAAAAGTTTTTTCCCTGAGTTCCCTCACGCCCTGCCTGCCACAGCAGTATGCTGCACTCTCTCCCATGCCCCATGCCAGCAGGGAAGTTTTGGTAACCCTGGGTAGCAGCCACAGAAACTACGCGCACACCACATTTAATGACAGCAGGACAGTCTGGGGGACCTGCCAGGTGACATGGCCAGAAATATACAGACTTTAGCTCCTCGCATGCATCCTTCACCGGCCCTTGCCAAGCTCAAGTCTCCTACAGCCAGGCAGCCTCTGCCCTGCCACCTCCAGACAGCTCATCCAGCTGACTACCCCAGTGACACCACGTCTCATATTGGGCAACTGGAAGGAGCAGAAACATAGCAGGGGTGCAGGAAGAGGAAGCATGTATTGCCCCAGAGCCTGCCAGCTCAGCTGGGACCTGCCAGCCACAGCTCCCAGAAGCCAGGCTCCACCTGGAGCAGGAAAACTAGGGCACACCAGAGACCAACGAGCCCAGGTCTGCTTCCCGGGAAGCATCCCAGCACACATGTGGAGAGGGAGTCATGGGAAGCAGCAACAGCTCAAATAATGGGGCTGGGCGCCACAGGTCACAAGACAAGCCGCCCAGTGCTGTGCTCATATGCAGCCAGCGGCACGGTGACAGCGGCCACACAGCTGGCCAGACCCGGCGCGGACCAGCTCGGTGTCGAGACCTTTGCCTCGACTATATCGAGCGCACAACCACAGAGGAGACGCCTCCCTCCTGCCTCGCAGGCCAAAACCCAGCCCAGCTCCCAGTCCCAGCTGGAGCCACCGCGGTCAGGGGACGCAGCTGCACAGGCCCGGGGCGGAGGGCGGCCCTTCTCCTTGGGCACGGCCGCCGCCCGCTCTCGCCGCCGGCCCCACCGCGCTTCTCCTCGGGGAAGCCCGGGTCGGGCGGCTCCAGCCGCTGCCGCCAGCCCCCCCCCCCCGGGCAGTCACCCCCCGCTGCCCCGGGAGCGCCCCCCTCCCGGCCAGCAGACCTCGGGGAGCGGCGGGCCACCCCCGCGGCGGGCGGAAGGGCCCGGCCCGCCTCACCCCCTGCGGGTCCTTGACGAAGTAGCTGCCGCTGGAGCCCTGCGAGATGCGCTCGGGGAAGATGCCGCGCTCGCTGGCCAGCTCGGCCCGCCGCACCACCTCGGCGAACTCGGGGTCCTCGGGGAAGTCGTTCCGCTCCCGCTGCGCCGCTGCCGCCGCCGCCTGGGCCTGCGCCTGCGCCGCCGCCTGGGCCTGCGCCTGGGCCTGCGCCGCCGCCGGGCCCCGCGCCCCCGCGCTCCAGCAGCGGCTGCCGCTCGCGGTCGCGGCCGCCGGGGGAGCCGGGAGGGGAGGGCGGAGGCGGCGGCGGCAGCGGGGCGGCGGGCGGCAGGGCGCGCACGGCGCCCCCCGGCAGCCCGTAGTCGGGGCCCTGCGCCCGCTCCGGCGAAACCAGCGGGCTCGTCTCGTCCATCGCGCCCGCCCGGCCCCGCCGCGCCGTCCGCGTCAGCGCGCCGCCGCGCCCCATCGGCCGCTCCGCCCCCCGCCACGCCCCGGCCGGGCGGGGCCGTGTGAGCCGCGCCCGCCGCGGGGCCGGCTGCAGCTGCGACGCCGGGCGAGGCGGACCCGGAGGCGCCCCGCACCGCCGGGCCTGCGGCGGGGTCCGCCGGCCCCCCGGCGTGGGGGCCGGCGCCCCGCACAAAGATGGCCGCAATGGAGCGGTGGCGCCCCCTGCTGCCCTTCGAAAAGATGGCGGCAGGGCGGGGGCGCCGCCCCGCTGCCAGCCCGCTCGGGGAGGACACCGCCTCGCCCCGCACAAAGATGGCGGCAGGCGAGGGCGTGCTGCGGAGCTGGCCAATGAGCAGCCGCGTTGCTAGCGGTTGCCGTGGAGACAGCCAACGGCGGGCGGGGATGGACGCTGGCGGCGTGGCACCGCCCGGCGGGGCGGGGAGCTGGCAGGGGAGGTGGCCGCGGCACCGCCCCTCGGCGGGACCAGGGTGGGGAGCGGTGCGGGCGGCGAGTGCGGAGCCAGGTGAGCGCGGGCCGCGGGTCCCTGCGCCGCCCGGCCCGCCCGCACCGCCCCTGGGCAGGCATCGGGCCTGCGGGCATCGCCGCGGGTGTGCCGGTGGGGCGCGCGTGCACCGCCCCTGGGCGCGCGGACCCGCTGGGGCGTGCATGCACCGCCCGTGGGTGCACCCGCCGCGCGTGCGTTGACCCGGTGGGGAGCGCATGCATCGCCGTGGGTGCATGGACACGGCGGGGCATTGGTACAGCGGGGTGTGCATGCATCAGCCGAGAGTGCGATCGCCACCTCTGGGCGCGCTGCCCGGGTAGGGCGTGCATGTGTCCCCCGTGGGTGCGTTGCCCTGAGGCGTATGACCCAGCGAGGTCGTGCACCCCTCGCCCCCCGTCCCGCGTGGCTCCAGCCCGTGGGTGTGTGGCCCGGGCGGGTGGTGGGGCTCGGGGCGGCGGTGTGCAGGGCTCAGGCTGTGCTGCAGGCATCGCCCCCGCTTGCTGTGGGCCCGTGCATGCAGGGCTCTGGGGTCGGTGGGTGCCGGGAGCGGGGCACCCCCAGCTGGGAGGCAGGCTGGGTTGCTCACAGGGCAAATGTTGCCCGTGCCCGGGATGGAGTCCCCGGGATGGAGTCACAGGTGCAGGCACAGGCCGTGCTGCTGCGGGGACCCCTCCCCGCAGCAGGCGCTCACAGCCCCTGCCAGCACCCCCCTCTCCTCCTCCTGGCGCTGCAGGGGGGTCCCCGGAGGTCCTGGGCAGGCTGCGGGCGGGGGAGCCGGCGCTGAGCTCCTGGTCCCTGCCATCAGCAGAGAGCACTGTTCAGTCGCCGCTCGGCTTGGCTGGGGGCCATTTCTCCTCTGGACACAAAGAGAGTTCCCTGCTGTGCTCCCGGGCACTGTATCCAGCCGGTTAGCGTGGCTCAGCACCTATCTCTCCGGGGACGCATGGCTAGGTGTGAGCAGGGACACCCCCTTTGGGAGCAGGGAGCCCCTTCCTGCCACAGGCACTGCCTGAGCAGCACCTGGAGGTGCTGGAGAGGCAGCGCCCAGCCCTCTGCGGGGCTGTCTCCATGCTGGTGCCTTCCCAGTGTGCTGGGGAGGGCTGTGCTGTGTGGCAGCGGCTCTGGGGGTGTGCAGGGCTCCGGGGGCTACCTGCTGTCAGCAGGCAAGTTTGCAAACCCTTGGTAGCCAAGCCAGGCCCTGGAGCCCCAGGGTGCTCTCTCTGCTGTCCCTCATAGGGGAAGCAGCCACTCTATCCGTCCCTGGGGAGTGAACTAGACCTGCCCATCCCTGATGCTGGAGCTGGAAACCCCACAAGCTCTCTGCACCCTCCCCTGAAAAGCCGGCACCAAGCACAACACAGCAAGCATCTCCTCTCCAAAATGTTTTCCTCCTGGTACTACCTCAGCAGAGCTGACAGCAGTCCCTGGCCTGAGTCTGCCATGGTGCAGGACCCCTTGGGTCCTGCTGGGAAGCCGTGCTGGAGGCAGCCAGCTCCTGCCATGCTCCCCTTCCTGCTGCTCGCTCACATTTCACGGGGCTGTGACCCCCTGTGGGCTCACATCTCCCTGAGCCCTGCAGTGGGGCAGGCAGCAACCCGAACCCAGCGGCTGGGGTTTCAGAGGCAGAGCAGGGTGGCCGTGCTCCTGGGGTCACCCCCTCATCTGCAGCGTGCCCCAGCAGAGCTGTTCCCAGGGAAGACGTGTGCCTCTCCGTGAGTCAAGGGGACACGGGGGCTCTGGGTGAGCCAGCCTGCTCCCCTCGCCCAGCAACAGCCCTCTGTGCCTGTCCCTGCCAGCTCTTGCCCTGCGCTACTTGGAGGCTGTCGCCATGACCCTCACCAAAGGCTCCTTCACCTACTCCAATGGGGAGGAGTACCGCGGCGAGTGGAAGGAAGGTGAGACAGGGCAGGAGGGGATGGTGCTGCCTGTGCTGGGGGCCAAGCAGCCCCTAGCCCCTGCCCAGCATCATGCTGGAGCAGATCCTGCCTTCGTCTCTCCAGTGCTGCCTGTTTCTGCCCCTCCCTAGGTCGCAGGCACGGCGTTGGGCAGCTGACATTTGCTGATGGCACCGCTTACGTGGGGCACTTTGAGAATGGGCTCTTCCACGGCTGCGGTGTGCTCACCTTCTCTGACGGCTCCAGGTGAGCACGGCACCCCTGCGTACACCCCCCCGGGCATCCCCACTGCTGCAGGGAGCTGCTGCCTCAGGAGCTCCTCCCGTGCAGGTACGAGGGGGAGTTTGTGCAGGGCAAGTTCAATGGCGTCGGCGTCTTCACCCGCTGCGACAACATGACCTTTGAGGGCGAGTTCAAAGGCGGGCGTGTGTACGGCTTTGGTGAGTGCCCGGTGGCACGGTGCAGGCAGCCACAGCCCTGTGTGGCCCTAGCTCAGCACAGCCCCATCCAGCATCTCCCATTTTGTCCCCCCAGCCCTGGGGGGTGCTGCTCCCTGCTCCTTCACTGCTAGCCCTTTCCTCCTCTCCTCAGGTCTCCTGACCTTCCCTGATGGCTCCCATGGGGTGCCCCGCAATGAGGGCTTCTTTGAGAACAACAAGCTGCTCCGGCGGGAAAAGTGCCCAGCCATCATCCAGCGGGCCCAGTGTGCCTCCAAGTCTGCCCACAACCTGACAGCATGATGGTGCCCCACATCCTCTCCCGTTGCAGCAGGCCCGCCCCTCCCCACTGGGCACTGGCTGGCCCCGCTGGCCCTGGAGCAGGGATGTGGCACAGCTGGGTGTCCCCCTGTCCTCCTCACCACCGAGTCGCCCCCTGCCAAACGCCTGCCGCTGGGGGGGATGAGGCCCTCTGCTCTCCACCCAAGTGCCCTAGGGCAGCCATGGTGCCTTCTCTCTCTGGCTATAGCCCTGGCACCTGCCAGAGCAGCAGGGGGGGACAAGGTGGCCGGGACTTGGCCCATCTGCTCCCCAGGAAGACTGTGGACCACCAGGGCTGCTAGCCTGATGCAGAGGATGGAGCAGGGGAGTAGGGGCTGGGCCCTGACCCCGCAGCCAGGGTGTCTTGGCCAGGGGCTGCTGGCTGGACCACACACCCGCAGAGGGGCAGCTCCTGGCCCACTTTACTACCCTGGTCCCAAGACAGGACGGGCACCACGGACACCCCATGGCCCTCACCCACATCTCTGAGCCATCTCTTGGCACCCCACGGCCATCTCCCCCACATGCCCTGGGCAGGGTGATACGGTGCCCCGAAGGACCCAGCCTGCTCTCCAGACCAGCTGGTGGGCTGTGTCCCCCTCATCCCTGTGCCAATCCAGCCTGCCCACTGCCTTGGGAACACCTGTAGCAGCATCCCCACCAAGGGGGACGGGGGGACGCCTACCCGGGCCCATATCTGCTGCATGCTGCAGGAGGGCAGGAGCGACGGTGAGCAAGGAGCAGGGTCAGTCAGAGCCTGGGAAGAGGGGCATGAGCCCTTGCTGCATGGGGGGCCAGGGCAGGCCAGGACGCAGTAGGGGTATGGTAAATGTGTAGGCAGGGTGGGCAGGGAGCACGCAGCTCCTCGCCTTGCCCCCTGCATGCATCCATCTCCGACCTGTGTGCTCACCTTCACCCCTGGTGCGGTGTGGCTGGCTGCAGCACGGAGGTCTGCCTGTGGTGGGCTGCAGGGGCCGTGTCCTCCCTGCTGGTGTCTGCCCGCACCGGTCCCGTGCCTTGTGTGACCCTGCCTTGTGCTGCTGCCTGCACGGGCCTCAGCTGAGTAAACCACATTGCCAAACGCCCGGGCTGTGTCCTTTTTGCTGGGAGCAGGGACCAGGTCGGGGGCTGCTCACATGGGCAGGACTGCAGACAGAGTGGGGCCAGCAGGTTTATTTGCAGCTCACAGTGCCGGGATCCATCCCTTCTCAGGTGGGGACAGTGGGACCCCAGGGGCTGGCAGAGGTGCGAGGGTGGCCAAGGAGTGCTGGGTGTCCCCCTTACCCATTCTGCCTAGGGCAGCCCTGTCCAGCAGGAAGGAGTGAGATGGGTGGCTTTCTCCTGGCCACATCCCAGGGTCCCCACCATGTCCCCAGCTCCTCAAGTCCCTGGCTCCCCTGCCTTTCGAGCGTGGGAAGGGGCAGGGGGGCAACCCATCACAACCAGCCGTTGGCACTGAAGGTGCTCCTCAGCTCCTCAACCTGGGAGGGGCTCAGCGGGGTCAGGGGTGCACGGCAGGGACCCCCGTAGTAGCCAAACCACTCCATGGCCTTCTTCAGCCCTGGGATCCCAAACCGGCGGGTGACCTGTGGGATGGAGGGTGTGGGGACTTACCGGCTCCCATAAGACAGGGTGACATGCACTGTGGGCCCTGCTCCTGCTAAGCCTGCTTCTTGCTCACCATCACTCCTGCCCCTCCCCCATGTGGATCTGCAAGGCTGGGCAGGGTGTGGGGTGGCTCCAGCCCCCCATGAAGTGCCCACCGTGGGGTGGGGGTGCGGAGCACGTGGAGCACGACCAGGAAAGGGAGCATCCCTATGGCATGGCAGGCTCTTTGTGGCAGGGAGCTGTAGTGGGATGGGGGGCCCAGGGAGGAGCAGGTCTTCGCTCCATCACTGCCTATAAATAGCCAGAAAGGCTCCCACAGGGGCCAGGCAGGTGCCCACTGCCAGCGGACACGCTGTTCCTGGCACCACAGGGCTGGCATTTCCCACCCCGCCACCTCCAGCCCGGCTCAGCTCGCCAGCTGGGTGCTGTGCCATCCAGTGCCCCCTGGAGCAGCGCTCCACCCCCTGCAGCCCCAGGGACCTCCATCCTTTGCTGCCCCCCACCCCGCAGCACCCTGGGGGGTGCTGATTGCTCACCGCCACGTTGGGCTCAATGAGCCTGTGCTGCAGGTCGCGGGCCTCCTGCCAGCCGCCCTCACGGCACAGGCGGTCCAGCTGGCACAGCGGGCCCCCCAGGACATTGGCGAGGGCGCAGACCCCCCCAGAGGCACCTGGGGACACCAGGGCACATTGGCAGCCAGCACAGCACACCGTGCCCAGCCAGCATCTCCTGGGCATCGCCACCCCTGCCTGCCTCCCCCTCCCCAGCTGCCGGTCCTTGCCAGTGCCCCCAGGACAGCAGCCCATGCCCCCAGCTGAGCAGGGGCAGCAGCACCTACCCAGGGTATAGCTTGCCAGCAGGAAGCTAGCCGATCCCGCCAGCACTTGAAAATCCTCCTTCCGTGTCTTGTGGACCATCAGCCCTATGCGGGTGATCTGGCAAGAGATGAGCCGTGCCCTGGGGCAGGCATTACCCTGCCCGCCTCTGCAGGGCTCCTGCTGGCACCCCCAGGGCCTAGGGAAGGGCTGCAATTCCCAGCTTCCCATTCCCAGCTTGTTCCCAGCTTGGGGCCAAGTTTGGTGGCAGCCAGCCCGGGGAAAACCCTGCCCCACTCACGTCCCCACCGCTGTCCTTGATTCCAAGGATGTTGGGGTGCTGAGCCAGGGTGAGGACAGCCTCCAAGGGCAGGTCCAGGCTGGTGTTGGCAGGGACACTGTAGAGCACCACGGGGATGGGGGATGCGTCGGCGACCTGTAGCAGCCAGGCAGAGCTCAGCAGCTGGGGTGGGTTGGAGACATGCAGGACACGCTCCCCATCCTGCTGTCCCAGCTGTAGCTGCTGGCAGGCACCAAGCATGGCTCACCTCCGTGTAGTGCTGGACCAGGGCAGCACTGGTCATGGCTCCCTGGTAGTAGCAGGGTGTCACAACCAGTGCCACGTCAGCCCCTGCCTCTGCCATGCTGACCGTCATCTTGATGGTGGCCTGGGTGGCTGGGGAGGAGGCAGAGTGGTGAGGGCTGCCGGGGGGGGGGGGATGACATGGCCCCTGCATTGCCCACACAGGCACTCACATTCACAGCCCGAGCCAGCCAGCAGCAGGCGGTCCCTGGGCAAAGCCCGGCGCACGCAGCTCACCATCTCCAGCCGTTCTTGGGGTGCCAGGTAAGGGTACTCCCCGTTGGAGCCCAGCACCACCAGCCCTGAAACACAAGCATGGGGAGGGCAGGGCTCGGGCACAGGAGCAGGGTGCCCACAGGGTGGCCATCCCTGACCTCTCCACACCCCACTCTCAAGTGGGTACCAGGCACCCAGGGAACCTGATGCCCACATCCAGCAGCCCCCGTGGGCCAGGAGGCTCCTGCAGGTGCCCCAGAAAGCTCTGGGCTCCCCCTTAAAGAGCACACATGGGTGCATGTCCCCCAGACAGCAGCGCCCACCTGCACCCCACTGACCGCTGGCAGTGCCATCCCCTACCCAGGCACCTTTATGCATTTCATGCATGCACCCTGTGGGCTGAATACACTGCCTGCCCACCTCTGGCCCCAGAAACGGCCCCACACAGCACTGCTAGTGAGGCGCTTACTGGTGCCTGCAGCCAGGCTGTGCTGCCCTGTCCCCAGCCAGGGCACACAGACCCCTTCTTTGGGACCCTGCCAGTGCTGTGGACGCAGGCAAGCCAGCTCCAGCTTGGCTCTGCTGGGGCAGCCAGAGCCCCAGGGCGCTGGAAGCGCCAGGTGTCCCCATCGCCCTCGCTCCCCTCCTCGCTGCTGGGCACCCAGGCAGGGCTCTGCAACCCGCAGTGTGCCCTCTCCCATGTCTGCCCTCACAGCCCTGGAATCAGCCTGGTCAGAAGATGGGAGACCCCAGGGCACACCCCTGTGACCCCCCGCCTCTTCCTGCAGCCCCTCTCCTCCCATCCATCCTGGGCAATCAACATCCCATGGGACTGAATCTGTGTGAGCATGCCCAAGCCTGGGGCAGAAGGTAGGTGCAAGCCTGCATGCGCGTGCAGCGTGTATGCAAGCATGCACTGGAGTGTGGTGGGTCTGTGTGAGGACACACGCGTGTGCCTGGGTATGTGCCATGCAAAGGGCTCCAGGTGGTCACCTGAGGGGCTGCCAGCCCTGGAGCAAAGTCCAGCTGGAGCACCTTTGGGAAGTGGCACGCTGCCAGCATGCTGTCACACACCCTCTGTGGCAGGCAGGGATCTGGCAGGAGCCTGCACGGAGAGGGGCAGCGGGGAGCGCTTACCTCGGAAGGGGATGCTGGTGTATCGGCACAGGTTCCCCTCCAGCTGGGTATAGTCCACCTCTTGCGTGGGTGAGAAGGGCGTAGTGAGGGGTGGGAAGATGCCCCCAAGGTCAATTGTGTGCCCTGGTACCTGGGGGGTGCTGAGCCCCCGGCACTGCCTGGGGGCTGCCCAGCGCAGAGCTGCCAGGGTGGGCCGGAGGGGCAAGGCGAGGCGGGTGCTGAGCGCCATGGTGGCTGTGTGCTGCTGCTGGCCGTGCTGCCTGCCCTGCCAAGGGGCTGTTAATGTTTGACGGGGCACGTGAGGGACTCACGACCCGGCTGGGCAGACAATGTAGGGGGTGGTACTGGGTGAGCTCAGGATGTTCTACGCCCCTCCAGGAGCCAGACACAGGAGCTCAGCACCCCTCTGAGTGAGCCCCAGCTGCACCAGTGGCTCTTTCCCTTCTGCTTGCCAGCCCTGACAGCAGTCCTTCTGACCAGGGAACCAGGCATTGCGGGAGTCCCAGGGCTGTGGGCAGGGTTCACCTGCTCTGGGTCTTGGTGTAGGGTCTCCTGTAAATGGGTGAGTGGGAGCATTTCTGGGTAGGGAGCAATGAGCACTGCACTTGGCAGAAGTGACCCAGCCTGCAAAGAGGCCACTGTGTCCCCCAAGGGATGGCTTCAGCAGGGAAGTGGGAGAACATGCCACCATGCAGCCCCGCAGGTGTATGGCTGCTGCCCTCTGGCACAACCCCCGCCTCCAGCACAGTGTGGAACTGGGCTGAGCTGCCCTTGGTGTAGTTTTCCTCCCCGAGCTTACCCAGCTGGGACTTGGAAGCACTGCGAGCAAGCAGGGCATTCCACAGCAAGGAATCCCACCCTTGAACTGCTCATGTCTTGCCCCATGGTGTCACTGACATTAAAGTCTCTGTGCTAGGAGGCAGGGCATGTCCGTGCTGCTGGATGATCCCTGGATAACCCAGCTTCCCCACCTCCGTTGCCCCCAGTGCAGGCTGCCCAGCCCCACAGCCCCCCGGAGCCCAACACTGCTCTTCGCTGGCTTTTATTGACATGAATAAGTCTCGGCTGGATCCAGCTCCTTGGAGCCAAGCCCGGTCCCTGGTCTCTGCTTGGCACTGTCATGCGGGAACCTCTGTCTGCCCCTGCGGCTGCTCTTTGGTCTCCAGTGCCTGGCGTGTGTCCACCTGCCACTGCTGCACCAGGTCCGTCGGGGTCTTGCCAGCCTGCAAGAGCAGGCAGAGACAGGCTGGGGCTGGGTGGTGCAACGTGGTGGGGCAGCAAATGGCCCCGCTGCTGGCCCCCTGCTCACCTGGTTCTTGGCCATCATGTCAGCCCCATGCAGGATCAGCATTTTGATGATCTTGTAACGGCTGAGCCGTGTGGCGTCATGCAACGGTGTGTCACCTTCCTGCAAGAGACACAGCCTGGCTGGGGATCGTGGTCCAAGCCTGGGGACAGGGACGCCCTGCCTGTCCCCAGCACTGCTCCCTGGTTCCCAGCACACCCACCTCCTTGCTAGGACAAGGAGGACAGTGTCTGCTCCAGCCCCGGCTGTGGCTGCCAGTACCCCGGGGCAGAGATGTGAGTCTGGATGTGCCCTGCTGCAGCTGCTGGGAGCCCCTGGTGGGGTCAGCCAAGGGAGGGGGGGATCAGTGTTGTCGCCTCAGTGCTGGCTGCATGGCTGCAGCACTCACCCTGTCTGGGGAGTTGATGTCCACCCCACAGTGGATGAGGTGCTCCACAATGTCAGGGTGCCCAGTCCGGGTGGCCACGTGGAGGGGAGTGCTGAGCAGCTTGAGCGGGGAGGAGATGAACACCAGATCAGTGCCCACCCCCACTAACCCAGCACAGGGTCAGTCTCGGTCCCCTGGGACATGCCCATGCCCCAGACACAGCCCTGTGCCCCTGGGCTCTGCCCTGCACACCTTGTCCTTCAGGTTGAGGTCTGCCCCGTGGTCCTGCAGCAGCTTGACAGCATCCAGGTGCCCGCCCCGGCAGGCCCAGTGCACGGCAGTGCAATCCAGCTGGGTGCACAGAGCAAAATCATGGCGGGGGACACCTCCACCCCATTCCTATGCCACGGCAGAGCTGGCAGATCCCTGCCCACAGCCACCTCGGTGGTGGGGACAGCACTGCTCTGCTGCCAGGACCCCAGCCCTGCTGTTGCTCCAGCTGCACCACACCCAGAGGGTCAGACCAGCATGGAGCCAGGGCAGGATCTAGCCTCACCCGGTCCCTGAAGTCCACGGTGGCCCCGCTGTCCAGCAGCTTCTGCAGGATGTCTGTGTGTCCCTCCAGCGAGGAGCGGTGCAGGGCGGTGCGATGGAACTGCAGGGATAAGGTGCCACATTGGCAGACAGATCCATCCTCTCTTGGCCCCACCTGGCCAAACCCTCAGCCTTGTCCTGGGAGGTCCCAGCCCCTGCCAGGGGGCATGGCAGGGCACGGTGGCAAGGTGCAGGCGAGGGGTGGCCAGCAGCCACAGGGGATGCTACCTCGTCACACGTGTCAGGGGGGCCACCATCTGCCAGAAACTTCTCAATGATGTGCATCTTGCCCTGGACAGCAGCTCGCAGGAAGGTCTCTGGTTCCACGGGACCCTCCTGGCAGTGGGACAGGCTCAGGGCTGGGGCATAGCAGGGGCATGGGAGAAGGGACAACACTGGGGGCCCCCTGCCCTGCTTCCCCAGGGAGGTCCCTGGCTGGCAGGGTGACCTGGGGACTGGCTCATGGGGGCTCCAGCCTCTGCCCCAGCAGCCCCCCTCCTGCACCCCAGGACCCCATGGCGTACAATCTCCAGAGGCTCAGGTGGTGGTGGGGGCTCAGGGGTGGCCGCCCGCTCCTCACGTCGCTGTCGGCGCTGCTTGCGGAGCTCGATGAGGTGCTGGATACTCCCCACGTCAATGATCTCCCGCCGCAGATCCACCGAGCTCTTCCGCACCCGCTCCTGGCCCTGAGGAGGGACAGGCAAGTGCCCCGTTTGCCTTCTTTGTGCTCAGCCACCTCCTGGCTCCCCCGTGCCCCAAACCCCCTCACCTTGACGGCCTCGAGGCCCCTGTTCCTGGGGCCACAGCGTTTCTCCTGCTCCAGCTCTGGTGTGCTCATCCGCTCCACGGCTGGCGGCTCCAGTGCACCATCCCGTTTGAGTCGCTGCATGGGCACAGAGGGGCTGCATGGTCCTGGCTGGGTACAGAGCATCCCCACTGCTTCCACCCCCAGCCAGCCAGTGGAAATGGCTCTAGGCATGGCTCACAGCTCTCTGCTGAAGTCTATGGGATGCCTGACAGCCCTTGGGCTTGCACTTGCCTACCTGCCCTACTTGCCAAGCTGGTCGCCTGCCTGCTGCTTGGCTCTGCCCCATGGGCAAGAGCTCCCGGCTTGGGAACCTGGTACCCCTGCGAGCCCTTGACCACCTTACTGCAACCCCCAGGATGGCAGGGTCAGTGCCAGCCTCCTCACATCCAAGTCCCTGATGATGGACACAGTGCAAGGCAGGTCCTTGCCGCAGCCCGGGCAGGTCCCCCTGCCCTATGGACCCACCTTCTCCTCCTCCTCCTCCTCTGCCAGCTTCTGCTCGATGAGCTCTTTGGCCCGTTGCACATCCAGCTCCATGTCTGCCAGCAGTGCACAGCGCCACACAGGATGCAGCCTCTCCTCCTCGCCACCACCGGCAAGGAGTGCCTGGCCCCGGCTCCCGGTGCTGCTCCGCCCCGGCTCCCGGTGCTGCTCCCGGTGCTGCTGGTGGCTCTGCTGGCCACGGGGCTTTATGCCGCTGGCCCCTCCGTCCCGCAGCCCAAGGGCACCAACAGCTGTGGCTGCTCCACATGACTGGGGCAGCTTTGCCATGAGCTCACCCTCCTGCTTTCTGGTGGCCCTGGCTTACCTCCCAGCCCTGCACCCTCTTAAAGAGACCACTGCCCCCCCCCACCCCGCCCCCAGCTGCCTGGGACCCCCGTGCTGGATATGGGGAGCTGGGGTGCACACAGCTCGCAGCAGCCAGTCCAGAGAGGCTCAGCAGAGTGGGTACACAGTCCAAAGTCACCCCATGGGTTTTGTGCCACTGACCCTGGGCAGCCAGGATGCTCCCCACACCCCATCCCCACGCAACCAGATACTGCATCACCCACAGGCATTACCCTGGCACCTAGAGGGGGGGGGGTTGCTGCCCACCCCAAAGGGAGGTGATGGGGCCCCCTGAAACTTCTCAGCCAGCAGCAGGCGGTGCTGGGAGCTGTGGCCCCTTCACACCACTTTGGGGGATGACCTCAGGTGCAGAGTGTCCCAAGCAGCCCTGCCAGCGTCCCAGTGGCTTCCCGGCCTCCCCTGCCATGCACAAGCAGCCTGGCAGTAGGACCAGCCTCACGTGGGGCCGAGGGGCAGAGCCAGCAGCTATTCCCAGCAGTGGGGACATTGTTCAGCCCCCCTGGGCTTTGCTCTTCCCCTTTGTAAGATGAGGCCGGTGCTGCCCTGTGCCAGGACAGTTAATGCGCTGGGCACCGGCCCCCAGCACAGGACCTGGGGGAAGGACAGATGGGGACACGTCATTGTCACCCTTCTGGGCAGTTCCCAAGGCCACCCTTGGGTGCCCTGTGCTATGGGTGCCAAGGTGCCATTTTCACCAGAACAGACAATGGTGGCCATGACGGTGGCCCTGGGACTGTCCCCCTCCATGGACTGTCCTGCCTGGCCTGAGGGCAGACACAGGCTGGAACCTTCAGATGGGAAGCACTGGGAAAGGGAAGGCAGTGGCCCCACACCAGCAAGCAGCCAGGATGGCAATGGGGAATTGCAGCGCTGCGGAAGGGTCCAGGCAGGCAAAGAGCCCCAGGCGTGGTGGGACAGCATTGGGGTGGTACCAGGGAACAGAGCTGGGGCACGCAGGCTCTCCCTGGCCACCCTGTGCCCAGCCTGGCGTGGGAGCAAGCACAGGACAAGCATGGGGCATCTCCCGTGGATGGAGGTGACAGCGCCCCCCCGAGGCCAAAGGAAGGATGAAAAGGCTTTATTGATAAATACAGACTATGTACAGCGGGGAGACATCTCCACCCAGCCCAACGCCCCGCGGCCTCCCGGCCAGGGGGACCTGGAGCCCAGCGGGTCACGGCCTCTCCCTGCCAGCACAGCCTGGCAGTGGGGCCCCAGCCACGCTGACTGCCCCAGAGACATTTGGTCTCGAACCTCCTGCAGCAAACACAGTGTGTGCCCATGTCCCCAGCCAAGGGGGGCAACCATAGGGGCACAGCCCCATCCAGACCTTCCTGTGGGGTCACATGGGTGGCGGACAGCCTCAGGGGGGAGCAGGGGCTGCCCTGGCTCTGGCAGGGCTGGGACACGGCACAGGGCATCCCCAGAGGTGCCACTGTCCCCCAGCCCCCTGTCCTCTCCCTGCAACCAGTCAGGGGTGGCTCAGTTCCTGGGCGGCAGGGGCTGGTTGACGATCACTTGCACAACAAAATCCTTCTGGATCTTGGTCTCCTGCAGCCGCGTGCGGTCAGTGAGCAGCTTGCCTGAGAAGAACCAGCGCTGCCAGGCCAGGTCGATGCCCTCCTGCGCCTGCAGCTGCTTCTTCAGCTGCCCGATGGTGTCACCCATGCTGGCGCTGAGCCGCAGGTCCTTGCCAGTGGAGAGCCGCACCTTAAGGGTGAACTCCCGACGGGCATTGGGCAGGGGCTCAGCCGGCTCTGCTGCCTCTTCCTCACTCCGCTCCAGGATCAGGTTGACAGGAGGTGCCAGGCAGTAGACGGGCAGCTGATACCGGTTGCCCAGCTCATCATAGCACTCCGTCAGGGACCCTGGGGACAGCAGGATGAGATGCTGTGGGTGGGCATCCCCACGGACCACTCAGATGGGGACAGGGCCACCCCAGGCAGTGGGGCAGGGCCTGTCTTGCCCCCGCTTGGCTGGGCTAAGCTGTGTGGATGGCAGCTGGGAACCCCTCTCGTCTCCAACCTGGGACCCCCATGTGTCCAGATATGGGGCACTCAGCACCCACCCCACCCAAAACCCTGGTGCCGTTCCTCACCGTGGGGCAGGGTGATACTGGCTCCATCAAGGATGGCTTGGGCCAGGCTGTGGTCGTTGGCCTCCACAGCATAGGCAGCTGCCTTCAGGGCATCCCAGATCTCCTTGCGGCCCTCAAAAGCAGGTGCTGTGTCCCAAAACTCATCCCGCTTGCTGCGCAGCTGCCCGTCTGTCATGGGGTAGTCGCTCTTCCACTTGGGACGCTCCTTCTTCAGGGGCTCATTGCGGCCTGGGGAGGGGTGGGATGCTCAGCCAAGGGATGGGGCTCCCCCTTGAGCCCTGAGCCTCCCACCTCTCCATCCCCACAGGTTCCATGCACACCAGCACCTGAAGGTCCACCCTGCCCAGCACAGTCCCCAGTACAGCCAGGGGGAGCTCAGCTAAAGCAAACCCTACTCAAGGTCCCACTGGCCTCATAGCAGCTGCCTCCTCAAGTGACATCCTTCACCCCCAGGAGGAACAAAGGCTCTTGCCCCCATGCTAGGGAGACCAGCCCCTGCCCCATGGGATGGCCATAGGGCCTCGGGGCCCTTTGAGGCAGAGCAGTATTTATATCTTGGGGAATTAGCAAGGAAATAAGCTGGTGAGTTGGAGTGGGAAGGGGATTACGAAGGCTGAGCTGCAGCCCCAGCGGGGGATGGGTGGGCAGGACCTTGCTGTCCTCTCTGCCCACCCCAGGATGTCAGGGACCAGCTGTGGACACAACAGCAGGCACACAGCATCCAGGGCATCAGGGGGCATCAGACATCACTGGCATGGAGGGCTGCCACTCCACAGGTAACCCCAGCAACAGCCATAACTGAGCTGGCTCTCCATGAAACAGCCCCCGACCATGTCCCCAGGGAACCCCAACAGCCAGCACTGCCCAGAGGTCTGGGCCACCCCCATGCCAGCCCCAGACTGCCCTGCCCTCCCTATGCCAGGCTGTGCCCCGTGGGAACAGGCCCATCCTGTCAGCCCCATGGCTGGGCCGGAAGCGTGGGGCAGGAAGGAGCTGTTGTCACTCCCAGCTGAGCTGGGGACAATAAGTGACAACTCCTTCCTGCCACCCCCTCTCCCTGGGGCGCACAGCCAGCACCCTTCCTGCAGGGATGGAGATGCGGAGCCCCCGCCGGGCAGGAAGGATGCAGGTGCCCACACAGTGACCCGCCAGGCAAGGCAATGCCACACACCCCAGCTGCTGGGGACAGCCACCACTGCCAGCTGTGAGCTGAGCCATGTTCCTCAGGCAGCTTTTCCCTGGCAAACGTGTGGTGACAACAAGGCATTATGTGACCTTTTTTAACTGTACCAGCCCTATCCCACCCCGTCCAAGACCACTGGAGCCAGCACAGCACCTGCTTTCCCAGCAAACACCCACCTAGACCTAGATGTGACACATGGCACCCACCCCAGGGGTCCCCATGGGGCACAGGAGCTCAGCTACCCAGGGCTGGATGCTGAGCATCCCTGACAAGCGGCATCCTGCCCACATCCCTGGAGGAGTGAGGGCAGCCGGCTGCAGCCAGCACTGCCGATTCAGCAGTCACGGTGCTGGGCAGGAGGGATTTGCAGCACCGCAGGACAGAGCAAGGTCAGAGGCAGCACCTGCCCCGGAGCAGCAGCCACAACCAGCCTGAAGGGCACAGCTGGGACCACGTTTCCACGCTGCTGTGGCCACCGGGCTGTGGCATGCGTCCCCACAGCCGGGGCTGTCATGCATGGCAGGACACCCAGCCGGAGCCACCCCCTCAGCTCGGCTCATGGCAAAGGGAAGAGGCTGGCCCGGGGGAGGCAGTAGGATCGAGCTGCGGGGCCCGGCCGTGGCGGGGAGCAGGGACAGGTTGCAGCTGCCCCATGCAGGCAGGTGTGCCCGGCAGCCTTGCCCAGGTAGGCTGGGGTTTAAGCCTTATCTATTTATTGCTGCCGCCCATCTGGGCCCCACAACCTCTAATCACCTCCTGCTGCTCTATTCCTGGTCCCTTGTGCAACTCTCCGCAGTGGCACCACCGGACAGGTCTGGCCGCTTGCTGTGCCCGGACTCGAGCCAACAGGATCTCGCGGGCAGCATGCCTGCCTCCTGCCCTGTGCCTGCAGTGCCCTGCCTGCAGCTCAGCCCCACCCGGTGCCCCGGTACAAGGACCCCCAGGCAGGAGGCTGTGCCCTAGAGGCTCTCCTGCCCTGGGGCTTGCTCCCTGCCCAGCTGGAGTCCTGGGGAAAGCTCAGCAGCCCCAGCCAGCAGGTCCTGGAGGTTGGCTTGGCATCGAAACAGATGCCAGCCAGATGGCAAGCGACACTGCTTCCAGCAGTGCTGGCTGGTCCCCTCTTGGGCCAGGCAGGGTTGGGATGCTGCGTGCCATGGGCATCCCCCTACTACTCCTGCTGTGTCAAGCTGGCTATCCCAGGAAAAACACTGTCACCTGCTGTGGGGAGCCCTGGCAGCACCTCTTTGCAGGGGGTTGCAGTGAGCCCCAGCCAGGGCAGGGGCTGGCCTGGCAGGCAGGCTGCTTAGCCAGGCCCCCGCAGGAGCAGAGGCAGGCAGGCAGAGCACCCCTCCCCGCCAACAGCACGTCCTCGCATGCTGGGACCTGCCAGCCTGAGCCAGTGTCCCCATACTGGTACTGTGGGTGAAGGCAGCTGCAGCCTTGCTTGACCCACCACCACCTGCTGAGTGGCTCCCATGGGCTGATGGCACCACACAAGCGAAGGCAGGGATGGCATGGACACCCCAACAACCAGGGACAGTCCCACTCCCCTCAGAAGGGACGTGCTGCAATACAGCGGCAGCAGCTGCCAGGGGCACAGGGAGGGGACCGTGACCCATCCCAGGAGAGCCTGGCAGGGAATGAGTAGTGTTGATGGAGACGCAGCCTCTGCAGCCAGCTGTTGCCTGCCACAGGAGGGGAGCACATGGATCCAGATGTTGAGATCTGACCCCCAGCCACAGCAGCCCCAAGTTATGAGGCAACAGCCCCACACCTGCACCCAGCTGGGCGAACGGTCGGCTGGGGACCCCAGTACCAACTGGCTCCCACAAGAAGGCACCTGCACCCCTGGGGGCCAGAGCATGCTGGGTTGGGGGGCTCCGGCTCCGGGGGGATCTGTCACCCTAACCTGAGCCAGCAGGGCACCCCGGGGTGGGCACCGTCCCACTCCCCCACGCCACCCCCGCATCCCAGCTGCGGGAGAGGGCCGGGGCGCCCCGTCCCGGGCACATACTCCGTGCCCCCGCTCTCCCGCCTACCACCGCCTCGCCATAAACACGTTAATTACCGGCTGCGATTGCCCCGGCCGGGGAGGCGGACAAAGGGAAGGCAGGTGTGATTCACCCTGCCGGCCCACGGCCCCTCTGCCGGCAGGTAGCCGTACCATCCCCGTGGCCTCCGCGATCCTCCAGGGAGGCGCCTCACGGCGCCCGGGTATTCGGCTGCCGGTAACTCCGGGGAGCCGCACCGGTACCCCCCGCCTCGGCCCTCCGGGCCGGCGCAGCTTCTCCCTGCCCGCCCCGCGGCCAAGTCACCGGCACCTCCCGAAACCCCGGGGGCGCAGGGATGGGGCTGTGCCCGGCGGCAGCAGCTCGGTGCACGGGCAGCACCGACCCCGGGCCGGCAGGGACCCAGCGTGCCGGGGGGCGCCGCCGAGCCCAAGCCGAGGGCACCCCCTGCCTTGTAGCCCCCCGGCCGCCCGGGACACACCCTTCCCTGGAGGGACCGGGGAGAGGCAAATGCGCCGCACACCCCCGCCCTGACCCCGCAAGACCCCCGGAGTGCCGCCGGGCGGGGAGCCGCGGTGCCTGCTCGCTCCCGGGGCCGCGCAGCTGGCCGAAAGCCCCGGTGCCGGCGGGCCGCCGGCGGCGCGGAACGGGTCCTGAGGCTGTGCGCGGGACAGCCCTCGCCGCGCCATGCACTGCGCCCCTCCGGTGCCCGCGCTTCCCCCGCGCCCGCCGCGCCCAGAGGCACACGGGATCGCCCCCCGGCGCCCGCGATCCAGGGGGTGTCCGGGCGGGGCGGGCCCGGCCCCGCTCACCTGCTCGCTTGCGGGGGTTCCCGGCGGCTGGCCGCTCCCGGCGCTGCCGCCCCACGCAGCCGCCCATGGCGGGGCTCGACGGCGGCGGCGGCGCTCGGCATGGGGCCGGGCCGGCTGCGCGCTGCAGCCGACCGCGGGGCCCGGCTCTGAGGCCGGGGCCGCCCCGCCGCCGGAGACGCCCCGCGCCCCGCCCCGCCCCGCCAGGTGCGCATGTGACCGCCCGCACCGGCACCGCCCACGTGCGCGCGCCCGCTCCCGCAGCACTTTTGTCCCCTCCGCCCCGCCGTACCACCGCCCCCCCCCCGCTGCCCCGGGCCGGAGGGGTGAGGAGGGGGGCGCCCCCCCGCGTGCGCCTGCGCGGACTGGCACCCCCGCGGCGCCGGGGCCCGGCGCATGCGCACGGCGGGAGGGCCGGTGGCCGCTGCCCGGGGCGCGGGGTGTCATGGCGGCGGCCGGGGTGGGAGCTGCGGCGCTCGCCGCCTCCGTCCAGGCCTTCGTGGCCGGGCAGCAGGACGGCCGCGCCGCCGAGGTTGCGGCAGGTACCGGGCGGGCGCGGCGGCGGGGCGGGGCCGGGCGTGGGCGTGGGCGCGGGCGCGGCGGCGGGGCCGGGCCTGGGGCGGGCGTGGGCACGGCCGGGGGCGGTGCGGCCTGGCGTGGGGGTGCGGGGCGGGCCGTGAGGGTGAGCGTGGGTCTGGGGCCGGCTGGGGGTTGCGGGGCAGGGCCCGGGCCCGGCTGTGGGGCTGGGGCGTGAGGCTGCGGGGCGGGGGGCAGCGGGCAGGGCCTGGGCGGCGAGCTGGGCAATGGAAGGGGGGCAGCAGCTACGGTGAGGGGCTGCAGCGGCCAGGCAGAGGTGGCTGGGGGGCGATGGGGGGCTGTTGGGAGCTGGGGTGAGGGCAGAGGTGTTGGGGTCTCTCGGGGTTTTAGATGGCTGGCCTTGGAGCATGCGGTGGGATTGAAGGTGCCAGGGGCTGGCCTGGAGCAGGGAGCGGGGCTTGGTGTGGGATGTGTGTGCTGACGGGAGCATGAGGCGGCGGGCCCCAGCGCTGGAGGTTTGGGGGGCAGTGGGAGCTGCTGTGGGTGGTACCGGCTATGGGTGGCTGTGGCTGGGTGGCAGAGGAGGCACCAGTGGGAAAGGAGCTGCTGGTCTTGCTGAGATGCTGTGGGAGATGACCGATGTACTGGCTTCACTGGCTTCTGCGTCTGGGGCCCAGGCTCTGGTTGCATTCACTGTGGTTTCTCTTCCTTTCCTGGCAGGGCTTGAGTCATTTGGTTTCTTTGGATAATTTGTTCTGCTTGGAGTAGCAATTTGGTGACTTCGTTACATTAGGGAATTTGCAGCTTCAGGAACGTGGCTTTCTAAGAACAAGGCGGCATGTTTGTGTTTCTAGGCAGTGGCTTCAGTGTGTTTTAGAAAGGACCTGAGAGAGCAGAGAAGGACTATGTAGGTTACGTTACACAGAGGAGTAACTTACAGACCTTTCCCAAGGCTGATGGATTGTGAACTGATCCATGATATCTTGGTGATGAGATGAGCTGGCAAAATGGGAAGGTCACCCAGTGGTCTGTGTAACACAGAATGAAGAAAATGCCAAGGTTACTTGGAGGAATTCACTAAACTATGTGACGTTCAAGATGTTGCAAAAGAGCTGCACAAAGCTTCTGAGATGCTTCAAATAGACAGGGGGAAAGATAACCTTACAACTGCTGGAGTCATCTGTGGTCATGTTACAGAAGTGCCTGGAGAAAGCTTTGTCTCTTCGAAGACATACAAAGAGAAGAGCTGCCCCTGCCTGCCCTCCCCACCCCCCAGCTCTCATCAGCCATACAGCACTTGTGACAAACCTACCTTGACAAGCAAGGGAGCTGGCAAGTGTCCTTTGGTCCCTCTGACCTCTTAGAGAATAACACATCAGAAAGTTTTAAATTGCATGATACATCTTTGAGTGAAAGGGAGGTTTTGTCTAACCTTGTGGCCATTTTGTAGTTGTTGGAAGAAATGCATTGAGCTTCTCCCATGTGTTGCTGGGTACTAAATTGAGTGTAACTTGGCAAGTGGAAGAAGGGTCTTGGTGCTGTCACAGGCAGCTCAGGCTGCACAGGTCAATGGGTGGCAGAAGGGGGCTGAACTCTTATTAAAAGATGGGGAGAGAAGGATACTGCTGTTAGGGAAAACCATCACATGCTCCCCATGAATGCTGTGCTCGTGTTTTGAGGGTATGAGGGAGACAAGAATGGAAAGCCTGCAGAAGTGATTGACATCTAGAAGAACACTGTGTGAAAGGGGGACAGACATGTCAGGAAAGGGAGCAGATTGATTCCAAGTAATAATGTAGCAAAGGGTAAATGGCTTGCTTCTGTTTAGCCTCTGGGACTACTGGAACACCAGAATAGGAAGGCAGCCCCTCCTGGTAAGGGGAGCGCTGGGATTCACGGGGACGTGCTGCTGCCAGATGTGGAGGCAGAAGTTTCATGGGCTCACCGCTGTGCCTGCTGTGTTGATGAGGCAGGTCCAATTATAGCTGTGCTTGTGCTTAAGCTGTGGTCTGCACAGCTCTGCCTGTGAGCAGGAAGCTGTATTTGCAGGTCAGGGCTGGTGTGGTCCCTCCATGCGAGGTGAAGCTGGTCGCACCCCTGGGACCCTGAGAACAGAGTGAAGTTCTCAGCCCCAAGTGAAGGGGCTACTAGCAGTGGGGAGCATCAATAGCTGATTGTGGTTTGATCATTACACTGCAGCTCTTTCCTGTTGATTAGGAAACCAGCAGCTTTGTGTAGAGGAGGCAGAGTGCTTGACCACACGGAGTTTCTCTCAGACTTCTTCCACGGTGGTTCAGAGGCACAAACACTTCATGAGCTTGCAGAGCAGGATGTTGGGATGCAGGGTACAAAGGGGCCAGACAAGTTCTCTTGGCAGTCCACTCTGGTTTATGCTGGTGCACAGCACCTGCTTGCTGTTGCTCTGTGGTTCTTCTGCAGTAAATTTTGCTAACACTTTGTGGCTGTTGCTCAAGGCACCTCCTGTTCCGTTTATGGCTGTGGACTCTGCAGCCTGCTGGGCTCCTCTTCTTCCTTGCAGCTCCCCTTATGTGTTCTGTCCCTCTTCCTTCTGTGTCAAGCAGGATTGGAAGCTCTGTCTCTGGAGTCGGGGCTGCCTGCCATCAGAAAACACTGCCAGCCCTTCTCCCATCCCCAAAGACCACTCTCTGATGAACAGCATGACTGGAATATACTGGAATGAACTGCTTAGGAAGAGCCAGGAAATGCTTGCAACAGCAGGAGACATTAGCTGAGACAAGGCCTGGGAAAGCCCCAGATGAAACCTTTAGGCTTCTGAGGGGGTGGGCGCCCTGTCAGTCATGTAGGCAAGACTTCATCAGAGCAGGGAGAAGAACAGGGCCGTCTGGAGTTCCCAGAAGTGCTTCTGGGCAAAGTCAGTGAGTCTCGGTGACTAGAAGGTGCGTTTTTTGTGGAGGAAAGCTGTTTTGTCTGGGTAGAGAGTGGAAGGGTGCTGCTAGTTTGCCAGCAATGTCCCTTGCCCACCTGAGCTACAGGTTAGGGGTCTAAGGTAAGGCAGTCCCTCGCCTCCCACCCCATGCCTAACTAAGGGGCACACGCAGAGCTTTCCTACTGGGAAGGTGTCACATTGGTGGTGGGTGGGAATGGAGAACCTGCCCTTCTGCCAAGGCTCTTGTAGGATGCAGCAGGTCCTTACCAAAGCCTCCCAAGGAGTGACTCTTTCCCCCAGTTGAGTTGCAAGAATGTTGAGGCAGGAGGTGAGTGAGGCAACCTGGTGGGGTGTGTCTGAGTCAGAGCTGGAAATAGACTCCAGGAGTCCCAGCGCCTTGTCTTCCTCTGACCACAAAGCTGCCTTTCTCCCTGCATTTCATCTTGGAGAGAGTTTGTGCAGGTCTTGCTCAGCATAGTGTGAAGGTGGTGCCAGGGTGGCAAGTTGGGTGATCACTGGTGTCTGGGCTATTTGCTTGGCTAGTTCTCCCCAGGAAGCACCTGGGAAGCTGCCTTCTGTCTCCTCCTGCCTTGCTCACATTAGAGAAGTGTTTTTTGGTGTTTCGCCAAAGCGGAGCACAGCAAGGCTTCTCTTGGGAGCTACGCATTAGTGATGGATGCAGCCAGGCTGCGGGGAGGGGGTAGAGGCAAAGTGCAGGCAAGTTCACGCCTTGCTGCCTGCTCTCAGCTCTGATCCAGACAAGGCAGCTCTCGGTCCCAGACATGTTCGCAGGCGGGGCTGGAGGCAGCTCTACCAACTAAGTGCACATGGCTCCTTCAGTGCTTAGCAAGGTGTTGGCACCCAGCCAGCCTTTCCCCCTGTGGTGCCAGGACCCTTCCTGGCACCCATCGCCAGTGCTGTGCCCGACTGACGGTCTGGGAGCCTCTTTGGTTCACTCTCTTTACCTCCTTTCTTCAGGGGTGAAGGATGGAAGCTGGACGGTGCTGCAGCTTGTGGAAGCTTTGGGGTAAGAAAAACCTTATACCTGTTGTATATCACATGAGAGCCTTGCAGGGGAGATTCCTGCAAGGAGGGACAGTGACAAGGAAAAGTGTGCTTGTCCGGGACGAGCTGGCTTCAGACACACCACAGTATGCAGGCCTGCCAGGATGTTGTCTGCTCACAGCATGGGGCCTGAGTGGTGCTTTGCCCTCCCAGGACTTGGGAGCTGTTTGGGAAAGGAGCGAGGCTGGAGCAGCTCTTGATGCTCTCCCAGGACCAAGGAGGGGTGTTGTGACAGGCAGCGAGCTACAGACCACTTTCAGTTGGGGCTGTCCCCAGCAGGAGCTGCCAGAGCACACAGCTGCACATCACCATGTCACGAGCTGGCTGGCGCAGCTTTTGCTCCAGTCTCCGAGCTGTCATGACCTGGGCCTTAGAGAGGCTCGTTTCTCCCCAGCTGGGGGCTGGGTTTGCCTCATTGTAAGAGGCTTTGCCCTTTTTTGGCCCTTGTGATCTTGGTAGTCTGAGTTTCAGATGCAGAACATGGCGCAAGAGCAATTTCTTTTTGGTCCAAGTTGAGAACTTGGATTTCTTGCTGCGTGGCTCTGGGGCCAGGTACACACGTGCAACACAGTCAGGGGAAGAGGAGTCCACTCCCACCCTGCTGGCAATTCGGGCAAGATTGGGCCACCACTGCCCTGCCCAGAGAGCAGCACCCCTTTGTTTTTACAGTGTGTCTGCTTAGGATGTGCTTCCTGCTTGGGTGTTCCTGCTCACAACAGGCTTCTTGGCCTTTCTCCCACGCGGACTAGGTCTTGTCTGGAGAGCACAGATCCTCGGACACGAGGGCGAGGCATCCAGCTGCTGTCACAAGTCCTGCTCCAGTGTTACTCCCTGCTCCAGGAGAAGGAAGGTAAGGGCTGCTCAGGGTCCTTGAGTGGCTGCTGGCAGGCTGGGGGCAAAGCCTGCGCCACTCAAATGTCTGTCCTGTGGTTGGCAAAGGGATTGATTTAGCACTGTGACGACTTCGTATGTGTCTCTCAAGAATCAGAGTCCAAGGAGGGTACAGGGCCTCACGTTGCAGCCTTTTTGCCAATCTCACCACACAATTAATGTAATTCCCTAAACGCACCAAAGCCCTAAGCTGCAGCTGGTGCCCCTGGCAGTGTGTGGGTGTTGCACGCCCAGGTGTGCTCAGCACCACGTGGGACGCCTTGGGGATACATCTGCATGTCAAAATCCTTGGGTGGTGATTCAGTGCAGGAAAACCATCCTTCACAAAGCGAGTCATGTCGAAGCCCTGTGGCCTGCCTAGGTTAACTCTGGGGGAACCCTGGGGCCTGGGCAGGAGGGGAGATCAGTGTGAGGGTAAGAATGGAGTGGAGGACCAGCACGGGGAGCTGAAGTCGCCCCATTCATGGAGGCAAGGGGAAGGTTTGGCTGTGTTAAATGCCCCATAGCAACTGGCTGGCAGCAGGGGAAGCCAGTAAGTGCTGCTGAACTTTGACGTGGGCCTGGAGGCCTTGCTGTTGGGTAGCTGAAACTGTGCCAGCAGGCTGACAAGGCAGGGGGTCCAGCTAGTGAGGTGGAGGAAGGGAAGGATGGAAGTAAAAGGTGCTTAGTTCTTGGTGTTTGGCTTTCTGTAAGGCTTAAACTAGTTCCAGGCAGGGCCAAGAGCAGCTGTGCAGAGAGAGTACGGTCAGACTAGGTACTAGTGTAGCTAGAGTCAGGTGTGATGACTGTGATGGGGTTGGGTGCTCTGGAGGGGCAGCTGGAGGTGGGGAGGTTTGGTAGGGATGCCTGGCAGAGTCAGGGCAGCTGAGCAAGGGGAGCGAGCTGGATTACAGCCAAGTCACCAGGAGCTCTGGAGGAGGGTGGGCAGAGCCAGCTCCCTGGAAGGCACAGGCAGCTGCTGTGACACCCCCAGCTGGCCCTGTCTCCCTTCGTGTTTCTCCTCACGCAGTTCATTTCTCAAGTGCTGCGTCAGGCTGCCTCCTGGGGGGGTGAGTTTCTGCAGCAGCTGTGGGCGCAGGATGCTGCTAGCCGGCTCTTCCAGTCTGCTTCCTGCTGCCACTCCCCACGGCCGGGGTGTGCAGGCGCCCGTGGCCGTGACTCAGGGGTCGGGAACGTGTTGTGGAGCCAAGTGCAGAGAAGCCAGAGCTCGGGCTCCAGCCCTGTGCCCCACCCCACGACATCCTCCAGCCTCGGCTGAGCAGGCGTCTGCCGCTTTCCTGCTGGTGTCTGTACCCACATGTCTGGACGGGCCAGGGCAAATGCCTCTTGGGTAGTTCCAGTACCTCTGCAGCAGCCAGAGGTGGGTGCTGCCCCGCTGCGGTCTGATGTAGTTGGTCATGAGGGGAGGGTGAAGGCGTTGGAACCAGGTGGGTGCACCCAACAGTGGCAGTTTGTCCCGTTCACCGGTGCAAGATGTGCATGCTCTTAATCTGGCAGCTGCTTTTGGCAGAGTTGTGGCCAGCACCCGGTAGCTGCATTTCCTGGGTCTAACGCATATGTGTGTCTGTTCCTGACAGTGCTGCATCTGGTCCTGTTCTATGAGAACCGGCTGCAAGATCATCACCTTGTGATCCCCTCGGTGCTCCAAGGACTCCGAGCACTGGTGAGCTCGCACCTCTGAGCCCGTGGTATGGCAGTGTGCTCCAGAATGGTGCCAGGGACATGCAACACCTCGGTGCAGGCTGGAGCAGCATGTTGAGCAGAGCCTGGCTGGGCTGTCAGCTCCTGCCCGGTGGCATAGCCCTGTCTCCTCTGTGCTCCTGCTGTGCCCCTTGCAGAGGAGATTGCCTTGGTTTCCTGCCCCATGCTGCTACTGGGGCAAGGATTCCCTGGCCACTCTGGGGAGCAGTGCAGATGATAGGTGTCCTGCCCTGTCCTGTGTATGGGGGTGGTGAGCTCTCCCTGTTGTAGGAGAGGATCCTGCAGGCAGCGGCTGTGGAGAGACAGGAGTTCTGTTATATGGCTGTCATCATGGTTTTCTATTCTTGCTTTTCTTTTCCTGTCCCCAGAGCATGTGTGAGGTGCTGTCCTCAGGGCTATCAGTGTCTGTGCTCAAAGCCATCTTCCAGGAGGTACATGTGCAGGTGAGCAATGTGATTTCCCATCCTCCTATCCCTGCTCCCCGCTCCCTGGGTGACTGGGTATGGCCTTCCTGCCCTGAGAACTGAGCACATGCAGCAGCAGTGCAGTGTAGCACATCCTTCCGCACAGTGCAGTGCTTCTGCAGAGCTTAGAGACAGCATGGCTAACTGCAGAGGGAGAGGCAGACAACAGCTGAAGATCCCATTTGACCCTTGTCCTCTCTTCTCTCATCCCTGGGGGAATTATTTCCTTTGCTCTATTCAGGCTGTGTTTAAGTGTCCCCAGCTCCCAGATGCTCCTCTGATTTAAAATTGTTGATGCTGGCAGGGCCTTGGCCAGCATTTGTGGCCCTGGTGTGACTGTGATGGTGCATTTATGCAGTGATGGACACAGCCGTGTTCAGGTGCCATTGCACAGGCATGTGCTGAATGGGATCTGTGTGCCAGGAAGCAGCAGCTGAGCTGCTGGGGGTCCTGCCCCCTTCTCAAGGGCATGGGCTGCCCTTGGCTGGTGGGTAGCAGTGCCACCATGTGTGGAGGCTTGTTCTGATTGCTCTGCTCCTCCCTCCAGTCCCTCCTGCAGCTGGACCGCCACACAGTCTACAGCATCATCACCAACTTCATGAGCACCAGAGAGGAAGGTGAGCGGGCAGATGCCAGAACCACTCTGGAGTTGTCAACGCTGGGAAAATGGCTTGCTTTCACCTTCTCCAGCGGCTCTGTGGCTCTGCCTGAGGAGAGCTGCAAGGGCTGCAGGGCTGGGCTGATTTTATGGCTTGGTGGTGAGGTCTGGTGTCCTGCACCTACTCACACTCCTTCTTTCTGCAGAGCTGAAGGGCCTGGGTGCCGACTTCACCTTCGGCTTCATCCAGGTGATGGATGGGGAGAAGGATCCCCGCAATCTGTTGGTGGCCTTCCAGATCGTGCGTGATCTCATTGCCAAGAACTATGCCCTGGGTGAGCCTGTGCCTGCTGTGCAGAGCTGGCTGGGAGACATATTGCTTTTCTTTGAGCTGTTGGAGGGATGGCTCTTGGGTCTGACTAGGGCTGGGGTGGTCCTTGACATGCTTTAGGAGCTGCGTAGCCAGCCTGTTGTGGGTACTAGGCATAGCTGCTGTATCTTAGCATCTCTGCTTACTCCCTCTCCTCTCCCTGCAGGTCCCTTTGTGGAGGAGCTGTTTGAAGTTACATCGTGCTACTTCCCCATTGATTTTACTCCAGTGAGTGAGTCTGGCCCATGCCATAGCCTATTCCTTCTGGGGTTGGGTCCCCTCCAGAGAATGGGAGGAGGGGGTGGGCAAGAGTCTTGGCTGGGGAGTGCTGAGCTGTGAGCTGTGGTACTCAGGCTGACAGACCAGTGCCATGCTGGCTGCAGTGACTGGCATCCAGCTGCCTTGCTGGAGATGTGATGCAGCCTCAGCTGATGGCTGGGTTGGGAGGTTTCCTGATGGGTGGATGACTTGCTCTCCCCTTCCTTTCCAGCCCCCCAATGACCCTCATGGCATCCAGAGAGAAGACCTGATCCTGAGCCTCCGGGCCGTACTGACCTCCACGCCCCAATTTGCTGAGGTAGGAAGCTCCTAGGGGGTTCTTGAGCACCCCATTGTTCCCTGAGTGTAGGCTGCGTTTCATAGTGCTGCAGCTCCTGCCGTGGCTCTGTGGGATGGGAACAACTGGGACTAGGGGCCTGCACTAGGGCAGCTCTGTCTCCCGCTGGTGGTGGGTGTGGGGAGGGTGCTGATGCTGACACCCTGGGAAGGGGCTGCCTGCTGCTTACGAGGGTAGTTCTGGCAGAGGCTGAGCTTGCAGCCCTGCAGGGCCATGGACAAGGTGGTGCAAAGGCTGGGCTTGAGTCTAAGTGCCTCTCTCTGCAGTTCCTTCTCCCTCTGCTCATTGAGAAGATGGACTCAGACCTCCAAAGTGCCAAGCTTGACTCCCTCCAGACTCTGGTAAGGAGGGATCCCCTACTGCCTTTCGCCCACAGCTGGCATGTGGCAGCAGCAGCCACCAGCCACCTCTGAGCCCCTCTCCCTGCCAGCCAGAGAACTCTCCCCTACAAAGCCACAATTTCCAGGGTCCTAGTTTGGCCTGCATCACTCCCTATTTTTCTGTCCCTTGAGTGGTTTGTGTAGCTCAGCATGAGCTTGCCAGGATGGGCAGTGTCACGGCTCTATGTCCTCCTGGTACTGGCTTCTCTCTGATGTTTTCTCCTGGCTCCCTCTGGCAGACTGCCTGCTGTGCTATCTATGGGCAGAAGGAGCTGCAGGAATTCCTTCCCAGCCTCTGGTCTTCGCTGCGCAGGGAGGTGAGTACTGCAGGGCTCCTAACAAATGCGCCACCACATCTGGGCTCCTGCTGAGCAGGAGTTCACAGCCAGACCAGGCGAGCCTCATGTCTCCCAGCAGCCCCCAGCTGAAAAGTGGGGGACAGGCCAGCCCTATCAATGTGTCCCTGGGGCTTGGATGTGCCCTACTGCCTGGTCAAAGCACACAGGAAGTGAAATGGGAGCCTGAGCCCTTCAGCCCACGTTGGGACCGTGAAGTCTGTGTTTGGGGTCAGCATAGGGCTTAGCTCATCCTACGGCCTCTCCTGCAGGTGTTCCAGACAGCGAGCGAAAAGGTCGAGGCGGAGTGCCTGGCCGCACTGCATGCCCTCTCTGCCTGCCTCTCCCGCTCTGTGCTCAGCTCTGACACCGAGGATCTGCTGGATTCCTTCCTCAGCAGCATCCTGCAAGGTAGCTAGCAGAGAGAACTACCCTGCCCTGAGCAGCCAGGCCTGCAAGCATCCTCCTAGCTAGAGATCTTCCCTCCTGTTCTCTTTGAAGCCTCTCTTCTCTTTCTAGCCCTCACAGCCACTGTTGGCTTCTCCAAGGTAACTGGCTGCGGGAAGGGAGGAGAAGGGGGCACAGTAGGAAATTCCTGTAGGATTGCATTACTTCCCTCTGCTGGAATTGGGGCATCCAAGGCTGTCCTGTGCACTTGGAGGTGGGGGTGAGCAGCTCTTAGGGAGGCAGTGCTGCAGCTCGGAGCTGTGCCCTGGCAGCATGTCCCAGCCCAGCCCTGCACGCGAGGCAGAGGAGCTCTGCTGGTGCAGCTGACGCCCAGCCTATCTCAGATTGCAGGCACCATCTGTGTGAGCCCGACATGAAGCTGGTGTGGCCCAGTGCCAAACTCCTGCAGGCAGTAGCGGGTGCCTCCCTCCGCGCCTACCACCATGTCACCCGCAGCGTCCTGCCTCTGCTACTGGAGCAGTACAGCAAGCACTCGCAGGTGAGGGGCACCCTGGCCTCTGTGGTCACAGACAGCAGGGCCAAGTGCACCCGCTGGCTCTGCAGGGCTCGGTGGGAGCAGAGCGGGCATCTTTCCCTGGCTGTGGTTGGGGACCCGTGGGCTCCCTGTGGCCTTGCAGTGCTGGGCTGAGGCATAGCTGTGTCCCAGCAGTGACGGTGATCTGGGTTACACCTTTGTGTCCCTGCAGAGCAGCCAGAGGAGGACAATCTTGGAAATGCTGCTGGGCTTCCTGGAGTTGCAGCAGAAGTGGGGACATGTGGAAGAAGGTGAGGCTGGCTGGTCTCTCTGGCCAGAAGCACCCATGTCCCAGGGGGCTGCTGGCTCTGACCTCACCTTCATGTATGCTGACAGAGAAGGAAAGCTCACTGACCTGGGTGGCTGCATGTGCGACCCCCTGCTGATGTCCCAGGGGACCCTGTGTGGTTGGGGGTCAACCAGCAGGGCCCAAGAAAGGGTCTGTTGGGTGCTGTGGTGGTGGCTGTGCAGTGACAGCCAGGTGTAGTCAGTGACTCCATGCCTCTGTCTCTCCAGATGAGAGCACTCTGCTGTCACTCCGAGCCCCGGTTTGCTCTGTGGTGTTCTCAGCGCTAACGGATCCCAGTGTGCAGCTGCAACTGGTTGGGATCAAGGCACTGACTGTCCTGGGCTCCCTGCAAGGTTGGTGCCTTGTTTCCCTTGGGGAGGCAGAGGGAGGTGTTGCCCTGTTCTGGTGCCATGTGGCTGCTGGGCTGTCCTTGCCTGCTGCCTGTAGGTGCATAGGAGCGCTGGCAGCATTTTCTACCCGGGCCGTGAGATCCAGGGACGCTTGGTCTCTCTTTCTTGTCTGTTTGTGCTGGGCATCTTGTATCTCTGGTATGCTGGTGTGTTGCTGCTAGCCTGGATGAGGGGGAAGGACGCTGGCCAGAACATGGGCATCTTTGCCTTTGGCCACGGGCAAGTTTCCTTTATGGCTTTGTTCCAGGCTTCCTGTCTCCCTCTGACCTGGAGCTGGTTGTGGATCACCTCATCCATCTTGCTCTGCGTGAGGAGGATTCCCAGAGCAGGTAAGGGGTGGGTTGGCACCGCTGCAGTCATTCACATTCTGGGGAGAGGAACAAAGCCTGGATTTGCTACACAGAGGGGCTGTAGTCCTGGGAATAGTGCAGGAACTGTCTGAGCTATAAGACCATGTGGGTGTAAGAGCAAAGGGATAAACCAGATGACTTAGGGACTGGAGATGAGAAAGTCTGGGCCTGTCGAAGTAGAGGGGTCTGCTCTGCCTGCCAGTAAGGTGAAAAAGGGAGATTGCTGAGAAATTGGTTCCTGGAGGCACCTTTTAGCCCAGATCTGTGCAGCTGGTGTACAAGCAGCTCCAGGTTTGCAGTGCTCACATCACCCATCCTAATCTCTTCCCACCCTGGCAGCGAAGCAGCGATGGAGGCAGCTGGATCTCTGGCTCCTGTCTACCCAAAGGTTTTCTCTGGACGCATGGTACCCAGGCTTGAAGAGGAGCTGCAGTCAGGTAGGGCTGGCAGCCTTGGGAAGGGAGTGACCTCTGGTTTTGGTTGAAGCCTGTCCACCCCCATTTGGTTCCTGCCGGGCAGTGGGGCTGTGCCAGATGATGTAGGTTGGTGGCTCTCCTTGGGGAATTCCTAGCACAGACACTGTGGTACTGGCACAGGGAAGGCCGTGCCTGCTGCTGGCAACCAGCCTGTGTGGCCAGGATCACCCTGGTGGGGAGGAGCTGCTCAGCCACAGGGCAGGCACAGTGCCTTGGGCAGGGGTCCTCAAACTTTTTAACCAGGGGGCCGGCACACGGATGAAGTGGCAGGCAGTCATCTGCAGCTGCTTGGTTTCCCCCTCCAGCCCCCGGTGGGGGCGGGGCGGGGGGCAGGGGGGTCTGAAATACGGGGGGCCGGATTGAGGACCCTGGGGGGCTGTATCCGGCCCGCGGGCCGTAGTTTGAGGACCCCTGGCCTTGGGCCTGGCACGGGCTAGTTCTGCTGTGCTGCTTCACCCTGTCCACCCTGGCAGGGTCTGGGCCCTGAATGCCCTGGAGCGAGGGGCCCTGGGATCACCCCAGCACTCCTCTGAGGTGTGTTTCCTCTTCAGAGCGGGAGCAGGAGAGCTCCCGTGACCACTGCTCCCTGCGGCAGCGCTGCCTGCAGGCCCTGGCAGCTGTGTCCACCCACACCAGCATTGTGAGGGAGACTGTCCCTGTCCTGCTGCAGCATCTCTGGAAGGTGCACAAAGGTAATGCAGCCTGCAGCGGGCAGCTCTGTAGAGCGCATCTGGGCAGGAGCTGCCTCTATTGCCAGCGATGGCTGGGAGGGTGGGATGGCAGTGATGGGAGGAGCCCAGGGCTGGGCTCTGAATCCCACTGGTGGAGGGGGACTAGGGAGGGCTGCGCTGCCCTGGGATACCGGCACAGATCTGAGGGGTGGGTGCTGCAGCTGTTTGATAAGATGGTGATCATCGTGTCCTGCAGGGAGCGAGGCCGGGAATGCTCAAGACATTGTGTCTGTGTGCCAGAGCCTGCACCGTGTGGCCCTGCAGTGCCAGCAGGACGCGGAAGGCTGCTGGTACTACCACCAGACAGTGGTGCCCTGCCTGCTGGCCATGGCTGTGCAGGCTGCCATGCAAGGTAGGTGTGGGGCCGGAGCAGAAGAGGGAGAGCAGGCAGCTCCCTGGCTCTCTGGGGGGTCCCTGACCCTGCAGCCAGTGCTGCTGCTGCTGCCCTCCGGCAACTGCCAACACTGCGTGCCCACTGCTGCCTGCCAGAGGCAGAGCAGCCCTGCATCAGGGCTGGTGTGGGTCAGGGGGCTGTGTCTGCCTCATCCCTCTGGGCAGTGGGCTGCAGCATGTCCCTTTCCTCCTGCTGCATGCAGAGAGCACCCACCCGCTGCTGGGCAAGGCGCTGCTGGAGGAAGAGGTGCTGGCTGCCATGGTCCCAGTCATCAGCGCTGCTACCACTCACCTGAGCCCTGAGTGAGTGATGCTGGGGGACACACCGGACACTGCATTGTGGGGAGGGGGCCGGCTGCGTTCCCCCTGCTGCTATCTGTAGAGGGCAACTGTTCGCCTCCCGGGAGGCACCCAGGAGCTCTCTGGTGGCCCTCCCAGAGCAGCACATTGCAATGTCTGCTTTCTCTAGGCTGGCTGCCCAGAGCGTGTCTCATGTGGTGCCCCTCTTCCTGGATGGAGAGGTCTCCTTCCTGCCCCAGAACAGTTTTCCCTGCTCCTTCCAGCCCTTCGAGGTGTGTTGGGTGGTTGGGTCTGGGGTGCTGGAGCAGGGCCAGGGGATGAGGGTGTTGGCACAGGCTGGCAGCAAGGACCATAATGACATGGGTGTTGTTACTCCCCTGCAGGACGGGGAGTGCTTGGAGGCACAGAGACGCCTGGTTGCCCTCCTCATGGCCCTTGTCTGCTCCTTGCCCCGCAATGTAAGTTGGTGGGGAACAGAGTGGAGAAGGGGCCCTGACTGAGCACCCTCTGACCTGGGCCCACAGCAAGCTCCACGGGCAGAAGGGAGCGTCTGTGGCCCCGGCCTGTAACACACGCCGTGTCTCTTCCAGGTGGCTATTCCTCAGCAGGAACGTCTGCTCCGGGAGCTGCTGGCGCTGAGCTGCTCCTGCAACTGCCCCTTCACAGCTACCACAGCTGCCAAGTGCTTTGCAGGGCTGGTGAACAAGCACCCGGCAGGTAAGGGAGCTGGGCAGGACAACACAGGTCCTTGCCTACTGCTGGCAGGGGAGTAGCTCAGCCTGTCCCTTCTGTGTCCCCAGGGCAGCAGCTGGATGAGATCTTGCAGCTTGCAGTGAACAGGATGGAGCCCAGCCTTGCAGAAGGGCCCCGCCGAACGCAGGCACTCACCCTGCTGCTCTGGGTAAGGCCCACCCTGGATGTGGGAGCGCTGGGGGGCCGGCTTGGTGCTAACTCTGCTCTGCCTGCACAGGTCACCAAAGCCCTGGTGCTGCGCTATCACCCCCTGAGCTCCCACCTGACGGACAAGGTAGGCAGTGGTGGGGCTGGGTGATGCTGGAGGAGCATGCCCGCTCCCCGTGCGGCTGGCTGGGAACCCCAGTGGCTGAGCGCCTTGTCTCAGAGCTCTCTCCCTCGCAGCTGCTGGGCCTGCTGGGTGATGCGGAGCTGGGCCCTGCCGTGGCTGACGGCTTCTCCCTGCTCATGGCCAAGTCCCCAGATGTGCTGCACAAGGGCTGCCACGCAGACGTGCGCATCATGTTCCGCCAGCGCTTCTTCACTGACAACGTCCCCAAGCTGGTGCAGGGCTTCTACAAGGCTGGCCCTGGTGAGCGGCCGCCCCCAGCCCAGCCCAGCCTTGCTGCCCTGTGACCCCTTACCTAGGGGACTCAAGCTGGCGTCCCCTTCTTCCTCTGCCTGCCTGCAACCATCTCTGCTCTCCACAGACGTGAAGGCCAATTACCTGAAGGGCCTGTCCCATGTGCTCAACCACCTCCCCAAACCTGTGCTGGTGACGGAGCTACCCACGGTGAGACCCAGCCTTGGCAGCGGGGCGGGACTGTGGCAGTGCAGAGCACACGGGTGGGAGTTACTCATGATGTCTCCTGTGTCCTCCCCACCTGCAGCTGCTTTCCCTCCTGCTTGAGGCCTTGTCCTGCTCGGACCACGTGGTGCAGCTCTCCACGCTGAGCTGCCTCCAGCCGCTGCTGCTTGAAGCTCCCCAGATCATGAGCCTGCACATTGATACATTGGTCACCAAGTTCCTCAGCCTCACCTCCAGCCCCACCATGGTGCGTGCACCCCCTCCTTCACCCCACACTCCTCTCCTACGCCCCTGCCCTCTCTGCTGCCCTCACCCCTGTCTGTTCCAGGCTGTCCGCATTGCCGCCCTGCGCTGTGCCCATGCACTTACCAGCTTGCCCACAACAGTGGTAAGTGCTCCTGCAGCAGTCTGCTGCCTCCTGGATGTAAAGGGGCAAGGGGGTCCCAAACCTCCTCCTTGGGGGCAGCCAGCACCCAGCTCTCTCACTGTAAGAGCCCATTCTGTCCTACAGCTGCTCCCATACAAGGCCCGAGTTATTCGGGCGCTGGCCAAGCCTTTGGATGACAAGAAGAGGCTGGTACGGAAGGAGGCAGTGGCAGCACGGGGGGAATGGTGAGTGGTTGCCAGCCACTGGGGTTGCTGGTGTTTGGGGACATGGCTGATGGTACCACCTCTGTCCCCACAGGTTCTTGCTGGGGAGTCCGGGCAGGTGAGCACTCCACATCACCTCCCTGTGCTGACTGACAATCTGACCGGGCCCCTGCTAACCCACCAAGCCATCCAACTGATGCCACGGACCCTCGAAGCCCCAGTACTGCCCCGACCGCTGGGGCTGGAGCTTGGAAGCCAGCAGACAGCACCCCTCACGGCGGCACCTTCCCAACACCCACGGAGCGGAAGGAGCTGTACTGCTCGTGGCTTGTCAGCCTCTGCTGCAGCAAGGGACAGTGACGGACAGACTCGCCACGTGTGACTAGAGAGGGCAGGCCTGTGCACACATGTATGGTGTGTGGCAACCCCTGTGCCAGAGGAATAAATCTATCTGTTTTGGTAATGCTGTGGGGGGGTCCCTGTGCTGCTCAGGCTGCGACCCCAGTGCCCTTGCATATGTTAAGTAGCTAAAGGTGCTGCTGGTCACAGGCCCTTACTCTTCTTTCCATATTGCGGAATCATGAGGGTCCCTTTCATCCCCTGTACCCAGAGGTCTGCCCCCCTCCACCAGTGAAAAGAGCCAGGCTCCCTTAAAAAAAAAAAATATTTATTAGATGGTCTTAAAAAGGCTCCCTGGGGAGTGCTTGCAGGGCAGGTGTGCCATCCTTGGCACGCAGGTGTGCCATCCTTGGCACCCAGCCCTGCTGGAGAGCTGAGCAGGGAGCAGCAGCTCTACCGCCTTTCCCCCTGGGCTGCCTGCAGCCACCAAGGAGCCATAAGAGCAGGTGTTCAGGCACTGGCACTGTCCAAAGAGTTTCCCATGGCTCTGGCTCGGGTTAGCAATGTGTGCCAGCACTCACCTTCTGCCAGGCACTTGGGCCAAAAGGAGTCGCAGTGGCAGAGCGGGTCGCCTGTGCGTTCCCCTGCCTGCGGGGAGGGAATTCTGTAGCACCTGGGCCTCAGATGGCCAGGAGTGGTGCACGCTGCTTGGTCACGCAGGGAGGCAGGTCCCAGCTCAGGCCTGTCCCGTGGGGCAGGTGAGGAGAGGGCAGCAGGACACGGGTAAGCCAGTGCCTGTGGGGAGGAGGAGGAGTCAGGCCGCAGCAAAAAGCCAGTCTCGGGGCTCAGCTCTGCAGAGCCCAGCCAGGGCTGTGAGGAGCCGCCACAAGGGCTGAGCTCAGCTGGGACTCTTTGGCAAGAGGGGTGCTGGATAGGCCAGAGCTTGCCACCAGGCAGGGCTGAGGAGCAACAAGGCAACTGCTGCCCATAGTCCTCTGTGCCTTGCAAAGCCCCGAGCAGCACACAGCATGGGATGCTCGCTGTCCTGCTCTGTCCCAGCACTCACACACCGCCAGCCACCACCTTCCCAGGCACGGGCTTCCCCAGGGTTTTACCGTGGCACGTCCACACCCAGGAACACCTTCCAGTTATCCCAGCTGCCGTAACTGTAGGGGTTCCTGAAGATCTGCAGTGGTGGGGGGGAGACACACATCATGTCTGGCTCTGCCTCAGCCAGCCCTCCCGCTCTGTGGGCTGCGCTCACCTTGCCTTTCTTCTGAAGTCTCTGCCTCTCCTTCTTGTTGATGTGCCGCTCAATGCTGGTTTCCCCACGTGTGATGAGGGCAGCATGCCACAGTGTTAGTGCGCCCAGGGCCAGTGCAACCGAGCTGGGGACAGCAAGGGACAGCAGGTTGCACACAAGCCTTCCTTCCCTGGTGCTGCAGCTGTGGGGGGCTGAGGCTGCCTTCCCTACACCCACCGCTGCATAGGTGGGTCAGCTTGTCTAGTCCCCTGTGATGGAGCCAAAAAATCTCTCCTCCTCCATGGCCCAAGAGTTGGCAGGATAGGGACATCTGAGCAAGCCAGCCCAGCCCCGGGGAGGGACAGCAGTGTCACAGGGCAGGAGGCTGCACAGTCCTTGCCTCCCACACCCTCACTCCCAGACCCTGGGCCCCCTTACCTGCATAGGACCCAGAGGTAGACCACACTCTTGTGGAATGCTCGCTGGCGGAAAGAGAAGGTGGGTGGTGGCGTCTGGTAGTATGTCTGAAAAAGGATCAGGGAGTGAGGGGATTAACCAAACTGCTTTATAGCTTGAAGCCAGACGAGGGACTGCTGCACCGCTCAGTGATGCAGAGCTCAGACAGCTAGAAAGGACTGTAGCTGGAACCAACGCAGCAGGCAGGGTGATGGGGAGGCAGCCTGAGACAGCCGTGAGACATACAGACACCCAAGAGCTGGCACATGGGTGAGAAGCAGTGGGCTGGAGGTAAGGGGGGAGGCAACAGCTGTGGGACTGGTCAGGACACCACACCACACTGCAGCTGGTGCTCAGGGCAAGATGTGTACGTACTGCTGCAGCTTGCCCAGCAGAGCAGGGCCTGAGCAGCACATGCCAAGCAGCTGCCACCAGCCAAAGCCCCTGGAAGCTGGGTGCACAGGGAAGCAGACCCCAAGCTGCTGGAGGCAATGCCACAGTAGAGCTGCCTGGCCCGCCCCAGCTCTCTGACACGAGATGACTGCGGGGGCTGGTTCTGGCTGTGACATGCTCCTTTAGAGCAGGGCCCCAAGCAGGACCCAGCCTGCAGGGCAGCTCTGCTCCACACTGCCTGGAGCAGCTGGGGGGCAGGGATGTCCCACCTGGTTGGCAGCCACCTGCAGTCTCTCCTTCTCAAGCAGTTTCATTCTCTAGGGGGATGGAAAACAGAGCACGAGTTACGTGTCTCAGAGGGTGCCCTTCCCCCTCACTGCCCCCACTGCAGGACCAGGGCAGCTGGGGGTGTCACAGGAGGAAGGAGTGGGGAAGCAAAGTCACTACAAGGCCAGACGTGGCCCAGCCTTGTTCTGCAAGCTCAGCTTGGGGAGCCCAGACAAACTCGGAGCACGGCAGGGTAAGGGCCAGGGCCTGCCTGCTCACCTCGATGGCTGCGTAGGCATCCCGGAACATCTCCCAGCCGCTGATGCTGCAGTAGATGCAGCCCATGGTCATGAACAGGCAGAAGGAGAAGAAGTAGCGGTGGTTGTAGTGTCCCACACAGTTGTTTAGCCAGGCTGCCTCTGGGGTTAAAGGTATGTAACTGCGACAGACCATGGGTCCAAACACACCCCAGGGACAAGGGTGGTTCTTCTTGGCCCAGCCCCCAGCCCCCTTCCCTGTGCTGGCTGACCCGGGTGAGGAGCAGGGCAGGGAGAGAAGGGGGAAGCAGAGCCAGCTTCCCCTAGGAGAGTGCCGCAGGTTAGTACTGCAGAAGGATACGGCAGTGGTGGTCCATCTTCAGCACGCACCTGGGAGGGAGGAGAGCAGCGCCAGTGTCAGTGCAAGCATTGCCTTCAGGAGGGGGCAGGCAGCCCCCCCAGCCCTGTGGGCTGTGTGAGAGATGAGACAAGAAGCCAGCAGAGCAGCGGGGAAGGGGCCCCGGTCTTGCAGTGTGGCAGGGGGCAAGGAGAGGCTGCCCCAAGTGCTGCGGTGGGCAGAGGGAAGGAGCCCTACCTGTTGCAGATGCTGCAGTGGTGGGTGCGAGCTGGCTTGGGGGCAATGCATTTCCTGCAGATGGAGACGCCAGTGAGATCGTCCTTGGCCTGTGCACAGGTCAGAAGAGATTTGTGCACCCGAGGCCCACACCCATCCCCTGCTCCCCATGCTCCTCACCTCCCCTCTGACCTCCTCCCACCTCCTCACCTCCCCCTGCCCAGCCTAACTGCCCCGATCTGGAGGCCACCTCCTGCAACGACACCACTAGGCTTGTTTAGCTGTTCCCAGTGATTGTCCGTAGCTGGTCCCCACTGCCCAGCTGGGAGAGGCTGTGCTGCCAGTTGGTGCCTTACCTGCGGTGGGTGCCCAGGTGAGGTGGTGATAGCCATGTAGTAGTGGAAGACGATCATGATGAGGTTCCAGTGTCCGTAGGCGAGGTGCCAGCAGATCCAGGCAGGCGTGTAGGTCTGCAGGATGAGGGGCAGCAGGCAGATGTACACGATGGCCACGATGGAGCTTGTCAGCCCAATCACCAGTGCCACAAACACCTACAGGAAAGGGGCCTGGGTCACTGGAGTGGGCAGCACCTGCCCCTTGCTGCCTGGGGAGCGGCACAGGCAGGATATGGTCACAGGAAACCAATCTGAACCACACACTGATGTCCCCACTCCCTTCCTGCCTAGAACACAAGCAGCCCCGACACTCAGTTGCCCCAGCAGCGCGCTCACCCCAGTCCCCCAAGCCGGGTGCCCCCTTGCCCGGTGAGGGTACTCACCACACCGAACCACCGGGTGACATGGTCCACCAGCCAGTAGACAGGCTCAAAGAGGGAGTCAAGCACCACGTCACCGTTGGTGAAGGAGTTGTACAGCAGGGAGCGGAGGCAGAGGTGCCCGTAGTGCCACAGCTGCTCTGCCTGCCGCACCAGCTTAAATCGTCGCCGCCGGCCCAGCCGCAGGCACTTGAGGAGCAGGCGCATCACCGCCGCAAACATCCGCTGCCGGCTCCTCATCCCTGCCATGCTGCGCCTGCGGGGAGAGGAGCTCAGCGTGGGCAGGCCACCCTGCTGCCTGGTCGTCCCTCAAGAAGGGTCTCCCCTCCCAGATGTGCTGAAGTCAATCACACAGCTCCCTGTACCAACTCTGCCAGATGCCTGCCTGCACAGCACAGCAGGGGCCTCTCCTTCACCCTGCATGAGGATGCAGAGCAAGGAAGCTAAGCCCAGACTCCTGGAGGCTGTGGGGCTCTCTGCGTGGAGCAGGGGGCACAGGCCCCTCGATATCTGGGCTCAGATGCTCTCTGGTCCCATCTCGTCTTTCCTAGCGGGGAGGGGGCCGGGGGAGCGACACGGAGAGTCTGACTCAGAGGAAACCAGAGAAGGCATGAGCATCCAGGATGCTGGGCCAGTTCCAGGGACGATCCCAAACTTAGCCCTTCCCAACAGGTTTGGGAACAGGGGAAACCACACAAAATATGTGGAGAAATAGGGCTAGGATTACCCCTCCTCACCTAGTCCCTCTCCTCATCCCCCAAAAGCAGGGCCAGGATGCTACTTTCCTCCACCTCAACCTCTGGACCAAACTGCAGAGGTAACCTTGCACATTTCCCAACCTCACAGCCCTACTCCAAGAGTCCCAACGCTTTCTCATTCACCTTGGCTGGATCCACCTTGGACAACATCATGTAACAACAAAGGGGTGGCACAGGGGAAGCCCCAGGCTGAGGTGATGCTGTGCAGTGCTTCCCTACGTGCTGAGCCCCTTATCCCACCCGAGACCTGTGCTGGGAGCAAATAGGAACCCGATCTGGCCCAGCAGCTGGGAAAACGATCTGCAGGGCTGGGGCCCCCAGGCCTCCGTGCAGACAGTGCCCATCAATATTAAGCAGTGAGGCTGCCCTAGGGTCCTACCAAGGCACGTTCTGAGCCTGGGCCAAATTCTCACCTTGGCATGGTGCCAGGCAGTGGTGCCACAAGGCGGGGGCCCTCCAGCGGGGATTGGCTCCCTGTGCTGCTGTACCCACTGCACAGTGCTCAGGGAGCGGCAGGGAAGGTAAGGGCAGGATCTGCAGCATCCACATGGGCTGTCCAAAGGAGCCAGGTGCTCCCCTCTGCCCTGCCAGATGAGTGTGGGGCTGACCCCAAGGCTGGAAGCAGCTGGACATGAGGACATCAAACCCACCAGCCCACTCCAGGTCACAGGCATGGCTCCTGCCCAGGCTTCCTGTACCCTGGTAAGGGAGAGGTGGGATATGCAAACCCCAGTGCCACCCCTTTCCCCATGTTTGCCCTTGACTCTGCCAAGAGCCTTCCTCTGAAAGACATGAGGTGCGAAGTGGAGCAACAACTTCCTGCTGTGCAGCCTTTAGGTGGCACACGTCCCTGTGTTGTCAGCACAGAGACAAAATGCTGGAGCCAGCAGCAGGTCCGGGGTAAGCCCTCCCCTCCAAATACACAGCACCTCCCTGCCCCTCAGAGAGGTTTCCTCGCCTACAACAGCTGGCAGCTGCTGAGCAGGGGGCCCACAGGGGAGGCAGCCAGCCTGCCCCAGGGCAGGACACCCCTCTGTCCCCAGGCACCAGCCAGCATACAGCAGCACAGCCACAGGGATGAGGCTCCAGCAGAGCCATGCACCCTCCTTGGCCCAGTCAGTCACTGGGGCTCCAGGCCTCACCCTGCCCTTGGCACTCCCCACATCCCAGTGGAGGACTGAGCCCATGGTGATGGGACAACGCTAGCAGCACAGCCAAAACCACAGGCAACAGCAAAGCCAGGCTGCAGGAAACCTTAGATTTGGCCCTACCTAGGCACAGCCAGGGTCCTGCTCCTGCTGGGTCCAGCACCCAGACCCAGCCCTGTGGCACCCTCCAGTGGCGCCCAGCTCCACAACACCCAGCTCCCCCAGTTCAGTAGCACCCAGACCCACAGTGGCAAGACACTCTCTGGCACCTCGCCTCATTGTGCAAAGGCTGCCCATACCAACAGCAAAAAGCTCTCAGCCTCACTGCATCCAGCTCCCATAACACCCGGGATCCCCACGCCCCGCAGCACCCCCGGCCCCTCCAGGCCCACAGCATCCCCCCCACTGCCTCCCAACACCATAGCACCCCCAGGGCGACAGCACACACCCCCACTGTCTCCCAGGCCTGCAGCACCTCCTGCCCCAGGGCACCCTCAGCCTCTCCAGGCCCACAGCATCCTCCCCCACTGCCTCTCCAGGCCCACAGCACTCCCAGCCCCTCCAGGCCCACAGCATCCCCCCACCCTCCCGCGCCTCTCCAGGCCCGCAGCATCCCCCCCGCCTCTCCAGGCCCACAGCATCCCCCCCCCCGGCCTCTCCAGGCCCATAGCATCCTCCCCACACTGCCTCTCCGGGCCCACAGCACCCCCGCATCTCCTCCCGGGCCCACAGCACGGCCGGCCCCCCGGAGGCCCCATGTCCCTTCCAGGCCCACGACACCCCACAGCAACAGCCCCGTCCGGCGCCTCCGACCTGCCACCCGCGCCCGGCCGCCCGCCGCCTCCATGCCCGGCGCCCCCGCCGCTCTCACGGCCCCAGGGCCAGCACCCGGCGCCCCGCGCACTGCGCCTGCGCGCCGCCCCGCAGAGCATGCCGGGAAGCGCTGTCTGCCAGCGCTGGACTACGACTCCCAGCGGGCAGTGCGCCCGCTCTCCTTGCCGGGCAGGGGAGAGCCAATAGCCGTGCCGCTTACAGCGCCGCCCTGCCGCCGGGGCCAATAGGGTGGAGGATTTCTGAGGGCGCACTCCCGGCGGCTAACATGGCGCCTCCCGTACGGTACTGCGTCCCCGGTGAGTGCGGGCCCAGGCAGGAAGAGGTGTGGGGGGGTGCCCTGGGCAGGAGAGCGGGCTCCTGGAGTTGGGGAGTGGCCAGGGCAGGGGTGGCCCGGGCGGGGACCACGGGAGAGGGCGGCCTGGGCCGAGGGGGTTTTGCCCCGGGGGTGCGCGAAGGGGTTGCCCCGGGGCAGGGCTGCCCCGCCACACGGGGCCGGGCAGGAGCGGGCACTGCGGAGCCTGGTCCCCGTGGCAGTGCCAGCCCCTGGACCCCTCTCCCTTAGGTGAGCGGCTGTGCAGCACGGAGGAGGCCACGGCTGGCAGCGGGACTTACACCCGGCATGGATTCATCTTCTCCTCGCTGGCTGGCTGCCTGGAGAAGAGGAGCGAGGACAGTGGGGTGAGCGCGGCCAGCGGCACACACTGCTCTTCCCCAGAGCCAGCTGCTGGGTGCTGAGGCTGCACAGCCCCTTCCCGGCTGGGAAATTGGGCTCCGAAGGGGTTCAGCCGGTGCCTGCTGCGAGCCTGGTCCTGCATGATCCTGTGCATGAGCTGTGCCCCAAGCTAACCCTCGTGTCTGCTGTCCTGCAGCTGCCTGTTGTGTCAGTGGTGAGAGATGCTGAGTCCCAGCTCCTGCCTGATGTGGGGGCCATGGTGACATGCAAGGTAGGGTGCACTGCAATGGCAAACTGCACAGCCTTTGTGCTCTCTGCCTTGTGCTGACCTTTGTTCCTGCACACATACAGGGTGGGATGAGGAGCCTCTGGGCTCGTTAGTACCCTCTTTATGACTGCTAGCAGGGCAGAGGGAGCCTAGTGGTTTCCTTGGGTCCCTCACTCACAAAGCCAGCCAGATATTGGCATGGAGGATCCCTGCCTCTTGAATTTGCCTGCCCTGCAGCTGAGGTGCGCCAAGGGGAGGTTTTTCTTTTTCTCCCTTTCAGAACTCCCTCTGTGGCAGGGTGTGTGGAGGGCAGTGCCAGGGGTAGCTTGGAGAAAGGGTGACATGGCAAAGGGAGTAGTGTCCCGATGGTGGGAGAGGGACTAGGGTCGCAGGAGGTCATGGCCTTATTTGCACGTCTTAAGTTCCACAAGTATCATCTTCCTCACCTGGCTTCCTGCCGGGTGTCCCACCTCTGCCACCACTACTTTGGTCATGAGGAGGTGGTGGCCAAATGAGACACAACCCCCCTGCATACAGCCCAGTTCTGCCTGCACCCTGCCCTTTCCTTGCCTGAAGTGGGGTGCACTGGTGTGGAAGCAGACCTGTGTTGGCACTGAGTCCCCTTTTCCTCTGGGCAGGTTTGTAGCATTAACTCTCGCTTCGCCAAGGTGCACATCCTGTACGTTGGTTCCACACCGCTGAAATCCACCTTCCGGGGGACCATACGGTAGGGAAAAGGCTGGGTTCCCTGTGAGACAGGGTGCCCTGGCACCCCATCCTCCAGGCGGGAGGAAGGCTTTTCTGGGAGTGCAGCCGGCTGCACTGGCAGGAGCTGTGTCCTGAGCGCTGGACAGGTGTCCAGCAAGTCCTGGCAAGCGCCCAGGCAGGCTGGGGCAGCTCCTGCCACAGGCTGGAGAGTCGCCTTCAGTCACTGGCGCTCAGATTCCTCCATCTCCTTTTTCAGGAGAGAAGATATTCGAGCCACGGAGAAGGATAAGGTCAGTGAGGCACTGCCGGTGACTGTGCTGCCGCAGCAATCCCCACTTTCTGCTGGTGGGGGGCACTTGCCCTGCTGCTGAGGAGCACCCCAACACGCTGTGTGGTTTTGCCTGCTCTCTCCCATGCAGGTAGAAGTGTACAAGAGTTTCCGCCCCGGTGACATAGTCCTGGCCAAAGTCGTATCCTTTCCCCTCATGCTGTGAGGGCCTGCCAGGGACAGCAGGTTTGCTCCAATCCCCCTGGGCAGGCCTTTCCCTTAACCTCTGTCTAACCAGATCTCCCTGGGGGACGCACAGTCCAACTACCTGCTGAGCACAGCGGAGAATGAGCTGGGTGTGGTGGTGGCACGCAGCGAGGCAGGTAGGGATGGGCCGTGGGCCCTGGTCTTGGACCATCCTGCCTTTTCCTTGCCTGAGGGGCAGCTGATGTGGCCTCCCCCCTTTCCACATGGAGGAACACAATTTGGGGAAGGGGAATCCCTGACATGTGGTGTCCCCAGGGGTGCAGATGGTGCCCATCAGCTGGTGCGAGATGCAGTGCCCGCAGACACACACCAAGGACTTCCGTAAGGTGGCCCGTGTGCAGCCCCAGTTCCTGCAGACCTAGCAGCCCCCGAGGGGATGCAGGGACTGCAGGGCAAGGGGCTGCCAGGCTGGGGTCCGTGGGACCAGAGCAGTCTCTGGGCTCCAGCCTCCTCTTCCATGCCTACAAGAGGCTGGAACAGCCAGCTAGGCTCTCGCTGGCAGGATGGATTTTCTATTTTTGGATAATAAATATTTTTTGAGAGTTTTGTGCTCTGCTCAGTTACGACACAGAGGGGTGGCTGGGGCTGCTTGCAGTGTGCTGGTCTGGCTCCCGTAGCTGAGCCGTTGAGGGGACAGCTTCCCTGCCACTGGCCAGGAGGAAGCACGTGTTCCCAGCCTGCTGCTGGGGAAGGGGAACAACCTAGCAGCTTTGCTGCGGCAAGGCAAACGCCCTGGAGCTCTGGCTTGCAGCTGGGCTGCGCTGACTCCAGGCACTTGCTTCACAAGGTTGGTTTCCCCACATCAGTGTGGAGCACAGAGAACAGCTTGTTTCCCTGGCCCTGCCTTGATAACTGGTACAGGCTGCGGCTGCACTCAGCCCCAGGGTGCCGCATCACTTCTCCTCTGGCTACACATGCCCTGCCTGCCTCTGGGGACAAGGGTGTGCCTCACTGGCAGCCTTAAAACCTCGGAGCAGCAGGGCGTCACCCTCCCCAGCAGACTGCGGAGCTCTGCTTTACACCAGAGCCCTGTGCTGCCTCGCGCATGTGTGATGGGAACACACGTGAGGGAGGTGCTGGGGAAGCGAGGGAGCCACACATGCCACATGGCACAGGAAAGCACAGACACCTCATTATTGCGCATTACTCCTTTATTGAAGTGGAACAAGACAGCTGCTATTGTCGCACAGTGACACTGACCCCGTGCAAGCCCAGGCTCACGGCGTCAGCAGAGGAGGAGGCCACAGCAACAGGGCCACGTACACGCAGGTGGGATGGGGCACAATGGTACCTGCTTCATTAGCAGGACTAGGATGGGCTTCAGCTGGGGGAAGTATGCGGTGGACACGAACTTCTAGATGGCAGGCTTCCCTCCCTTGCCCTTGTCCAAAGGCAATAAGTTAAAGCAGGGGCTAGCAGAGCTAGGTCCAGAGTCACGAGTACCACCCTTGGGTGCTGTACCACACGCACCAAAATACAACTCTTTCAGAATCTACCCGCCTTGTGCCACACACCCACGAGGGAATGGGATACCCATCTTGGTCGCTGCCTGTGCTGCACTCGCCCCACTGCTCCCGGGATGACTAAATCAAGCAACAGAACTACAGTAACCAGGTGATGAGAGCTGCCGGGGAAGCAAAGCAGAGGAGGAGCCTGGCACAGCGAGGGATCACTCGGCATGTACGCCTGCAGACAGGGCCCAAGGGCTGGGATCTCTGTGTGGAGAGGTGTGCAGTCGCTGTCTGGCAGAGCCAGGGCTGCCTTTCACACCAGACCTCCGCACGCACAGCCCCTCGCCCGTGGGCCCCCAGGCTGTCTGCAGAGGGGAGCCTGGTACCGAGGGAATGGGCCTAATCCTGGGGAGCTGCTCCAGCTCCGCAGTTCCAAGTTCCTACGGCTGTGGGGGGTGTGCACAGAGGGGTGGGGGATGGCAGGGGGCTCTACTACGTGCTAGCCTGCTGCCCGCCCTCACTTCTTAACCTTGCCCTGAGCAGCGACAGCTTCCATGGCCTTGCGCACTGTCTCCTCGTCCCCCAGGAACTGCATAGGCTTGACGGGTTTCAGGTTCTTGTCCAGCTCATAGACGATAGGGATGCCAGTGGGTAGGTTCAGCTCCATGATGGCCTCTTCTGACATGCCTGTGAACAGAGAGGTGCCATCACTCATGGCCCTACCTGCACAGTGCCAGCCAGGCACAGCCCGTATGATACCCCTGCAGGGCTGACGTACCTTCCAGGTGCTTGACAATCCCACGCAGGCTATTGCCATGGGCAGCAATAAGGACTCGCTTGCCCTCTTTGATCTGTGGGACAATTTCCTCATTCCAGAAAGGCAGAGCCCGGGCAATGGTGTCCTTCAAGCTCTCGCATGTCGGCAGCTGGTCCTCTGTCAGGTCAGCGTAGCGACGGTCCTGAGGGAACAGCCACACGTAGGCAGCAGCCCAGTGGCCCCAACAGTGGGGGAAGGAGGTGGCAAGGCCTTTATCCCTCCCCAAGATTCCCCCTGAGGACCTACTACATGTAGGCAAAGTCGGGCTTGGAAGCAAGGAAGGCACCTTTAGGGCTGCAATCAGCCACAGTTGGGGTTGTGAGCCCCTCCTGGGGAAAGCCACACGTTGCTTGCTCTGGGCAAAGAGATCAGAGCAAACATCTATGCACATGTCGCAGGACTAATGATTAACAGGTAATCGTTCCCTCTGCTTTGAATCTATCTGTGCAATGCCCAAGGGTTCAACTCCCTAGGAAGGGAGTGAGACACACTCAGCCCAATGCCAGCCAGCATCACGCATGACAGTCCTGGCTGCTGCAACAGAGAGAGAGACTTTATAGAGGATGCCAGACTACGCTGCAGGGACCTAAGGTGGTTTTGGGAGCCTCCCAGCAAGGTGGAAAAAGAGCAGTGGGTCTTACCTTGCTGATGGTGCTGTAGAAGGGGTGATCGGACTGCATGGGAGGTGGAGGGATGTCATAGGAGCGCCTCCAGATCTTCACCTGCGCCTCGCCATGCTTCGCTGCCGTCTCAGCCTTGTTCAAACCAGTGAGAGCCCCGTAGTGCCTCTCGTTCAGGCGCCACGTTCGGATAACGGGTAACCACATCTGATCAATGGCATCCAGGACGGTCCAGAGGGTACGGATGGCCCGTTTCTGTACCGAGGTGAAGCAGATGTCGAACTCATAGCCGGCATCTGGGAAAGACCGGGGAAAGGCGGGTAGCGGAGGGACACCGGGGAGGTGAGTGCTGGGACTTACGCAACCATTGAGGGGCCAAGGGCGGCGACGGCCTCACCGTGCCGGTACCGGTCGCGTCCCCGCCGCCGCCGGCCAGTCCCTGGGACTGGCCGGCGGCGGCGGGGACGCGACCGGTACCGGAGAACGCCCTCCCCAGTACCTGAGGGTATCCCCTCAGTAGCGGAGCCCACCCCCCTCGAAACCGGAGGGCCCCAAAGACACCATCAGTAGGCCGAGGCGGCCGCACTGGGCCGCACATACCCCCGCGGCCTACCTACCCAACCCGTTACCGGTCACCGGTACCTCGGAGGGCCTCGCCGCCACGACGCGCTTCTTGCTGACCGGCGGGGCTGAGATCGGCATCGTACCAGCCGCTGAAGCGGTTCTCCAGGTTCCAGGCGCTCTCGCCGTGGCGCACGAGCACGAGGCGGTAGGCGGCCATGGCGGCGGAGCGGGGGCTGCGGGGCGGCCGGGGCGCGCGCGCTCTCTCCTTCCCCTCACGCCGCTGCCGCGCGCGACTGACGCTGGCGCCGCCGCCCCGCCCCTACCCGCGCGGCTGGGGAGGAGGGGAGGGGAGGGGGGGAGGGGGGGGGCGCGCATGCGCAGAGCCGCAGGCGGGCGGAGGCGCACGTAGCGCATGGCGCGGCCGCGAAGGGCGGCGCGACCTTCAGGGCGTGACATCACTATGCCGTAACGCATATGCGGTAACGTGTCGCGAGTGCTCAGCTGTACCGGGCGGCGACCTGGCTACGGAATCGGTGCCGTGCGGGGGCGGCACCGACGGTGCCTTCTCCCCCTGCAGGGGGAGCTGTCGGCTGCCCCTGAGCCCCTAGGTCTCCCATCCAAGCCCCAGCCGGGCGCGACCCCGCTTAGCTTCCCCGACAGCACCCCCACTCGCCCCGCCGGAAGGCGGCCGGTGGTGAGGGCACCGGTGCCCTCAATCAAGATGGCGGCGGGCGCCGGAAGCGGAAGGGGAGGGGTGTGTGGGACGGCCACACGTGGAGCCGGGCCCAGCATGGCGCGGAGCGGGCGGCTCCGTTCGGGCGCCGCCGCCAAGCTGAAGCGGTGGCGGAAGGGCCACAGCAGCGACTGTAACCCCGAGACCCGCCGGCACCGCCTGGCCGCTCGCAGCCGCTTCTTTAGCCGGCCCGCCGGTAAGGGCAAGGCCCCGGGTGCGGGCAGGGCCGCGGTGCGGGCAGCTCCCTGCCTGGGCCCGGTCCTTCCCGACGGGGGCTGCAGGGCCGCGGGGGGCTGTGGCGCGGGCCTCTGAGGCTGGGAGCAGGAGGGCCGGGAGCCGCTCACCCCCGAGCTACAGCCCCGGGAGGCGGAGGCAGCAAAACGGGCAGGAGAACCGAGCCCGCGGCCTAGCGCGTGCCTCCTCCTCACCTCCCCGGGACACCGGGCCTGTGGAGCGAAACGGGGCGCGGCGTGCAGCAGCACTGTCACCCTGCCGGGCCCGGCGCCGGGCCCTGCCTGCAGCCGCCGGGACGGTGCTGTCCCAGTGGCGTGGCCCCTGCAGGCTCGTGGCCGGAGCGATGCGGCTCTCGGAAGCCCTCGGCCGTACCCGCAGGTGCTGCCGCGGTGTCGGCGTGGGGAGGAGCACAGCGGAGGCTCCCGTTCAGGAGGCCGCCTGATGGGGAAGGAAATCTCAGAGCATCAGTCTGTAAGGGACTGGAGTTTCGCAGCCCTGGCTGGTTCTAGCCAGGGAGGTCTTCTGCAGCTGAAGACTGCATTGTCTTCTTGCAGCTGGTTGCAAGCTGGTGTCTGGGGCTCAGAGGGACGGGAGGCATGTGCCTTGGCTGTCTGGTTGCTAGGGCTCTGGGTGGAAAAAGATAAATGGGGCAGACTACCAGAAGCACCTCAGTGTTAAAGCCTTGGTAACCAGCACGTGTTTGTGATGCTCTCCTCCATCAGATGAGTTGGCTAGACTGTGCCCTGGTTTGTTTTCACAAGAACAAGGAGCTCTTGCCAATTACTGCTGTGCTTTCTCCCGCTCTGGCTGGGGTTGAGGGGGGGTGTGTGGCTGAGTTTGTGGTGAATGGTGGAGCAACACAGCTTCACAGTTCTGAGCAAAGCTCTTCACCCCGACAGAGAAAAGCAACTTGACGGTGGATGCGGTGAAGCTGCACAATGAGCTGCAGTCGGGGTCCCCGCATTTGGAACGGACAACTGACAGCGCTCAGCTCCGCATGGAGGAGGATGATACCGCGGAGGCCGCCACAGAGAAGTCCTCCGGCACCTTCCTGAGTGGGCTGAGTGACTGCACCAATGTCACCTTCAGCAAGGTGCAGCGCTTCTGGGAATCCAATTCTGCTGCTCACAAAGAGGTATGGACAGGAGCAGGGCTGGGGACGGGGTGGGGTCCCGTGTGGATGACCCCACAGATGTGAGGCTGAGGGCACTGACCTGCTCTGCTTGCTGTTCATAGATCTGCGCTGTGCTGGCAGCCGTGACAGAGGTGATCCGCTCACGGGGGGGCAAGGAGAGTGAGACAGAGTACTTTGCTGCACTGGTGAGTGATGGTCGTGGGGAGGTGGCGTGAGGGGAGCTGCTGTTGGCAGCATGGGTGGGCTCTTGGGAGGGCTGGTGGAGGAAAGTGCTGTGCTCATAGCTGAGGTCAGCTGCTGTTGGGCTGCTTCTGGTTTCTCTGCCCTGCTCTCCAAGGGTTGGTGTTGGGGAAGGGCTGGCCTGGTGTGAACCATTACTTGCGCTCACTCTTCCCTTCTCTGTTCCCAGATGACCACACTGGAAGTGGTGGAGTCTCCTGAGTCACTGTCAGCTGTTGCCTACCTGCTTAACCTTGTCCTAAAGCGGTGAGTAGCTGGCAGAGGAGTGAGGAGAGCTACCTGGCCCCATCATGGAAGAGGGGTTGGTACTGGAACCCCTTCCTGGGCTGGGGATGCAGGTTCCCTGCATGACTACACCCACTGCCAACTCCCCACACCACTGACATGTCTCCTTCTCCTGGCAGGGTTCCAAGCCCTGTGCTTATAAAAAAGTTCTCAGATGCCTCAAAAGCCTTAATGGGTATCGTGTCCTCACAGGCCTGCAGCAGCTCCACCTCTGCCCTGCGATGGGTGAGTGGCCAGGAGGCAGCCAGCCATGCCAGCTCTGCCCCTGGGGTCTGCTGAGAGCTGGGGTCGAGGCTGCTGCTGCTGCAGAGTGGTGCTGAGTGGTCAGCCTGATGCCATTGCAATGGGGAGGGTGTCTCTCTGTGGGTTGATGCCAACGGCCCCTGCTGGTCCCTTGTTGTAGGTCCTCTCTTGCCTGGCCACACTGCTGCGGAAGCAGGACTTGGCAGCCTGGAGCTACCCCATCACTCTCCAGGTCTATCACGGCTTGCTGAGCTTCTGTGTTCATACCAAGCCTAAGGTGAGTACCCAGTGGCACTGGTGACAGACACTGCCTATGATGTTCACTTTTGGGGCTGGCTGTGCAACTGGAGCCTGTGGCTTCTACCCACCTGGGCTCTCCTTTGCCAGGTGCGGAAAGCGGCGCAGCATGGGGTGTGCTCTGTCCTGAGGGGCAGTGAGTTCATGTTTGGAGATGCAGCACCTGAGCATCACCCTGCAGCACCCTCCACTGCCAAGTTCTGCGTGCAGGAGATAGAAAAAGCTGGAGGTATGGGGTGCTGGAGCAAGGGGCCTGCAGCAGAGTTGGGGGAGGGCCCATGCAGCTGTGGGGTAATAAGGATTTGAAAGAAAGAGGGGAGGGGGCAGCACCCTGGATTGCTGGGGAGGGTACGAGATGCCTCTGGGACACCTAAGGTGTTTTGGAGGGTCCTCAGCCATCTGTCTGTTGCTCTACTCATCCCAGGAGCCAGGGGGTGTTCACTCCAGCTCTGTGGGTCAGCCGCAGTGTTGTCACAGGGGCTTTGTCTTGGGCAGGGCTCTGCCATGGGGTGCCACAAGCTCAGATGTTGCTCTGCTCCTACAGGCACCAAGGAGGCAACCACCACCCTGCATGTCCTCGCCCTGCTGCGGGACCTGCTGCCCTGCTTCCCTGCAGCTGTGGTGAAGACCTGCTGTGAGACCTTGCTCCGAGTCATGACTCTCAGCCACATGGTGAGTGTCCCCATGCCAGGGCTGGCAAGGGCAGCTCCTTTTCCCCTCAGCTGCACTTGGAAGGGCTCAAACCCCTCAGCTGCTGGCTGGAAGCCTGAAGATGCAGGGTGCAAACACAGAGGAGCCCAGGGCAGCTGGTGCTTGCTGGGCTTCCCAGGGCAGAGCCTGCTTTGGGGTAGGAGGACAGTGGGTGCAAAGCAGAGCCCCCTGCTCCTGACACTGTGTCCTTCAACAGCTGGTGACGGCGTGTGCCATGCAAGCCTTCCACAGCCTCTTCAGTGCCCAGGCCAGTGAGGCCTGCCTGCCAGCTGAGCTCAATGGCCAGATCATCACCGTGAGTGCGGGGGTGCCAATGTGGGGAGGGATGGGGCTGACAGTGCCACGGCACTCACCCACTCTCTGCTTCCCCAGGCCCTCTACGACTACGTGCCCAGCGTGAGTGACCTGCAGCCACTGCTGACCTGGCTGTCCACCATGGAGCGGGCACACATCAACCTGGGCAGGTATGGGCAGGGGCTGCTGCTGGGCATGGGGAGAGGTGGCCACTTTGTCTCTCACTTGCCTGATCTCTCTTCTCTAGGCTGCAGAAGGACCTGTGCTGGGCTCACCTCCCCCGGCTCTTCTCTGCTGCTATGAACTGTTTCCTCTCCCCGCACTCCCAGGTGGTGGCGACAGCAGCTCAGACCCTGGAGGTATTGCACACAGGCACCTCTTCCCACTGGGCTGCCCTGGGCCTCATGGGGAGCTCTGCCCAGGGGTTTGGGGCTTTATGGGGAGTGGTGTGTTCCTCTGTGTGTGCCAGGCTGGGAGATGTGTAGTCCACTGCTGTCCCATTTTCCCTGTTTGCCCTTGCAGACCCTCCTCAGCGAGTGTGTTGGTCCGCACATGGAGGACCTGGGCACAGTCTCTGCATCCGCCCCAGCCCCTGCTGCCTACCTGTGCAAGATGTTCAGGTGAGGAGCGGTGGTGTGGGAGAGGCTGTCCCTGTGGGCCTGGCTGAGCTCTGAGTAGCTTCTGCCTGGTCTCCAGCGGGGGCTGGCAGGCTGCTGGGTGCCCTGATCACTGCTGGATCAGTCCTTGCCAGCATGACCGTCTCCTCTCTCCTTCCCAGATCAGTGGAGGAGGGCCTGACGTACCGTTTCCATGCAGCGTGGGATGAGGTGCTGCGGGTGCTGGAGGTCTTCTTCGAGACGTGTGGGAAGCAGTGCCACCCCATCATGAGGAAGGTGAGCCAGGCTTGGGGGCCACAGGCGGCAGATCCATGGAGGCAGGTGGGGTGGCTGCACTGCTGCCTGGGCTGTGTTGCTGTTGACCTCTCCAGCTGTGGAGCAGGGCCTTCCTGGTGTCCATTGTCCTGCCTGCGCGTAAGCACGAAGTGCGCAGCTCTGGGACTGGGCATGGGGACATGTGGGGCAGCTGGCATCGCTGGGCAGGCATAGCGAGTGATGTGCCAGGACTGTCTCTGTGGCTCCTCCGTGACTGTCCTGCTCTGCCCTTGCAGTGTCTCCGGTCCCTGTGTGACCTGCGTCTCTCCCCACACTTCCCCCACACTGCTGAAGTGGACCAGGCAGTGGGGGCTGCTGTGAGCACCATGGGTCCTGAGGTGCTCCTAGAAGCTGTGCCCCTGGAAATCGATGGCAAGGAGTGAGTACGGTCATGGGGTAGCAATTTTGGAGCCATTCATTATGTTCCTGTTCAGTCCCCATGCGGTGCCGAAGGTGTTTGGCTCTACTGAGCCCACCTGTGCCCAGCTCTGTGGCTGCGTGGAGGTGCCCTGTGCCCAGGGGCTAATGCCGGTAGTGCCCTGTGCTCCCCTGACCCATGCCTTCCCTCCCCAGGGAGACCCTGGATTTCCCCCGCAGCTGGCTCCTGCCGGTGCTGCGGGACTATGTGCAGGGTGCGCGGCTTGGCTTCTTCACCAGCTACTTCTTGCCCTTGGCAGCTGCCCTAAAAAGCAGAGGTGAGGAGGGTGGCATGGTGGGGGTCTGAGTGGGTGCGGTCCCGTGCTGCTGGGAGCCCCAGGGTGCTCCATGGGACCTCCCTTCTCTTCCCTGGGGTGGAGTGGGGTTTTGCCACCCCCACTGCTCTGCTCATCTACCCCTTCTTTTCTGCAGCTGTGGAGTTTACCCAGGCTGGGAAGAGTGTGGAGGCCAAGATCTATGACACGCTGCAGTGGCAGGTAACGAGGAGTGCCCGGGAGCCCTGCCGTGGCGTACCGGTGGTGCCAGGCTGGGGAGCAGTGACGTGGGCGAAGAGTGCTGGCCTCCCATTTTTTTGTTTGCCTTCTAGGTCTGGACCCTGCTGCCTGGCTTCTGCACCCACCCCACGGATGTGCTGGGGGCCTTCAAGGGGCTGGCCCGCACGCTGGGCATGGCCATCAGTGAGCGTCCAGACCTCCGCCCCACCGTGTGCCAGGCCTTGCGCACCCTCATCCACAAAGGCTGCGAGACAGGTTGGGGGGGAGACAGACCCTTGTGGTGGGTCCCTGTCCCCTGCAGTGACCTGGAAAGGGGAGGTGTTGATCTGTAACCCCCTGTCATCCTCTCCCTAGATGCGGAGCGGGCAGAAGTGGGTCGCTTTGCCAAAAATTTCCTGCCCATCCTGTTCAACGTGTACAGCCAGCCTGAGGAGGATGGGGCCAGCAGTGCTCAGCGGCGCTCTGTGCTGGACACTGTCCGTGCTTACCTGACCATCACTGACCCGCAGGTGAGAGGAGAGGGCCCTGGGGCAGTGGGGCAGGCTGTACTGGCTCAGGCCAGCATCTCCCAGCCGGATCCAGTCTGATAGGGCTGTGGTGGGTGCTTGACTGGAGAGGGCAGGAGGAAAGAAGCTGAGCAAAGAGCAGCCCTTCCCGCCCTTATGAGGAGGGAGCCTTTCCCAGCCGGTGGTCTGGGATTTCCCAATCTTGCAGCAGCATCTGGCACATCATGCACAAGTCCTTTGTGAGCTTGTCTAGCTCTTTTTGGACCCACTAGTGCTTCTGGTCTCCACAAAGTGCTGCGGCAAGGTGTTTGCCAGGTAGATTGCAACTCTTTTAAAGGTGCTTCCTTCGGTCAGTTCTGATCCTGCTCTGTGTCGTTGCCCTGCAGATGGTGTGTGGGTTCCTGCAGAAAGCCAGCGTGAAGCTGACCAGTCCTGAGAGCTCTGAATTTACCAGGTAACACCTGGGGACTGGTGCTAATGGGTAGAGCTGCTGGCTTCCTTCTGGTGAGCAGCGCTAAGACACTCGTGCTGTCCCACATGGGATGTGCCACTCCTGTGCATCCAGTGAGGCTCTCGGCCAGAGTCCCAGCTTGGCTGGGTAGTGTTGGTGATAAGGTGCTCACTCGTGTGTCCTCTGCTGCAGACTCTCCATTCTGGACCTGGTGGTAGCAATGGCACCCTATGCTGATGAGCAGTCCTTAGACTCCCTGTACCGCACCATCCAGCCTTCCCTCCAGGTGAGTCTGCTCCCAGCCCTGACAGGGGCAGGGGGTGCAGTGGGGCACCTTCTGCTTGCTGCCAGCTTGGACCTGGGCTATGGGGAGATGAGCAGCTGCTATAGGGGACAGGTCTCTGGTGAGTGGCATGAGGTGCTGCGGGAGTCCCTTCAGACGCTGTGACTGTTGAGGCTGTCTTGACAGCAGGGCCATGTTGGCTGTCCCTGCAGAGCAAGGAGCGTAGCATGCAGAAGAAGGCGTACCGTGTGCTGGAGGAGGTGTGTGCCGCTCCCCATGCCCCCTGCCAGGCCTTCGTCCGCTCCCACCTGCAGGATCTGCAGGCAGCGCTGCTGGACTCGCTCAAGAGCGCGGCATCCCCGGCCAAGAGGGTGAGAGCAAGGGCTGCAGTGGTGGATCTTAGCTGCTGTTGGGAGGGGGCGGGGTGGGGTGGGTGGAGGAGGCAGCTGGGTGTGTGTTCCTGGGTGTACCAGTGCTGGACTGTTTCTTTCCCCAGCCTAGGCTGAAGTGCCTGTTCCACATTGTGAAGCAGCTCTCTGCTGAGCATGAGCCCTTTGTCACTGCCCTGGTCCCAGAGGTGAGCGTGGCCCCTGGGCGGGGGGACCCATCTGGTTCTGGCCACAGAGGTGGCAGCAGTGATGTGACTGACATGCCCATGTGCCTCCAGGTCGTCCTGTGCACCAAGGAGGTATCGGTGGGGGCCCGCAAGAATGCCTTTGCGCTGCTTGTGGAGATGGGGCATGCCTTCATCCGCTTTGGGCCCACCCCCCAAGGTGAGCTCCTGCTCCACTTGCTCAGCCCCATGGGCGTCCCAGCCCCAAGGGACCAGAACCGTGCCTGGCACCCTGCTGAAATGGGGCAGGGATGCTGCTGGGTGCAGGGTGAGTGGGGCACTGAGTCATCCCCTCTTGCAGAGGCCATGCAGCGATTCCTGCTCCTGATCTACGTGGGGCTCACAGGCTCAGTCACCATGATCAGCTGCACGGTGCTGGCACTGACTCGCCTGTTCTTTGAGTTCAAAGGTGAGTGGGAGCAGGAGGGCTGGGGGCATGAGGGGCAGCACAAGGGGACAGGGCAGACCCCCTCCGGTGAAGGCAGGTGCCAGGAGGAGGCTGGCTGCAGCTGAGCCCCATCGTGGTTGCAGATCACCTAGAGCTGAGCGTGGTGGAGCAGCTCCTGCAGAACATCTGCCTGCTGCTGGCCTCCCGCACGCGGGATGTGGTGAAGTCGGCCCTGGGTTTCCTCAAGGTCACACTGCTGCTGGTAGACACCAAGCTGCTGGCCAAGCATCTCCAGACGATGGTGAGATCCTGTGTGGGGTGCCCCAGGGAGGTGGTGGGGCTGCCTTGGGTGTCTGGGAGCATCTCCAGCTGCACCCTGCTTCTGCACGGGGGTCAGGGACCCAACCTTGGTCTCGGTGACTGAGACAGCAGGTAGGAGGTCCCTCGCCTGAATGCTGGCACGGATCTGCCAGAGAACCCCCGTGACCCAGCCCTGCCAAGCAGGGAGACATCCCCATGGCCCTGCCTGGGGTGGGCATGGGGAGATGGCAGCAGGGTGAGCATGGTGGCTATGCAGAGGAAGGGTGGGAGGCTGGGTGCCCGGGGCAGGGGTGCTTTGATCTCAAGGGTCTCTGTCCTGGCAGCTGGAGGCTGTGGGAAACCTTTCAGACGACATGAGACGGCACTTCCGTATGAAGCTGCGAAACCTTTTCATCAAGTTCATCCGCAAGTTTGGGTGAGCTGGGGGCTCCCGGGGCTGCAGCGAGGGAGCTCTGGGAAGCGGGGCAGGAGGAGGTGAGCCCTGACTGCTCTCTGCACTCCTCAGATTTGATCTGGTGAAGGGGCTGCTGCCAGCCGAGTACCATAAGGTGCTGGTGAACATCCGCAAGGCAGAAGCCCGGAGCCGCAAGCAGCGTGCCCTGAGGCAGGCGGCCGCGGATACCAACGAAGAGGAGGCACCACCGGCACATCCCAGAGGAGACAGGTGAAGATGGGCCAGGGGTGAAGAAGGAGCAGCCCCCACAGAGGGCTTGCTGCTGGATCTGCTCAGCTGGTGCCTCTAGAGATGCTGGAGACATCTCCAGGGCTGCTGTGCGCTGTGAGGCTGGCTGGGGTCTGCACCCCTGGGCTTGTTCTGTTTCCATCATTTTGTCTGCCTTTTGACTAGCATGGAGGAGATCCTGGCTGACTCAGAGGATGAGGAGGAGGAAGAGGAGGAACGGCAGAGGAGCAAGGAGTGGAGGAAGCAAGCACGGCAGAAGGGCCAAGCCTGGCTGAAGGAAGGGGAAGAGGATGAGCCCCTCAACTTCCTGGACCCCAATGTGTCCCAGCGGGTCCTGGGTGAGGAGTGGAGCTTTGGATGTGGCTGGGGTGGGATGGATGCGTTGGGGGTTGCTGTGATGTGCAGGGACCCTGGGACTACAACTGCCCACAGGAGTTGGGTCCTTCCTCAGACCTTGACCCATCTCTCTGTGAGCAGCCACCAAGCCAGGCCCCAGGCGGTCCACGGGAGTGAGCCACGACTTCCAGGTGTCCAAGGACGGGCGTCTGATCATCCATGAAGAAGAGGAGGTGGATGATGATGAAGCCAAAGGTACTGCCTGGGCTGACAGGGGGCCACACTAGACTTGCTCTAGTACTCCAAATGGTTTTCTTCCTGCCACCCGTATGTGGGAGCTTGGGGGGATGTGGGTGGAAGCGGCAGGAGTTGGTATGGCCTTGTGTCACACCTAGTGACTCTCTTCTGGGCCATTGCCACCCAGGGGAGGCAGCTCCCTCCATCACCAGAAGGGTGTTGGAGGGTACAAGGTCACAAGTGCTGGTTCGGCAGGGGCACCCTGCTCCTAAAGCTCACTCCAGGGGCTGGCATAGTACTGGGGGTCTCCTGTGCCTGCATTCTCCACTGACACTTTTGTCCTGTACCATAGGAGCAGATGAGGAGATGGCAGATGTGCTGCAAGATGTGGGTCTCCGCAGTGTGAGTATGGGGCTTATGGTCCTGAGGAGACGCTGAGGGAACTCAGCTGTGCCAAACCCCTGCCTGTGCCATGGCAGCTGCAGCTGTGCCCAAGAGGCCAGTAGGGACACCAGGCAAGCGCCAGCTGCTTGGAGGGGTGCAGGAGGCTGGCTGGGGACAGGGACATGCACAGGCAGTCTGAAAGGTCTCTGGGGCCCCCATGGGAAAGAAGCAGGCCAGGGGTCCATGGGAGGGCAGAACTGTAAGTACAAGCCAGCTGCAGGGTCCCTGCTCCTCCTTCTGCAGAAGAAGAGCCAGAAGCGTCGGTTCAGAGAGGAACCAGATGATGAGGAACTCGAAGCTGAGACCTACCCTCAGTACAGAGGTAAGTCTTCCACCTGTGCCCGGTCTGGGGTTCCCCAGGGGGCCAGAAACACGTACCCACCTGTCTCGCTGGACTGCTCCAGGACAGCTGAAGCAGAGATCTTTGCTCATGGGAAGTGGTCACTGTTCTCTGCTGCTCTCACACCTAAGAGCTGGAGGCAAAACCAGGAACAGCTCCCCCAGCCTGGAACTGGGAAGGGGGGAGCCATGGGCCCCCCTTCCAACACACATTCTCTGTTTTCCAGCTGGAGGCTCTGGGATCCACCGGCAGCTGAACAAGGAGCCAGTCTTCGGTGCAGAGTACAGATCCAAGGTGAAGGACCCAGGGGGTCAAAAGGTTTCAGTGGGGGGATGCCTGGGGCTTTGCTGGGGCAGGAAGCACCGTTTGTTTTTTGGAGGTCTGGCCCAGTAGCATAAAGGCTGGAGGGAATCTCTACACCAAGAGGAGCTGCCAAATCCTTGATACCTGTGAACATTTCTAACCCATCTTGGAGGCCCTGTCCTGCCCTTGCTGTGGCCAGTTCCTGCTTGCTGATGAAAGCAGGTGTCTGTAGCATCATCCAAGTAGGAAATCAGCTCCCAGGGCCATGTGCTCAGCTGGCGCCCCACTGCAACATAGTCTTCGGGATAGCTGGGTGGCAGGGTTGCACCAGAACGGGACACATGCATCTCCCCTGGTGCTGCATCTTCTCCCATGTCACTATCTCCCACAGAAAGGTAAAGGCGATGTGAAGAAGAAAGGCCAGCTCGACCCCTACGCCTACATCCCCCTGAACAGAGCTAAACTCAACAGAAGGTGAGGCTAGCTGGGAAGGGTTGGGAGCAGGGCTAAACCCCAGGTTTGATCCTGCAGGGTTTTGTGGATCTGAGAGCTCCCTGCCAGCCTCTGCACTGCTCCTTGTGTAGCTTGGAGCATCCCTGTGCGTTAGGTGTGCCCAGTGCCTGCACTAACCCAGTCTCCCGTTTCTTCCTTCTTCTAGGAAGCGGGCAAAAATGCAGGGCCAGTTCAAGGGCCTGATGAAGGGAGCCCAGCGTGGGGCCAAGGCTGGCCGCAGGAACCGTGTGAAGGCCCAACGCCCCTGAGGAGCATCAGGTGCTTGGCCTGCACCTGCCCAAGGACAGACAACACCCTGTGGCCTCTGGGCACCGGGGGTTGAGGGCTTTGTGAGTAGAGCAGTGGGGACTCCTGCAGAAAGTGGCCCGTGTCTGTTTGAGATTCCCTGGGAAACCACTCTGTTGTATTACAAACTCATGGCCCAAGCCCTGCCCTCCTGTACCTGGAGGAAGGTGCTGGGTTGCGTGGTGCAGGGGTATGTGTGAGAGTGAGTAATGTGTAATTAATTCCCTGTGTTGATAAATACCCACTGTTCCTACCCAGCCCAGATTCCTCCTCTCTTAAGAGCTGTGCAGACCTGTGCTCTGCCTGCTGCCCTGTGCAGCAAGTCCTGCTGCCGCTGCAGCACTGTGCCCCACGGGGCTCACCCCTGCATCAGCATGGGACCTGCGGCTGGAGCCCTCTCCCCAGCGTGGCGCTTGCCTAGGGGCTGTCAGGAGCAGCACTGCAGCACAGAGCAGTGAGGCAGTGCCCGTGTCCTGTGCCCTTCCGGCACATGTGCAGTAGGGGTGAGTTGTCGAACTGGCCAAAGAAAGAAGCCAGAGATGGTGAAGTCCTTTGCTTACAACCAGCTTTCTTATACAAGCTCCCTCTTGGCAGCGTTTTCTGCCCTAAACTGTGGGCCAGGGAATCTGTGCCACAGGGGGAGTGCCTGCCGTTTGGCAGCCACTGGTTTGTCCTGCCTCAGCTTTTCCTTTTCCTGTATCAACCATGTCTGGTTGTGGGGCATGAACTGTTCACTGCATATTTCTTCAAACTGACTGGAAAACTGCTACTGCAAACCTCTGTGCCTTGCCCTTTCCTTTATCCTTGAGAGCTGGGAGAAGCCTTTTCCTCTGCTCTGACCACCTGCTGCCAGTAGACCTGAGCAGTGCAAATAATCCTTTTTAGCTTTCCAGACATCTTGAGTTAGCCTGAGCATCTGGTTTTGCCCAGTTACTTCTGCACTGAGCCCAAAAGACCGTGTTTGGCCAAAGCATGTTGAAGAGAATGAAGCTGAGGGTGGTAGATACAGGTGCCATTGTTTATGCTGCAAAGAACATGTATTTGTGAATGTAGCTGGCTTTCCCTTCATCTTCTACATTAAAAAGCCTTTAGTCCTTTGTCATTTCCTTCTATGGTAGATTACACACTGGAATTGTAACACTTCTCAGTCTCCTAATAAGCTAAAGGGATTGTGCTTGTTCAGCCTCTTACTGCAGGCTTCTTTCTGGAGGCTGCAAATCCAGTTTTGTGGTGCTGTCATGTGCTTTTTGGTTTTTTCCAAGATCCTTATAAAAGCCTGGGGGTAGAGGAGGAGCTCTTGTACTGGTCTTGGTCCTGCCTTGTCAGGAGCGCTTTTCCCTTCCTGCTTTCCCACCCAGGGCTCTCACTTGAGCCCCAGGGCCATGTTGAGCTGCTGCTGCTTTAATCCTGCCAGAACCCACAGCCTGGCTTATGGAACAGTCATCTCCAGCAGCACCTCCTGACTATGTTCAGTCAGCAGGAGCTATATCCATAATTTTCTGCTGTCTGCAGCCTTGGCCTGATGCCCTCCCTCCCCTGAAAGCAGGGCAGGGGGAAACAGGCATCAGTCACCTTCTGAGCCCTCGACACCTGTAACATGTGGCTCCAGACTCACCAGAGCTATCTGTCTTCCTGCTTTCTCTTCTCTCCTTGGAGACAGGGAGTGAAGAAGGCTGTGGCTAATTCATTTAAAAGCTCCAGATTACTCACTGTATTGTTCTTCATTTGCATGTTGTTGCTTAAATTAGTGCATGCCTGTGTGGAACAGAAGAGTTTCATTAGCACAGAGGATGGTGTTCGCCTGAGCCAGTGTTCAGAGAACAGATTCTTCTGCAACAACATCTTGTTAATCAGCTAATTAATCATGTAATGCAATAGAAACCCTTGGAGAGGAGACGTCATCCTGCCCAGGGAGGCTGGCTGTGAGTCAAGCCTGCTCCCCACCAGCAGCTGTTCCTGGCAGGGAGCACAGCTACATCTTGGGGGCCTGCAGGAGCCTGAGCACAGCTCTGCTGTGGGGCAGAGTGAGGGATGATGTGGGGTCCTGCCTCCTGCAGGTAAGAGCCACAAATATTTTGCAGTTAACCACAGAGAAGCGCAAGATGAGGATCTGGAGTAATTCTTGGCTTTTGTTGCTCAAGCTAGGAGGTGGCTGGAGGCTATTTCTTCACCCAGCATGCCATTAAACCATGCGACTCCTTTCTACAGGCTACAGCAGGCACCGACAGTGTTACCAGTGTTCAGTTACGCTTGTGCAGGAAATTGTCACAAAGGGCTCTTATCCTTGCAGATACCATCTGCAAAGTGGGAGGTCTCCAAGTCGTGCACTGCAGGTGTACTAGGCGTACTTGAGGAGAGGCTGGCAGGACTAACAGGCTCCTCCTGGTGTTGGCTCGGTGGGCCCTGGACCGTCTGGGACAGTTGCAGATGCCTACCCTCAGTCTTAAGGCTTAAAATCAGGAAGAGATGGAAAACACCATTGTTTCCTTAACCTAGAAGCTACCTGCCTGGGTTGGGTCCACTGTGGCTTGCCGCTGAGAGGAACAGGTGTGCCCTGTGGGGCTGTGTCCATGCAGCATCCAGCTGGACCATCACCTCTTTCTCTGAGCATAATGCAGTGCCTTTGGGGCTCCCCGCAGGCACAGCCGAGTCTCCCCAGTTCAAAGTCAGGATTCAGCACGCACCAAGGTGGAGGGATGGGAAGACCCTCCTGGGGGCAGCGATCTAAGAGGAACCTCAGTGTTTATGCTAAAATGATTGGCGGCAAGATAATTAAGCGTGGAAGTTTAAAATGCCGAGGGACCACTCCAGTTGAATCTAGTCAATTAAAAAAAATGTCAGATTAATTCCTAGTCCCCTCAACACTCTGATCTACAGCTTTACTTGTTTCTAAAAAGTTGTCTGTCTTTTCTTGGTTTCTACGCGAACAGTGTGTGCAACTTCAGGTGCAGCGAGTGTGCAGGGCCACAGGGACCGTGGCTGGGGACAGGGCAGGTGCTTCCACCCACAAAAGGGGAAGAAAAAAAATTTTAACTTTTAACTTTAAAAGAAACACTTTTCCAGTGTTTCTGTTCCTCTAATATCTCCTTGATAGGGAGCATGGATAAAAAAATAGTAAGGTAGAGATGAGTCAGGGTTTACGGTGTAACTCTTGCTTCTTTGAGCACTTTGTGCAGTCTCTGCACCGTCGGTTACATGTAAGCCACATTCTAACAGTTTCCTTGAAGTAAAGTGGTTGTAATTTGTATTTTTCTGCTGAATACCAAGGCTTGGGGTGTCAAGTGCGCACAGGACTCCCAAAGCCAGCGCAGGCCTGCGGCTCGGGTGTGCTGTGCATGATGCCCCGTCGTGTGCCCGGTGTGCCATCTGGGCCCTTCCCCTCAGCCCCGGCCCGGGCGGGTGAGAAGGGGCTGCAGCTGGGGAGGGACACGGCAGCCCCGCGCCCGTCCCGCGTCGCCTCCTGCCGCTCAAAGGCCGCTCGAGCGCGGCCAAATTGTCGTCGGCGCCTCCCTGCCCGCTTCGCCCCCCGAGGCAGCCCCTGCCGCTGGCTGCCGGGCCAGTGTCGTAGCTCAGGGCGGGCCGCCCGCCGCCGGGCCCCGCGGGCCTACAGCTCCCGGCATGCCGCGCGCGGGGCGGGCGCCCGTTTCCCCCCCTCGCCGTGCGCGCCGATCGGCCGTTGCCTGTTCGAAACGGCCAATGGCTGCGGGACGGCGCCGGCTACAGCCAATGGCGGCGCGCGTCCGGGGCGAGGCGGGGCTGAGGGGGTCATGCGGCGGGCCAATGGGGAGGCGGAGCGGCAGGTATGAGATGGCGGAGGGAGCACCGGCGCCTGGCGGGCGGCGCGGCGGCAGGTAGGAGCGGGGCCCCGGATAGACCGACACCTCCTCACCCCTCCCCGGGGCGGCGGGGCCCCTTCCCTGGCCCCTCGCCGCGTTACGGGTCGTGGCTCGGCCCGGGCCCGTTGTGGGCCAGCGCACCGCGGCCTCGGCCCGCCCACTGCGGCGCTTCCCCTGCGGGCCGGGCTCTCACCGTCCCCGCTGCGGCGGGGCAGCCGCTCTGCCGACCGGGTTGCCCCCTACCCTCACCGAGCTGTGGCAGCGCCGCGGTCCCCGGCTCTCGGCGGGGGGACGCCCCGCGGGACAGGCGTGAGGATCGGGGTGGGAGCCTGTGGGGCCCCCCTCCCGCGCCGGTTTGCGGCGCCTTAGCGCTGCGTTCGCCCCGTCCCCGCGGGCTCAGCGGCGGGCAGCGCTCCCTGCAGCTCCCCGTGCTGCATTGCGGGGGAGACACCGCCGGCTCCTGCGAGGCGAGCGATGCCGCTCCGAGCCACCCGCCCGCCCGCGGATGAGGGGGCTGTTCCCTGGGGAAGCGCGACCCTGCGCGCAAATTAGCGAGACGAAGCCCCCCGCCCCGGGGCCGCCGTGCCCCCCCCGCCCGCAGCCGTGTCCCCGCCGTGGCGCAGCCGCTGGCCGCCTGCGGGGGCGCGAGGCCGCTGTGGCCGGGCGGGCGCGTGGCTCCTGCAGCCGCAGTGACAGCGCCGAGCGCTTGGCAGTTGCAGGGTTTGGTAGGGTGATGGCACTGTATGGGCTTGCTTCGCATCCAGCCCTCTTTCTCCCTTGCTTTGTCCACTCTGTGTGCGTTATTGTTGCTTTCTAAATACACGTGCGATCTCAGTTTCGCATAATTCACCTTCAGCACCTGGTTCGGTGTGCATAGCCGTTCTGTGACTGCTGCCGATAAAACAGCAGCGACTGCAAGAGCACTTCACCAGGACGGCATTGTTGGATGACTGTTAAAAGGCTGTATCATTTATTTCTCCCTTTTTGTGGGTTTTTTTTTGTGTTTTTTTTTTTTTTAATCAATACCCCACCCCACCCCCGGTGTGATGTGGACCTGCAAACTGAATATCCTTTGAGTGGTAATTTTTATGAACGTGCAAAACATATAGCTGAGGGCTGATGCCTCATACCTAGTCTGATTCACAGTGGTGCTGTCCTGTTCTCTGCTGAGTGGGACCCATCCTGATGGCACTTGCTGTGCTTATCTGGGGACACTGCTTTGGTTCCTGGGTTGGGGCAGAGCGTTGCTCTGGAAGGAGGGATGAAGACATGGTGCTCAGTTTGAGCAGGGAGTGCCTAAAATGCCAGACCTGGTAAGGGTGTGAGTATGCTCTGTGCAGCTGAGAAACTCTCTTGGATAAAGCATTTTAAATGTGGGCTGGATCAGTCCAAATGACTGAATTTATTTGTTATGTGCTGACAGTTGTCACTAGGCTGTAGTCCCCTAGTTTTTACCCCTTCCCCCTCAAGTGATTAAAGTGTTAAAGCGAAGCCTGAAGTACAAGTTTTACTCCAACGCTTAGCAAATTGATCGATCTCTTACTTTGCAGGTCTGTCACCACAAAGACCACAAAGCTTGCCTTTTTCTTTTTTCTTTTTTTTTTTCTTTTCTTGAAGCATGCTCCACAACCGTGCTTTTGCCCCTATTCCCTCTCATCTGGAGAGAAGCACAAGTTAGCTAGTAAAGCTTGCATGCTGTGCGTGTGGTCTTGCAGCAGGCTGACTTAAAGATTGGAAATGAAAGCTGTTTGTCTTTACCTCCATACCAAATGTTACTGAACATGACAAAAGATGATTTGTGTGGGTCTCTCTTCAGTTTGTGGTCTCTCTGACCTCTGCCTGGCTCTTCATAACTGAGAATTATGATTGCAGTGTGCCGGAGTACTCAGTTTCAAAAGAGAAATATCTGTCTGTTTAATTAATGCATTTAATGCTTGATTCAAGCAGTGCCTAAATGCTTTGCCAGGCACTCAGTGTTCATGTCAGCCATTTGATATGGCAGGGGGGGATGAGTGGAAGGGGAAAAAGCCGTGGGCCTGAAAGGCAGGATATGCTAGGAAAAGGCTTGTTATCTTGCTAAAATAGCTTGATAGTGTGTCCCTGCACAACGGGACATCAAGAGCTCACATCGTAAACAGGTGATGAAAGGAGTCACAATTGCCAGTTATGTTTTACTGCAAATAGGAAAACGTTCACTGTAAACATGACTTAATGGCAAAAAGTCAAAGTGACTTGCTGAGGGTCATGCAGAAAAAATGGTTGATTTCAGAGTTAAAGCCAAGTCTGAACACATGGCTACTTTTCTCTGAAGATAGCCTGGAGCAGGGAACAATCTTAATCAAATATTCCCTTTTCTGCAACCCTCGCTAAAATCTTTGAGACCTAGACTTGCATTTAACCCCCTATTCAGTCCAAGCTCCCTCAGGCACACATCTAGACCCGAACTCAAGACTGTATTGCATTTGCAGTATTTTTTATGTTTGCAGGCAACATCCTGTTCTCATCCAGGGCCTGGGATGGGCTTGGACAACAGGATCCTTGTTCTGCTACGCATCAGTTAATTGTCTACTTGCGTGAAGGAGGAGCATTGCTTGCCCATGTACCCCAAGGCAGTGTCCGGCTCTCTGCACCAGCCTGGTCATTGCCTTGTTGCTGTGTGCATGTTTATATGCATATGAAAATGTCACCAGGCTCTGTTAATGCTCTTTTAAAGGTGTGTGGGCACTCAGTTCAGTCTGAAACTGAAGCGCTGAGTGCTGGACACTCTGCTGGGAAATCAAATTCCTTGTCCTAAAGGTCAACAGTCTTCAGTGTGTGTTGATTTGATAAGTGGCATGAACAGATGGTAAGGAGACAGGGCAGCATGGAAATGTTGGCTAACATCTAATGGCTGCAACTGAAGTCAAGTTCCTCTTGGAAATACTGTCCCTCTGTATGCTGGGTTAGGCTCCCAGTCACAGCTTAGGCCTTGTATTTCCCACTTGTTTCAGAGTTGGCTCTTTCTGTAGGATCTCATTTTCACTTGTTCTTTAGCTGGAGGCAAGAACAGGGAGCTGAGAACTCTTCCTTCATTCTGCTCTGCTGGGTTCAGGCACAGACCTGCTGTGCTGCTTCTGTGCCAGCTTTCACCAAACCTGAGCTGTGATCCTGGGGAGTGATGCTGTTGGTTCCTGTGTTAAGTTGCACGGGTCTTGGAGCCAACATGGGTAGAGAAATGGGAGGAACTGTGACCCTGTGGTGTGATACATTTGGCTGACCCTTTGTTTCAGGGCTTCACAGGTCTGGCATGTTCTGGCCTCTCATTTCAGTAATACATTACACTTACTGTTGTGTCTGATGAGTGTTAGGCCCTTTTCTCCAAGAGCAACGGCCTCACTCCCTGGCTTTTGGCATTTCTCACCTCTACGCTAGGTAATTGCAATTAAGCTATCTAGAGTTTCCTCATGAATTTTTTCAGAAACTGTAGATAGTAGGGAATGTGATAAGCTGCTTAAATAATTGTCTGTCAGCTGGCTTACGAGAACTTTTAATGTGTTTGCTTTTGGCCTATAAAGCTCTAATAATTTGGAGTCCAGCCAAAACATCTTTTCTTTTCGAGTGGTAATGTGGCAACTCTGATTTCCAGAGGCAGGGAGTTCTCAGAGGAGCCAGCATTAGTTTCCCTTTTTGTTTTTCTGGAGCTCAGACTCAAGGTTGAAATGTAGCTTTATGGTTTGGGAGTTCCATATGGGCATTCCTACAGCCCTGCTTGCGAGCCGTCGTATAGCAGGAGACAAGCGTGCCACGGCTGGCTGTGCCTTGGAGAGCAGGAAGCCTTTTCGGGAACATCCTTCACAAGCTCTCAGGGGTGCCTGGAGCTTTCCTCTCATGCATGTGCCACTCCACATTCTCCTGGGCAGCCCCTGAACAGCACATAAATATATCCCTGCTCCCTGGGCTCTGCAGAGAAATCTGGTGAATCCAGACAGAGATGACCACAGGTGGGATGGGAAGAACAGCAGTTTCTGAGCAGCATGGGAGAGCTGCATAAAGTTACAGTATAGGTTCTTGTCATATGAATTCTGTTATCTGTGTATAGTATTCCAGTTTTTTTACATCCTAGCCTACCCAAATCCCCTTCAAAAACGCTAGGGCCCCGCTTTGCTCAGTTTGGTGAGTTAATTGGGCTACTTTGTGCATCTCTGTCTCTCCGGTACTGCGTGCTGTGCTGCTCTGCGGCTGGCCCAGCCTGTTTATCTCTGTGCCTCAGCAGTGCGGACCAGATGTCACCATCTTATTTAAATGCTGGCATGCATCCAGGTATGCCTCATTGCAATTCCAGCTTGTGAGAGTTTACACATCTGGAACATGGGATGTGGCCTCTGACATACTCAGTGGTGTCTGCGGAGGATTGATGATGAGAAGGGATTTAATGCGCTCTCATCCTTTGCAAACACCACCATGATAGAAAATACAGATGCAAGCATGCATCTTGCCCGTTGCACCTCCAGAGCAAAGGAGTGTTGTGGAATTATAGAAGTTTAACAAATGAAAACAAGAGCTGTGACTTCCCAAGTACCTCTGTTCTCTGTATTTGCCAGGCTGTGACCACAAAAATCTCACCTAACAGTACCGTTGGGAGCTGGCTGTGGGTCTTGCTATCCCCTTGGTCCAGAAAAAAACACAGCAGTCAAGTGAACCCGGGAGTGCTACAGCATGCTATGCTCAGATTGCAGTGTTTTGCTGGGGCGCTGACAGGTGATGGTGGGATGGGATTCCCAAATGTGTTCTGGGCACCAGTTGATGCTACCAATTTTGAGTGATTATCATCCTGTGGGAGGACTGGAGGAAAACATCCTTCCTGCCCTGCTGGGTTGTGCTGAGTTCTGAGGCTAGTTGCTACAGTAGCTTGTTAATTATGCTGTGCTGTTTTTGTGTGATTGATCGATTTTTCATGTCAGAAGTAAACCTGGTTGTCGTGGGGCACCTCCTTGTAGATGGTCATTCTGCTCTGACCTGGACACTGGCTTGGAGCTACTGGACTGAGAAGTGTCTACACAGTGTATCTTTGCTAGTCTCTGAACTGCATGTTTTGCTGCCTCCGAAGGATGCCCTGGGGCTCTTATCTGCAGATGTAAGGGTGACAATCAGGGGTGCATGCAGCAATTTGAGTGCTAGGAACCAAGGAGGTAAAGGTAGGTAGGACTAGGCCATGCCTCTTACTGACTTCCAGTAAACTCAAAATGAGGAAGAAGTTAAAGATGTGAAATGAGGATAGTGAGGGAATGCTATCATTGTTGGCAACTGGAAATGTACCATCAATGTACTTTGGGTATATATGGCAGACAGGTGTGGACCTTGCAGTCCACCCAACCTAGGACCACACAGGCACAAGTGGGGAAGAAATGTTCTACCTGGGATATGAGTGAAGTTGAAGAGCAGTCAGTTGGCAAGAATCCAGGGACAGGTGTTCAGTAAAGACTTTTAGATTACACAAAGAAAGGTGTTAGGGTTCCTGGGAAGAGGAGGTGTCCTTGCAGTTTGTTAGACTCAGTAGTCAAAGGTCATGGTAGGTAATTCTGCAGTGCATGGGGAGAAAAGGCCCAAAATCCCTGTCCTAGATGTGGGACACAGCATTCAGGGCAGATAGCACCTGGGCCCACGTGGTACCTCAGATCTATGATATGCTATTCACAATGCAAATGGCTCTAATAAAATAAAGCAAAAGAGATGCATTGTTTTGTCATGATTATAACTGTCATAACACTCATAAATGGGGCAGGGAAAATACATCAACAATTTCTATAATGACTAGCTCCAGGCCCTGGTGACCTTCTCCTGAAGGAGGCAGCATGCCTGCCCAGCATGTTCTGGGTGGTGGGAAGTGGCTGCAGGGCTTCCTCAGGCTGAGACCTTCCCACCCTGCTGCAGGGGTCTGGATGCGGCCACACGGTGCCCTGCGTTGCTGCCAGGCTCCTGCAGCTCCCCAGCACTGCTGGCCTGTTGTCTCTGCCTCGCCAGCGGCTCCCAGCCAGTGCCTGGAACTCGGCTCTTGTGTCCTCAGCCCCGCATCCCAGCCGTCCCTGCCTGATAGCTTTCAAATCAGCTCCTTTGTGCTCAGTCCCATGTCGCCCCTCACACAGAAGCTGGATTTCTTCTAAATGTCTGCAGTGTGACCTGATTATTTTTCCTGTCCTTCCTCGCCCTCCTTTTTAATAGTGTCTACAGAAAAGCTGGCAGAGTTCAGTTATATCAGTCATGCTGACTGATAGTGCTGCCTCTTCTCTTGGGATTCCTCCCTCTTTTCTGCCCCTCCAGCATTCATTTCAGATTTAGCTATCGGCCCTCTGAAGACAGGGTATTGCCTTTGTTCTGTGTTTGTACAGCATGGAGCACAGCGGAGTCCCCAGCTGTGACTGAGGTTCCCAATGCCACAGTGATAAAAGTGAATAGATCAGTAACAAGAGGAGGCAGCTGCTGCCATCTAAAAAGATTCAGTTTTGGTGCTGTTTCAGTGAAATCAGGATTGGATCTAAGGCTCCTCTTCTATTGCTGCTCCCAGTAGGGGTTTATGTTAAAATAAAGACACAAACTTTAGACCGCATTGAAAGTCATGAAAATCGGAGCGGCATTGCTATTTATTGCTGTTAGACTGTTATTCTGATGTTAAGGCAGACATATGAGCTTGCGGATCTTTAATGTAAAATTACCGGGTTTCTGGCGGTAGCTGTGTTTCTGCATTTTTTACAGAGTCTTGGGTAGGAGGAGGTTGAGCCGTTGCACAGCGTGGGTGTGCAATGAGCTGTGGTGGTGGCGCTGGGAAGGAGACTTGGTGAGGAGCACTGCAGTGAACATGTGGTTCCTCTCTAAGGCGCCTCTTAGTTCTTTTTCTCCTTCTAGCACTAGAAGGCATCTGGATACTCTGATGTTGTGGTGATGAGTGGTTGAAGTACTGCTTTCTTGACTTCAAAATATTCCAGTGGCTATTATTAAAGATATCACAGAAGGATTCTCTAAGGTCAAACTTGAAAAATTTCATGATGAAATGCAAATTTTGTGATGTTTCACATATTTCAAGATGTCTTGCTACTGCAGCTTTCTTTGACACTGGTAATATGTTGCATTTTCAATTTCTTCCAAAGCACGCTTCCCTGGTACCCCCTTCAACCCTTTTATCTTCCCAGATAGGTCCGTCTCCAGGTTCACATCACAGATGCGTAGCTGATATTGCTGAGGTCTCCTGTGAGTCCTTTACAGAGACAGAATTAGAATTCTTAGATAACAGCAGTGACTCGGATACCTAACTTACCTGGTGTCCAAAAGATGGCCACGTGTTACGTTAGTTCCAGGTTGTCCAGCACAGGCTGCCACTGCATAATAGCAGCTTTCTTCCCCAGCTCCTGGCTGTTTAAATTGTATATTATTATCTAGTCCCCATAGCCAAAAAGCTGAATCACTCCATGTTAGCTGTTTAAATGTGAAGAAAGCAAAGCAAAAATTAAAAAGGCAGTGTTTTCAAGTATGGTTTACTTGTATTAAGTCTAGAGACAGTAGGTAATGATCGGCATCCACTGTCCCATGCACTGTGTACTCATCACAAAAGGACTCTGCCCCTAAAGACTTTATGAGTATAACCCTAGGCAAAAATTGCTGCATGTTTTTCTTGACATTTTTTAGAGGCAAACCAGTCATCCCATGAAGAGTTACTGTGCCGAATCCAAGGCCTGAATGTGATCTTTGTTAAACTGTCTTACAAGAATGTTGGTCTGAAGTACAGTCCTCAAAGCAGCCTTAACTGTGAGGTCACTTCTAATGTCTCTGCAGTCCATTCCCATTAGACTTCTTTTAAATATATATATTATTTTTTTAAATCTAGGAAATAATTTGTCTTCTAGTCCTTTTGTATTTAAAATGATTCCACATCATTCCACTATGGCTCTTTCATCTCTTTGCAAAATCTGGGATGGCTCCTATCTGGTTCTGGAAATACTCTCTTCAGACATCCTCGTTAATTGGTTCCTTACTCCGGCACAATGTAGGAGATGATGCTCCTTCTCTCTCCCCGGGGAAATACGAGCCTGTGCGCATCTGCCCCGTCTCCCTTTGTGCTTAGCCAGGCAAAGTATTGCTCGTGTTTTGTGTTCTTTAGCACTGCCTGCTTATCGCCCTGTTCTCAGTATTTGGTAGGAGCCTGGCTCTTTCTCATAGGCTAAACATTTTGTTATTACAGAGGGAGATTTTCTTCCATTATCTGCCTTATTTTCCAAAGCTCTTTAATCTTTTTGCTCCTGTATGGTAAAACTCACCTGCTGTGGTGTGGGATGGACAGGGGTGGATTTTGCCCAATGAAAAATAGGTACATCAGGCTCATCTGAAATCTGCAGCTTCCAGTTTTTCCACTTTCCCAGCCAGAAAAACACAGCTAATGTCTTGCCCCAAAGGTACCCCTTCCTTTTCTTTCTTGGCTTGTGTTCTCCTTATGCACTGTTTCATGTTGCTTGAACTGGTTTCTGCCTTCACGTGGGTGAAGACAGAATAACATAAAAACTGTAAAAGCCACCAAAACAGTTAGGTCTCACGTATCTGAATGCAATCTTGCTGCCACATGAGCAGACCACCACAGGTTCAATTACCAGGTTTTGCCAGTTTAAGTCTCATTTTTATCCTAGTTTCCAAGGCATTTCCTGGGCCTGGATCTAGTTACCTTAGGGATTAATTGATCCATCATGATTTTGACCTCCTGCACCATCCACTCCCCATGAAATGATGGGGCTGTCATGCCTGAAGCAAGAACGTTGTGTGTGACAGACAGCTTTCTTTGTGACTTGGCTGGGATCACAGGCTTCGCTTCTAAAATACCAGAATGGCAAGAATCTCAGCACAATATAGGACCCATTTTTTTTTAATCTGCTGTCTTAATCACAACCTTATTAGTACAAGGTTTTCTTATTCATTGAGATTTGATTTTATTCATGGGATCAAAGAGGAAGCTATTTATTCCTTTATTTTATCATCTTCTGACACATCGTAAAGCAGTCTGAGATCACAGCATATAGAAAATATAACTCTGTAAGGAGAAAAAAAAAAAAGGAAAGGCAATAAACTCCCTGAATACATGTTTGTCTCCCCTTGGCTGCTGTTATATAAACTGTGAATCTAGGTAGAGTACATTCATCTTCCTTTTTTAACATGAAAACAGCAGATGGGGCACATGGCTTTTTCTGAAGGTTGTAGTGTGTGCAGCAGTGAGGATTGGCAGGGTTATTGTGTGTAAAGCCAGTGGGGGCTTTATCTTTGCTCAGAAATAGCGGTTTGCTTCACATTTCCATTTTGATTAGCAATAATGATACAAAGGCAAATTTTCTGTGCGAGGAAGAGCTGCTAATAAAGTGACCTTTCAAAATTAAGTAGTTCATTGAAGTGCCATACCACAATAAGAGTATACAAGGCTGTTCCCAGCTGCGGCAGGCAGGGAAACTGGATGGGAATCTAGAGACACATGGAATGGGAAGCCCGAAGTGTATGAATGGCACATGGCGGCACAGTAATAGTGGCAAAGAGCAATGGCCAGGTGCTGTTTCCAGCTCTGGAGGGGCCAATTATGTGCTTTGTCTTAGAAAGAATCTAAAAGTGTGAAAGGCAGGGGCAGGCATTGTTTCTAGCAAGGTTTCTGGGCATGGGGTTGTGCAGTTAAGGGACTCGACTATTGTCCTGCCAGTGCTGTAACATTGGTTGTGCTTGGATGCTGTTGGGAATGTGTTTGCATGGCTTTACTCATGGTAAACACAGAGTACATTTGGGGCTATTTTGTGGATTCCCCTTAGATACAGGTGGAGAGCACTTAATACCACACTGGTCCTAATTCAAAACCCGGGTTTCTATGTAGGAATTATTTGCCGTTAAACTCCAGCTACGCAGCCTTTGGCAAGAGACATGAATCAATTTGTCCAGCTTTTCTTTTCTGTTTTGTCTCTGTGTGAAGGCTGATGCCCAGTGTGTGCCAAGGGGGCCTTTCAGACCCAATAATGCGCCCTTGTGTCTCGTAGCATGCGTGGAATTTGCATAGGCTGTGCTGGGACAGGCAGGTTTCTTTTGTTGCTGGAAACAAGGAGCAAGTTCTTTTCCCTGTCTCTGCTTCCTAATGCCTCTCCAAAAGCTCTCAGCACTCATGTAAGAAATTTACTTTTTTCTGTGTATTTTTGCATTAAATGTTAAACTTTGCGCGACTTGTAACACGGGCTGTGCAGAGAATTGTCAGTCAGTTCTAGTTGACAAAATTGTTTAATTTTCTTTCTCTGAATCTAGGTATCTAATTGTCAGAGGGAGCAGATAATCTGTGATGCTTGATGTAACTGCTGCAAAGTATTTGCATATCTTCTCTGTGGGGAAACAAAACTGCTAGTGAGTGAATAACCGTGCACGGATCATTGCAGGCAGGGTCACTGGGCCTATACACTTGCTATTAACCCTTCTCAGGATCTGTATTGCCACAGAATCCGTTGTCATGGGTTTCAGGCAAAGGGCTTGCTCCACATTATTGGCAAAGCTGGCACTTGCTTGTGCATTATAGACCTGTGCAATGAAATGTGAATATGATTAGATTAATTGGAAGATGCTTTTTGGCAGCTGATACGGAGTTGTTGCATTTTTATCTTGATTTATTGCAAATAACAAACTGTTGAAAAACAGGCTGGGAAGTGCTCAGAAAAATATGTCCCCCATTTGGAGTCGGCAGCATGCTTGCTAGGACACTCTAAGCCATGCAGCTGGGAGCCTTTAAGAGCTTTCTAAAATTTTAGATGACCTGGCAGATTGCCTTGCAGTCTGCCTTGCAGACTTTCTTCCTCTCCATCCTCTTGAAGGAGTCTTTGACATCTGTGGAGAGCAGTGGCAAGGGGAGAGGATTTTGTATGGATTCTCACGATGCAAGTGTTGCTGAGAGCCTGGTTTCCTCTGATTTCAGCAAGTATCTTTGTCCTTGTGGAGCCTGAGTCCCAGCTTTTATTCTCTTATTATGATCACGCATCCTGGAAATGATGCCAAGATGGTCTTTCAGGTCAAAAATGTGCAGCAGTAGTTCACCACACCACAGCTGGGTTCACAGATACTGTGTGGAGGCAGGTTGGAGTTCATGTGACTTACCAGTATGTGCTTTGATATCTTCCCCTTGGTTACCTACTGTCAATTTACGTCAGAAAAATAAATTGCTGGGATCTCTGGGCTAGTAGCTGAAGTGCTCTGTTGTTTGAACCAGTGGATGTAAGGTCCAGTGTGTCGCAAACTGTTTTGGTGGCAGGCGTGCTGAGCAGTGAGCCCAGATGCCCAGCGTGGTCCAGACATGGTGATGTGGCCTCCACCCCTCAGCAGAGAGGAGAAGGTCGGAGCACTGCAATCTTTTGTGGGAAAGCCTGCTTTGAAGGGAAAGCTTTTGGTGGCCATGGGGGTGATTGGCAGAGCACATGCTTCCCCGTGGGTGCCACACCACACCTAAGGGACTGATACGATCCCTGGTGCACAAGTGCAGCGTTTCTATTGCATGTGCACTTGGGCAATTGCTATTGGAAAATAGTGTTCAGCGGGACCTCACAGCAGAGGAGGGATGTTGAAACCATGGAAAGTATTATATAAGAGCCCAAGAATGATTAAAGGATTGGGGAATGTCACACAGTGAAAGCATACAGTGTTTGCAAGCTGGGTGGGTAGGCAGCCTCCACCCAGAGCCCTGAAGACCCGGCACGCCAGTTCACAGGTCCAGACCAGCACTTTATAGCCAAGTATAACATCGGGGCAGTAGCTTGTGACTGGAGAATAACGACACTAATCCTCACATTTAAGTAAAAGAGGAACAGGAGAAGCCAGCTAAGCAACTCTAGCCTGTGGGCTTGACTTCAGAGGTGGGCAAGTGTTTGAAATGGTGGGAAGATGGTAATGGAAGACTTACAGGCAGATGGAAATTGGGATAAGTTCTAAGCGTGAGCATTAAGAGCACTGACTAGCCTGAGATATTTCTTTGATAACTCTTTTGATTTTAGAAATGGTAAATGTAGCTCACCTAACCAGTGGTAGGGCTAAGTATCTGTTACAGATAACCCTTAGCAGAGCAGTGTCTCAGATGCATCCCTTTTCCATGCTGCATGAGAAGCTATGAAATGGAGAAAGTAGAAAATAGGGAGGTCAGATAAAGGACAGCTTGAAGAGGAAAGAACTGGATGAACTGAAAAGAGATGTTCTAGGAGAAAGGTTACTAGGGGTTCCTTAAGGACTGACTTTCTGTGGTTTGTGGTGATACTGATGAGTTCAGGCTCACCGTAGACTCAAGAGTGCACAGCTGGGCAGTTGTCATAGCTGACGGAGAGCAATACCCAAAGATCTGGCAGCTTGTCACCTGAGAGTGTTTCACCACATCCCTAGCAGAACTGTGGGTCAGTATTATGGCATGTTTATGATTATAAAAACAAAGTCCCAGGCCATGGGAACTATCTATTTGTTGATAGGACAGTAGGAATGATAGATTGGCAATGGGAACTGATGAGTATAAGCTGGCCATGAAAAAATTTAGATTGGGGTTTAGACTTTCAGGCCGCTGGGATCGAATTTCTGGGAAGGGAGACAGACCAATCTTATTTATGACTGAGAGTGGTAGGTTAATGTAAAGTATTGGGTGACCTATCTGCCTGAGTTAGTAGGATGTAGATACAGTGCAAGTTTTAGTTGGGTGTTGCCATGTGTTACATGTGTTACCACCATGCTACAGAATGCTAGTCTTGGGCTGTGTTGTACAAACAGGCCAGAGAGAGTTTTGCTCCAAAGGGAAATGTAGCTGCGCTGTGCGGAGTGCTCACCTAAGACAGCACTGTTGGTCTAGACTGGGAGCTCCTGTGTCAGCAGATGTCTCCTTCAGGGCAGACCAGCTGGCTGTAAAAAACAAAGCAATGAGGAGTTACTGTATTTTTTTTTCCTCCTTCCTTTTTTTCCAGTGATGCCATCTGCAATTTTGTCATTTGCAATGACTCCTCCCTCCGCAGCCAGCCCATCATCTTCAATCCTGACTTCTTTGTGGAAAAGCTGCGCCATGAAAAACCAGAGGTGTTCACAGAGCTCGTTGTCAGCAACATTACCAGGCTTATTGACTTGCCTGGGGCAGAGCTGGCCCAACTAATGGGAGAGGAGGACCCAAAACTGCCTGGGGCAAACAGTACAGCCTCTGGATTTTTTCGGTCTCTGATGTCTCTGAAGCGCAAGGGTGAGTATAGCATGATGTCTGGTGCTCACCTTCAGGGTGATGCTGACTGCCATCGTCTGTTACATGTAGTTTATGAAACTCTCAGTGTAGGCCTGTTGTTTTGAGCTTGTGCTGAATGGTTAATACTATAGGTTTGTAATCTCTGGGGATGACGCCTTGTTGCATTGTGTATGAATGTGACACACGGCTAAGGGAAGGAAAGCTCTCCCACTGAGTCACAAGGTTCACAAAGGACCCTCTTGCTTTCTAAACCCCTTCTCAGAGGGCAGTCTAGATCTGATCCTAGTCTCAGACTTGGTTGACAATTTAGGTCTTGGCGGATTATTTGTACAGCCACTTATCAGAGTCAATGTTTGCCTGTCAGAGCCCTCCCCAGGACCATCACTGAAAGAGTTTCACAAAGTTGAAAGTACAGATGATTTATTAAAGCAACAGATACAACAAATTCAGAATTGCTATTGATAAATACACTTACTGTGAAAATCGAGCTCATGTGAAAAGTTCAGCGCTCTTGTTAACAGTACTTTCCTGGGTAACATCCAATGTAGTTGGAGGTGTGAGTCTTACCAAAGAGGTGTCCCTGCTTGGGAAGGAGAGAGGTCCAGGCCCATTGACCCGCCTGGTAGTTAGAGTTCTTGCCCTCAAAATTCTAAATACCAGATTTGTACTCGTGGCAAGGTGGAACGAAGTCAATTATTGTGTGCCGATTGGCCCTTAGCAAGGATTGTCAGTCCTGGAAGGTCAGTGGGGCCAAACAGTTCACCATGGGGTGGGGGATTAAGTACAGATGTACAGGGGTCTTTCGGGCTTTTACTGAAGCAACACAGGGCTGCGAGGCCCCCGCCTCACCCCAGACGTCACTCAGTCAGTTTGAGTGTTAGACCACACTCGGTGACATCTGTTTCGTGAGACAAGCATGTCACTGAAGTCAAACCCCACTATTCTTGCTGATTCACGGTAACTTCTGTCACTGGCACCACCAACTCTGGTGTCCCACACCTCTAGGAAAGAGTAAAATGGAGACCAGGAGGTTCATCCCAGAAATGCCCTGCCCTTCTAGAGTACTTTTCTTCTGGAGGTTATTGCTGTGGTTTATGTCAGGTTGGCCTCGGTGGGTCAGCTGCTCACTGTGCGCAGTGCAGCGCGTACCACAGAGAGATTTCTTTGGCCTCTGTGTGTTTCTGGCATGGCTCTGTGGATAGCACTGAGCTGGAGAGTGGTGCCCGAGCAAGCTACAGGTTCTTCCTCTACACACCAAGGTGTCCTTGTCTCTCTGCTTACTTGTGTCCATGGAAGTCCATGCTCTGTTTTTCCTAGCTTTCCTTGTAAGTGGTGGAATATCGGTAAAGGCTGAGAGCATCAGATTCCACAAACAACAGTAATGCCCAAGCTTCCCAGGCCACTGACTTCACTCAGGGCCCACTGTCATGTTCAGTTGCTGTCCCAGTGCTCTGGAAGGTCTTGCCTGTGCAGCTCAGAAATCTGTACAAATCTGTGATCCACATCTCAATCCAGTGAGTCAGTGACAAAGCTCTGCAGACTGACTCTGCTGAAGCCCAGATTCAACCCTGGGAGATGACAAATTTCTCTCTGAGACAATCATTCAGCTTGAGTTTCCTTCTGGTAAACTGACAAGTGACTTATCTTCTCTTTCAAGTTCAGCTGTCTTGTTATGAAACATTAGCTCTAGGCCCTTTCTCAGAAGTCTGAGATTTGCTTTTGTGCACAGTTGTGTTCAGATCCTCTCCTCTTCACTGGCTGGCATTTACCACTCTGTTTTGTTGTAACTAAAAGCATGTTCTAGGTGTGTGTGTGCCTTCTCCCACCTCTGCTCACGCTCAAGGGGAGCCTGGTTCTCCCAGTAAGTTCAGTTAAACCTTCTCACTCATCTAGACAAAAACTGCCTCCATCTGGGCACCTCTCACATCCCTCAGCAGCTCTGTTTTCCTAGCTAGACTGGCTGTCTGCTGGCAGAGAAGCTGTGGGTAGCAGCCTTCAGATGTTGGCAACCTGGGGCTGAACACTTCTAATCAGCGTTCCCCTTCTTTTGAGCAGTTCTGCTGTTGTGAGTACCTCTGAGAAGAGAGCTATCGTTATGTTTGAGTATGGGTTTTTTTTGTCTTCAACCTTTATATAGTTTCTCTAAGTGTTTCTAATTCTACCAAACCTATTCCTCCACTGTGTTTCATAAAGACAAGCTCTGCAGCCCCACTGCTCAGGCTGTATTTTCTGGTGCTGGCTTCAGCCCTCCACTCCTGTCTCACCCAGTGGGAACCCTGGTCAGATATAGTCAGGGGGAAATAAAGTACTACAAATAAATTCCTTTAGCATCCTTAAGTGAGAAGTAGTCAATATTGCCATGCTTACCTTGCTGCTCCATAGTAACAGGTCTTCATGCTGCCCCCGAACTGCAATTAGACTGTGCTCATACTTGTTATTGCTCCTGCCTCTGTTCCCAGAGTGTAGTAGAAACACCTTAAATTCAGACCATTGCCACTTGACAAGCAGGAGTGAGTGAGTAACCAAGTTGAAAGTGCTTTCTTAGCATGTATGGAAACTTCCACATTCTTGTGAAAACCTTCTAGCAGGGACTTCTGAGCCTTCTCTAGCTTGTTTTTTTTAATTATCTGTACTCTGCTGGAGCCCTGCTCTTATCAGACCTGACATCTGCTAGCTCTCTTCCCCAAGAGCTCCGCCTTCCCCCATACAGACGTCTCCATGGCCATGTGTCTCACTACAGTTACAGCTAGCAGATGTTCCCAAGTCTGCTGGCTGCACTCCCAGGCTGCAATGGCAGTGTCTCTCTGCATTGACAGGCACTGTCTGTGAACTCCTTGGCCAAACTCTGAGAAAAATAAGTTTGTGTCTACAGAGAAAATCGGTTTCATGTACTATGTTTCATCTTGGAGCCATCATTTGTTGCATCATTGTTGCAGTGTTATAGACCACCTAGAAAAAACAGGTTTTATTTCTTCAAAGCCAGAGGCCAAGGACCACAGAGCTCAGAGCAGATGAAACTGCAAATACTTGCAATTTCTTTGAGCATCAGGAAACTCAATCTCATGCTGCTTCTTAGTTTCAGAAGCAATCATACAGTAACATCTAATCCTTTGTAACTTAGCATTCATTCTCCAGACAAGTCTTTCAAGTTTCTTTGAGAATCAAATTCTTATTTGGGTATCAACTTCTGACTTCAAAAGTAAATCAGATTTATCAGGCCCTGCATGTGTCAAGAAGATATATTTTCCTCTTCTCCTTCTGGCCCCTATTGATTCTATCTGTTGAATGTCTCATGAGTTTAGTTTTCTTCAAGGACAAGAATATTTTGCTAACCCGTCTCCTCCTTTGCACTCAAGTGGATAAAACCCTCACATTTCCCTCATTTCTCCTGCAGGACTGAAGCATGCGCTTTGTCAGAGGGAGCTCAAAAAGTTTTTATTTAACAGGAGGCTGGAGTTCCTGGTGGCTTATTATGTGTTTCAGGAGTCCTGGAAGAAAGCTGAACATTCTTCAGGTGGAATAAATTTAGTTGCACAGGAAGGTTGCTAGAGAAATGCATAGAGTTAAACAGGTCTTTCCTATATGCTGTGAGCATCAACACCACAGAACAGTAAGATCTGTAGTAGAACAGACCAAAAGCTAGTAAAATCAAAATGTGCTATGAGGAGGGGGGGGGGGGGGAAACAAGAGAAAGCTTGTACGAGAGATAAATGTTATCAGACCAGCCAATGCACTGCTTGGATTGGTGGGCTATCAGCTGTACAATAAGGAGGGAAATCTTCAGCCACAGAAAGCTGGGCAGGTGCCCAGCTTGCCCTCAGAAGTGGCCCATGCTTCTGGCAAGTCTGGTTGTAGAGAGAGGTATATTCTTCTCTTAAATCTGTTGGTTCTTTGAAGCCTTAGTGCAAGGGCAGGACAAACCAGCTCTGTACCTGGTTCCAGTTCTCAGTGCCAGTCAGCATGTTGTGGTATGGTCTATCCAGCATCTAGCTGTCTCTAGCTGTAGTCAAAACTTCCATGCACCTGAGGGAAGAAGCGATGCTGAGGGCTCTGGTTGCTGCCAGTGAAGCACCTGGGAGTTGCCTCAGCTTTCTTTTGTATATCTGATTGAGAAAGCCATTCGTCAGCAGGACTGCATTTATTAGAAAATACTGTCTTACCTGGGAAGTCCCTCTGTGGACAAGAATAGTTTTGTGCATTGGTTCAACAAGGGCCTTTCAGTTAAATGGGCTTCTTATCTAATGTCTCCTCCCGTGCAAGGATCTTCTTTCAGCTCAGTTGCTTCTATCTTCTGGGGCGGTAGCCTGTGTTATTTACTGGAGTTCTGGAGCTGACAGCTCATGCTTGATCTGTAACAGCCCCATGAGATAAAAGCAAACTCTAGGATTGAGAGGAGCTTGTCAGTGCTCCATATGGAGAAAGGCCCAGCTCATTGCTTCACTACTCTGCTCTTTTTTTTTTTTTTATAACTCTTCCTTGTTCAGCCTTCATAGTTTACTGTAATTAGGCCAGGGCAGGTGAAATGGAAGAGACATTCACTGGGATCTGGGAATTCCAGGAATTACCCATCCCTGAAAATGACAGTGTGAGCCAGTTGGAACATGTCTGCTCTTCCCAGTAGCGCTTGTTCTACTCTCCCATAGTGTCATAGCTGCATGTCTTCTTTCTGCTCCATACCATGTCAAGCCACAGTGAAGATTAATCTGGACTTTGCTTCTCAGGTGTGTGTGTGGAGTGTGGCAGCCACCTGGGCAATCCAGGCTGTCACATCTGCTCTCTGCACTTTGCTGTTGCCATAAGGTCCAGGCTTGCAAATGATATGCCCTTTAAAATTGAAGCATCTGTTCTGGTGTTGTTTTCTTTTCAGGAGCTAGAAAATGTTTGCTTTAGCTGATAAAAAACTGTAATTAGGCTGCAGTAAGAAGCAGTGTGATTAAGCCATTTTAAGTACAGCATGGTGAGATGAAGTGACTTATTTGGGAGTGCTTGTGATATATCTGTGGGGGTCCTTGTGACCTTCGCCCTCAGCATTTTGGGGCACCGGTCTTTGCATGCTGATATCCTGTTCTTTGGGGACCACTTACCTCTGTGGTTGTTGGGTTCTAAGCTGCCTGAACACATTACCTTCTGTTCTGCAGAGAAAGGGGTGGTGTTTGGCTCACCGCTGACAGAAGAAGGCATTGCACAAGTTTCCCAGCTAATCGAGTATCTGCACAAAAGTAAGCGACTCTGTCTTGCTGTCTTCCTATCCCAAGGGGTATCTGTCTGGCCCACCTCAGGTCTCTGGTGCAGACAGAGTGAAAAGCTCTGAGCTCTCCACCAGCAGGAGTTTGGGGCTGCCCTAGGCAACCGTTGCCCAGAATTGCCTAGCAGATGTGTTAATCTCTTCCCTCTGTGCATGGACTCAGCTAATGGGAGCCAGCTTGAAGTCATGTGTCTGAACACAGTTCACTGGGGTTTGCTGTCAAGCTCTGGAAAGGGGAGGGAACTGCTTTGGTAAGAGTCAGCCTCTGGTTAATCAGTGGCCTTTTTTCTCTCCTCTGCTGAGCAGATCTAAGAGCAGAAGGCTTATTTCGGGTGCCAGGCAACAGCATCAGGCAACAGATCCTAAAGGATGCTCTGAACAGTGGTACAGATATTGACCTGGACTCTGGGGAGTTTCATTCCAATGATGTGGCCACCCTACTTAAGATGTTCCTGGGTGAATTACCAGAGCCACTGCTGACACACAAGCACTTCCATGCCCACCTCAAAATTGCAGGTGAGTGAGCAGCAAGAGATAGTGATGAGCAGGGGGAATGGAACTAGTTTCCTAGAAAGCTGGTAATGCTACAGAGCTGTGCACCAGGCTACGTAAGTGTAATTCTTGAAGGCAGGGTAAGAAGGAATCTTCCTTCATCTCAGCCTAACGGTGGAAAGACTGGAGCTGAAAATCCTAAGGAATTAGACCAAGCCTGTTTAGCCCAGTCTTCTCTCTCCAGCAATAAACAGATACCTACAGAAGCAGAGCCTGCATTGGTAACCTGGGTCTCCATCTGATTTAAGTCTGGGGGCCTCCTGAGTGAGGTGTGGTTTTTTACGTACTTAATAACTGTTATTGATCTACCTTATGTGAACTTCATCCATCTTGCCTTCAACTCATCACAACTCTTGGCCAGCGTGTTGTCCTATGGGAGGAGTACCACAGATTAACACATTGGGTGGGGAGCTTGGGAGCTGGAGGGAGAGACAGAGGGTCAAGAACTGTGCAGGAGTTTGGAGATCTGCATACGAAGAGGGGAGGGTAACCACTTGTGATAGAGCTGCTGTTAGGAAAGCTGATGCATGTCCTTCACGTTCTGCCTTGTGATTTGGCAGACTTGACACTGTTTGATGAGAAAGGGAATAAGACCAGCACTCCAGACAAAGAGCGCCAAATTGAAGCCCTCCAGCTGCTGTTTTTGATCCTTCCCGCGCCTAACCGCAGTCTGCTCAAACTGCTGCTGGACCTGCTCTACCAGACCGCGAAGAAGCAGGATAAGAACAAGATGTCTGCCCACAATCTTGCCCTCATGTTTGCACCCCACATCCTATGGCCCAGAAATGTGAGCAATGCCTCAGTATTTGCGGGTGGGATATGGCAAGGTAGAAAGCAGCTTTCTCTGGCAGGCCTGCAGGGGAAGAACCAAGATGTGAAGGTTAAGTATTGATATGGTAATGTGAAGGTTGGAGGCTGGGATGGTGAGGTGGAGCTTCCCGGCAGGACTCAGTCCTAGTGTTCAGTCCGGACCTGCCATAGGTCTCGTTTGCAACAGATGCTTCGTCTTTCTCAGTTAAATTGAAAGCACAGGACAGTTCTGCTTCTTTTAAGAATGACAGCTCCAGACAAACCTTGCAGATCGCTGCTGGTGAACTGTTTGGCCCCAGCGTTGTCTAGTTTTCCTCTCAGAGCAGCTTTGTCTTTGTGAGCTCTGTCTGCCCATCTCCTCAGAGCAGGTCTCCTGCTGAGACACCATGTGTGTCTATGTCCCAGAGACAGTGAGGGCAGCAGAGACTCTTCTTCCTCCCCTTCTAACTGCTGCACCTTTGGCTATGTCCCCTTGCCAGGTGACAGCGAATGACCTTCAGGAGAATATCACGAAGCTAAACAATGGAGTGACCTTCATGATCAAACACTCTCAGAAACTCTTCAAGGTAAGTGTGCTTTGTGGGCTTGCTCTCCCTGGCCCTTCAGCGAGAGACTGGACGAATGCCCCTTCTCCAGACAGATCCCAGGTGTCAAGTGTGTATAACGAGCACTCTCTTCTGCGGTAAGAGAAGGAGGATTTCTACAAGAAACTGTTCCTTTAGTGACTAGGGAGAACGGCTTTACTAGGCAGACAGCCCCGGAGGAGGAGGACAGCCCCAGCCTCGGAGGTGGCTCTGCAGGGGCAGGTCAGAAGCACGGTGCAGTGTAATACCACCCTCTGCTGGGCACCCAGACCTGCTGCCCGGCTGGGAAACCTGCTTCTGGGGCACAGGTAGCAGCTGGGGTTCCCTCGGGTTCTAGCAGGATAAGGAAGCTGAAGGGGCTTGTCCTGGATGAATGCTGCCAAGAGCTGAACACCTAATACAGCAGGTCATTTTGTTGTGAATGTCTCTGCAAGTGGTAGTCACCCCCCTGCTGTTACAGGCACAGCTTGCAGGCATGGACCTCTGTCTAGCTCAGAGCAGGGTGTAGTGGTATGACAGTCAGGAGCATGCGGCTTTCTGCAGGTTCCTCCAAGGAAGCTTTTCTGCCACAGGCAGCCTCTTGACTTCTCAGGACCTTCCTGGTCACTGTAGGCATCTGCTCTCTGCAGAGAGTCCTCCCATAGAATGTTCCCCTTCTGCCCTCTTACTCAGGCCCCTGTTTGGCCAGCTCAGAGCTGGGGGAACTGCTTGGAGAAAGTTCTCATGGAACCCTGCTCTTACTCTGTGTTCTGCTTGTGCTGGTTGCCTGCGTCAAAAGGAAACGGTGAACAGGGACTGCACTGGGGACATGAAATCCCATTGTTCTGTCTGCCCTAAACAGCTGAATCTTGATGGAAATGGCTTGTTGTGGTATGTTTGAAGAGCAGCTTTTGTTGGGGCCACTCTTACCCCAGGGCCAAACATGCTAAACATACATTTGGCCTTTTCTCTGTTCATCATCACAGGCCCCAGCGTACATCCGAGAGTGTGCCAGGCTGCACTATCTGGGGTCCAGAGCCCATACATCAAAGGTAAGGTCAGCAAATGCAGTGGCTGCCCTGTGTGAAAGGGCAGAGGCTATGACACTAGGAAGGGATCCTTGTGAGTGAAAGAAGCTGAAAATAAACCAAGTCATGAAAGAGGATCTGTCGGAGAGCAGGAGTGAGGGAACCATATGGTGTGGTGCAGGCGGCTGCATTAGGGAAATTGGGCAGAGCTGAAGCATCTGTTAATCAAAAGCACAGGGAAAGCAAGCTACCAGCCCCTGTTTAGCAGCAAACCTGCTCCCTGTGCCTAGTACATGCAGCACCTGCTCCTTCATGGGCTCGTGCCTTCCAAACAGAGAGACGCGCCTGCTGCTGTGGCCGTGCTGCTTGGAAGAGGGGCTGGGATAAAGGCTACTTGCTGCCACTGGGACAAGATTTGTCTGTGTCTTGCCAGCAAATGCTTCCCTGCCTTATATAGCTGCAGAAGAGGGAAGATGCATTGCAAGGAGCTGCACTGACCCTTCTCAAGCCTGGAAGGGCTTCTGCAGCTGGCATCCGGGAGGGGAGGGAAGAAGCAATGGGGTCACCTTTGTATTGCTGTCACCTCTCCCTGGCACAGGGCCTGCTGGTGCAGTGCTGCTGCAGAGGGGTAGGGAAAACGCAGCCCTTCATTCACTGGGGTTAAGACAGCTCACGAGACTCTTCCCAGCCTGGCTCAGATGGGAGGCTCGTTTGGATTAAAGCATGGCAAGCGACTACTGTCTCCGCTTTCCCAGGACGACCTGGATTTGCTGACATCTCCTGGCTCCAAGGAGCTGCAGCCCCTCAAGTCTCAGAAGCGAAGCCGGCTGGACACTTGCCACCAGGAGGAGACCCAGCAGCGCACGGAGGAGGCACTGAAGGAGCTCTTCCGCCATGTCCACAATATGCCTGACTCTGCAAAGAAGAAGAAGCTTATCCGGCAGGTAGTGTGGGGAGCAAAGATATCTTTGAGGTGTGCTTCTCAGCACAATCCTGGGCACAGGGCTAAAAGCAAGGCCTTTTTGAGGGCTGCTCCTAATCTTGGGCAGGCTGGGGAGAGTGGGCTTTGGGCTGTGTAAGTGGCAGAGCTGTATGAAGGCAAGGGAGGAGACTGCCTATCCCAGATGTGGCTGACCATGGAGCTTGCTGCACCAAGCTGTGCTTTGAGCTCTGTTTTCCAGGCCAGGGACTTGCCAAGCTAGCAGTTCCCCAGTCCTGTTGAGCTTCCTCCCTCAGAAAGGGAAAAATCTTTTCGCCTCTTGCCTGCAAAGAGTGGACAAACTGGCCTCCTCTTGGTCCCGTGAGCATTCTTAGCCAACCTGCTGCTCCAGAGAGACTAGTTGATATGGTCAGCACTAGTTGTGGCTGCCAGCCTCCAGCTGCTGCCCAACGCCCTTTCTGCTCCAACACCTGTGGATTTTGGCTAATTGGGTAGACAGCACAAAGCCCTCAAGCCCAAGCTCCCTGTAATCCTGGGTGGGAGATGTGGCCTTCCTCTGCTTTCTTCTCCCTGCAGCTCCGAGCTGCTCCTCCGTTTTGGGGTGCAAAAGAGAGAAACTGAGTTCTAGGAGCAGGTAGAGCAGCACACAGCAGCAAGGGACTGGTGTAACTGTAACAGTAACTGTGCTAACATACTGCCCTCATATTTCATCCTAGTTTAACAAGCATCCTACAGCTCTCACTCCTGGCTCTGATGTACCCACATCCCCAGCACCACGACGTACCCGCTCGCGCTCCTTCAGCGGCCTCATTAAGGTAAAGGCAACCTCTGACTCAAGCTCTCTGCTGTGAGTTTGTGATGTCGCTCTGTGCTTCTGCTTTGCCCTGGCTTGAATGAGGCCCTCAAAGGGTAGGGACTGTTCAAAGTATTGGGTCCCAAAACCATAGATCCACTGGGGACAGAAAAGCCAGCACCGTGACAATAAGCCTTGTTACTGTAAAGTATAACCCTCTATGAAATGCGTGACTGTAGGATCTTTGCATCTTTCTGAAGGATTGTTTGCTTCCCAAGATGAGATGAGGACTGACAGGGTCATATAGTCTAGCCTGCTAGCACAGGTGTTAGCACACTTGCAGGCTGCACCACAGCAGCGTGTACCCGCTTCTGACAGGCTGGGTTCCTGGCCAGAGCTCAGGTCAGCTCCCAGGCCCTTCGCAATCTGGCAGGCTCAACCTAGTGGCATGGTATTTCAGGTGGTTCTGCTTTGCAATCTTTGTCCCAGCTTGGCTTCCTTTTTTCTTTCCCAGCATCCAACTGTTTACCAGCAATGCATCCTGCTCCTTCCCTTTCTTTTTCACTTTGCACTCTAAGCACTAGCCAACAGCCCTCTCTTCTTACGGCAGCGGAAAGTTTTAGGAACCCCAATTATCCTGGAGAGGAAGAGCAGGGATGCCACACCGGAGCCTGAGCGAGTCAGCAAAGAGAATGTCCACCTGGTAAGAGCTGCTGCCAGCACCGCTGAAGCTGCTGGTGGTGGAGCGTGTGAGGGGAGTTCGAGTGCAACTTGGGTGCTCGTTTCAGTGATCCCTGGGGGGGCTGCTTGCTGTTTTCTGCCCAATAGAAATATCTTCTGTGTGATCAAATAAAGGTCTTGGGAAGGTGCTAGGAGGAGAGCAGAGCAGATGGCAAGGGTGGCATTGGGACAGGAGTGGCATCACTGGGCCTCCACTCCAGTCTTATGCCTCTGGCTGTGTTCCTGGCCAAGGGCACTGGCTTGTGGCCCCTTCCTTCTCTCCCATCCTCCTCCGCAAGTTATACAGAGCCTGCTGCCTGTGGGTAGTAGCACTGTCCGATGGCCCAGACTAACTTAAGGCTGGATTTGGGTGGTCACTGCTCTCTGGTGGTACAGGCTGCTCCCAGGGAAGGCTGTGGATGCCACTTCATTCCCCAGCTCTTCACTTTTTTTTTTTTTTTTTTTTTTTTTTTTTTTCTCCTCTCTCACCCAGTTACAGAAATGTGGATCTCCAGCTCACATGTCCCAAGCAAAGCTGAAGTCTTTGGAGGGCCAGAAAGCGGTGAGACACGTTCATATGCCCATTCTCCTTCCTGTGGGGTACCTGGGCCTGACATGTGCAGGGGTGATGGCATGCATGCAAGACTCTGACAGCTGTGGTCCCCTGGCTTGTAGCAGTCTGCTCCATGCCAATCTGCAAGCAGCTGGCATGCTGAAAAGCCGGGCTTTGAAGGGTTTCACCAAAGCAGGTGTGTACAGCCCTTCTACCTGTGAGTTGGTAGGCAGGCTGTCACGGGAAACAGAGTGAAGCTGGCAGCACAGGGTAGTACTAGCAGCCTGTCAGGGTGGCAGTGGGGCAAGAGGTTGGTGCAACCCAAGACCAGCTGCTGTGTTTGTCCCTGTCTTCTCAGTGCCTCCTGTCTCTGCTTTGGTAAAAGGTATAGGAGGCAGACTCCAGGTGGGAGTCCTTGCAGGGGGAGGACAGCACATCAACATTTTCTTGCATGGCATTCTGTCTCTCAAGCATTCAATTGCTCTAATTCTCTGCTCCAGGAATCCTGCAGACGCATGCGAGCCCACCTGCTTTCCAAGGATTCATCATCCCTCTGAATCGCCTCGCACCCACACATGGTTTGGGAATGCCCAGCCTCGCAAGCTGTGAATAATGTGCTGCACTTAGAGGGGAGTGCTGCAGGCTCACGGCAACCCTCACCAACATGGCAGTGCTCTTGAAACTGGACCTTTGCAAAGACTGCAGGAACTTGTTTCTTTCTGTATATAAATTATATTTCATTCTACTATGGGGCAAACCACTATCTAACCAAAATTTGTGCAGCATGTCTGACCTGCTGGCTCTGGGAAGAGCTGGAGTGCTTGCTTACAAGGAGAGCCCTGTGCATTGCAGGGCCCTCTGTGCACTCCCAGCTTTCTCTGCAATGTTGCTAGGCTGTATTCTTTTGTTTTTTCTGCTCTGAGTTTTTAACATATGGCTTGTTTTTGCTCCCTCCCCTGTTAGCAATGGGAACGGTGGACTCCAACATTCACCCACATCCTGACAGCTAGCCTTACCTCCAGGCCTCCTCTGCTTCCTCTGGGCTCCATTTCACCCTGCTGTCCCCAAAGGGCTGGAGTGCATAAACGGTACAGGGCACAGGATGAGCCTGGGAGAAGAGGAGAGGCTCTGGGTGCCATCATTTCAAGTGGGGCAAGGGGAAAGCAGCTTCCCTGATAAACTCATCCCTCTGTTTCAGCTTTAGCTGGAGGCAGCCCTTGCTCTCTATCTTCAGATTCCAGTGGCACAGCTCTGCCTGGTGAGCAAGGAGTCTCTGCTTTGTGTTCACGCAGGGAGGCTGAGCTTGAGTGGGGAAGGAAGCTGGAGAAGGCTGTCTGGGGCAGAACAGCCCAGCCTTTGGAAGCCAGGGTGTCTGGAGCAGGCAGAATCTTGTGGCTGTGTGTGCAGCATAGGAACACTGTGAGCAGCGTGAGAGGTGAGAGAGGGCTTTAGCTGTTTGTGATCTGCTGCAAATGGTGCCAAGGGCTTTGGCTCAAGATATCTGGATGGCTGGTCAGGCAACTGGCTGATTAGTCATTAAACTGGGGGAAATGGCTGGAGCTGGGTTCAGCTCTTTGGTCTGAGCTGCAGAAATGAGATGAAACCATCTAGATACAGGATAAACCCCCATCACAGCTGGCCAGTGTCAGCGGTCTTGTTAAGCTGAAGTGCTCCAATAAACCAATCTTGCCAAGTACCTGTCTGCAAGCAATCTGGACTAGGCAACACACAGGGTCACTACTGTGAAATAGAGGTTTAATCAGCTGGGGAACCATCTAAACACTTCTCAGTCCTTCTTGGCAAAGCAAATAATCTCTGGAATCCAATTATAATTGTCTTCTAATCTTTAAGAACCAGCAGCTGGCAGGAGTTAGAGTTCTGTCCTTGACAGCTTTCTGAGACAACTGGTGGCAGGAGGTGTGAATATTGGGATGTGAGCAGGGAGTTCAGTCTGACTGGCTAGAGCTGTCAAAACAGGACATCGGAGTCCTGTGCAGCTTAGCTGGAATTTGTCACTTTTTTTTAACTGTGATTTTTTTATTATTATTATTTTTAGATACAAAGCTATGTGCCTCATGCTGCTCTGTCCAAAGGGATGTTCCTGGTACTTTATTGGGGGTGTCTGTCCCCAGTATGACCCTAAATTGGAGGAGCTGCCTTGAAAATGTCGGGGGTAGTGGGACTGCAGATGTGTGGGATGGGAGTTGGTAGTGTTAGGAGCCTCTGTCGCAGCAAAGAAAGAGCTCTGGTTCTTCAGGGACCAGGCAGGCGAGGATGCTGTGAAGAAGGGCAGAGGCAGTTTGCTGTGGTAGTAGTATGTATGTGTTTTTTGGATGTGTCTGTAATCATTCTCTCTGGAGGTTGAGGCTGTCTATGTGCTCTTCTCCAAAGGGGACTGTGTTTTGCTGACCGCACTTCTGTCCTGACCCGGCAGTCTGCCATTAGTGGAGTGGAGACCTGGGAATCTCGGCTTTGCCTCTGAATAGAAATGAGGCGGAGCCGAAGGTCGAGCAGCAGCGCTGAGAGAGCTGGGTATGGTCCTGCTACCTCTGCCCTTACTTGCATCGAGGGTGGGTGCTGGATGAAGCATTTGTTCATCACCTAGCTTAGCTGGGCGCGTGTCTCTGTATGGGTGTCTGCTTGACAAGGCGATCTTGTTCCTAAGACTAAATACGCTGCTCCCCTGTAGATGAGAGGAACGTAACTCTCCACTATTCCCGCTTACTGATGGCTCTAGCTCAGGGACTCTGCCTTCAGACACAGCTGATATGTGCTTAACTCTAAGAAAAATTATCTATGGGGTATCAGCCCAGTGTTCTGCATCTCTCAGATGCCCTCCCTGCCAAAAGGGGTGGGTGCAGGCTCCAGACAAGGCAGTCCCAGGAGGGGTTTGGTGCCCTGGGCTTTTTAGCCCAAGGTGCTGTCCTCCCTGTGCTGCTGAGGACGGTGGTGGCGACTAACAGATTTGGCCTCTAGGACCCTTGGCTGTTGTAGTTCCAATGTGTTCACACTGTCTCACATGCAAGGGGGAGTTTTAGTCATGGTTGACGTGTCTCATTTGTCTGCCCTGTGCAATGACCCACAAGGATGCTTCCTCCCAGAGCAGCCACTAACTGTTCCCAGAGTCTATCGTTTCCAAAGTATTTTTAATCTTTATTTATATATGCTATGTATGTACTGTTTCAGACTGTTGCCTTTCTGTGTGTTCATGTGAAAACCCCATATTAAATGCTTTTATTTTTAATGGTTTTGCTCAGTGGCTTAAGCAGTTTCATTGGAACAGTGAGGACTTGGTGGTGCATCCACCTTCAAAAGAAAGGAAATGCCTGCTCAGAACCCCAGAGCTCCTACCCTTAAGTGGGGGTGCTTGGTGAGGCGCAGCCTGCCTGCACAGGGATGGCACCAGCTGGCCTCCTATGGCACTGGAGGTTGTTCCCTCTCTGGGATCCTAGTGTGATGCAGCGTGCCCAGATGGGCTGTCTTTCCCTTGGAGGTATGAAGTTAGACCTCTTCTTTTCCTGTCTTCCCCCCGCTGTCATGCAGGGTGATGGGAAATCAGGTTTACAAAGAACACTTTATATAAATAATGGATCAAATGAATAAATTTTTCTCTGTAGAACCATTCTTCTCTTGCCACTCTTGGCTGCCGAGGGAGGATGGTTTCTGCTTGTGTTTTCTTTTCCTCCTTCTTAATAATGGTGTCTCAGATTTTATGCAGATTATTTCTCTGTGAAGTTCTTCCATGTTTGAAATGCCCTGGGCTTGCCTGCCGTGGCTCAGACACTCATTAACATCCTCGCCATGCAATTGAAAAACAAGCAGGAGAAGCAAGCGGTGCGGTACATTTGAAACCAGCACTGCCTTCCTGCAGGGTGGGCTTCAAGCAAGCCCTGTTCCCCTGTAGGGCTGCAGTTGGGTGTCATGGGACTGGTGCGCCCCATCTCCACTGAGCTGGGGGAGCAGGGGGGGATGGGCTTCTGTGCACTTGAAAGTGGGCATGGGAGTCTGGAGAGATGCTTCTGTTCTTGAAAATGTTGAACAAAGGAATGCAAAAACTCACAACAGCTATTTTGAATACTGCAAACCCAAATATCACCTCCCTGATAAGCTGTGATTCAAAGTGACAGCTTTATATGGTTTACATAATTAAAGAGATGAATAGTTTTTAGCCCCTGAAACCACAGCACAAGTGCTTGTGCTTGGCTGCTGTTGAAAGGACAGCAATCATTGGGACCAAACACTGGGTGAGGGTACATATTTAGAGGGGGATCGCTCAGCTTTCAGCGTGTTTGTTTTGGCCTGTTGGTATCCTGCACAACAGTGGCATTACAAAGCAAACAAGCAGTGCTTATCCTTCATTTCATTAAGCAATTTTTATCTTAAACTGCACAGCACAGACTTGCAAATAAGTTCTACAGGGTGTCACTGCTATCTAAATCAATTTTTGCAAGTTGTCTTGATTTTTTTTTTTTTTTTTAACTGTTCTGCTCTGGTTCGGAGTTGAAAAAAGAAATTTTTTTCTCTCTTAAATTATCATGTGTGGCTGGGAGCTGTCATGCTGCTGCTGCATCTCACTGCCTAGGGCAACAGTGTAGACAAAAAGCATGAGTACTGCTAGCGATAGATGTTGGCACCAGCCAGGCCAGTTATCAGGCTTTACAATCTCATTGGCTTGGATTAACTAATATTTTTTCATGGAGTGAATAAATTACCATGTTTAGTTCTGTTTGCTCATCCCCCCAGCAAGGGTTTTGTGCTGAAACTCATAAATTGTGCAGGCACGTAGATGCCAAGATCTCTCTGCTGGGTCCTGTACTGACCTTCCACTGGTGCTGCAGACCAGGGTGGGATCGCTGCTCGTGCCAGCTGTCCAGCCCCATCCTGTTCCAGCCCGGCTTTGTTCATGGGAAGTGCCCATGCATGAGGAATGTGATGGGGCTGTTTCTGGGCTTCTGTGTTTCGATGCAAGGAGACAGCTGTCCCCAGCCATACATCAAGGGGCGAAGTTCAGATATTTCCCAGCACCAGCCTTGGAGAGGTGCAGATTTCTGTCCACGTTGTGGGGAGCAGAGTTTTTCTTTCCCTGCTGAGTCCCAGCTGGAGTGGGCATTACTGTGCTTCCCTTCCCAGTCCTGCCTCACCTGGATTAAATCGGGCTCCTCTCCCAGGCTAAATCAGCATCCCCTGCCTTGCTGCTGGGATTTACAAACCCGCCACCCAGCCCTCCCACGAGGTGCCATACATGATTTTAAGCCTGGCTGCTTTGGCACCGGAGCGGAGAACTGGATCCCACTTAATCCTCTTTGCTTCTGGCTGAAGCTCCTGTGCCGCTGGGGCTGAGAACTGGGATGAATGGAGGTGTCAACCTGCCTCGGCCATCGTGGCTGTGTGTAACGGGGTGTGTGCACAGGTCTGTGATGTGGGGGTGTCTGTGCTGGCCGAGGTTATTAAAATAATAATAATGTTTGTTTCTTCCAACCTTTCTGCTCACAAAGCCTGAGCCTTGCTCCCCTGGGGAGCAGGATCTCAGCAACCTCTTGCACAAAAGCCTCTGGCTCTGTTGTGCCTCGCCAAGGCCGTTCTGCAGCAGCAGCGCAAGAGGGGGCTGGCAGCACACGCTGCGGGACGGGACCCCCTGCCTGCCCCGCAGCACCGGGGACCCAGGGCCAGATGTGCCTGGGGGCAGGCCTGGAGATGCTTGATTCTTCCTCCTTGGCTGCATCTGGGGCATGGAGGGGATGGGAAGCTGGGGCTATAAATAAGGTGAACAAGAAAAAAGAACACAGAGAAGGCTGAGGGCAGAGGCTGGGGAGAAATGCCCTCTTACAAAGGACAAAAATCAGCTCTCCAGGTAGCCCCTAGCATGGTCCTCCAGATCCACTGAGAGTCCCTGCCCACATCTGGGGCTCAGCAGACCTGTCACATGGCAAGCTAAACCCTTTCCCTCTCCTTTTCAAGTTATTTTTGGCTACTGGCATTCTCTTGCCACCCTTCAGAGCCAGACCCTAGTAGCCAGTCACTCAAGCTCATGCCTCTGGGGCTGCTGCCCCTTCCTGCAGCACCTGCACCCTGAAAATGCCTTCTCTACCATGTGGGAGTTTGGGCAAGGGACGCAAAGTGTGGCTGGCACCGGCTCTCCCATCCCACATTGTGCAGAATCTGATTTTCTTCCAGCATCTCGTAGCTTGTAACTCAGTAAGGGCTGGGGGAGGAGAAGCAAGGACATGAAGACACACGCTCACAACTGTAGGACAGGCAAGGCACGGAAAGGCTGCCCATGGCTGTGGAAGCACAATGAGCCCAAGCGGGCACGCAGTTTATTGATTACATCCCAGCATGGGACCGTCTGCCAGCTAGCCATAAATATGGAGCAGAGGCAAGCTTGTCTCCACGCAGGGCATCTTCATTAACGAAATCGGGACAGAGCTGCTGCCTCCCTCATCCATCAGGCTGAAGCACTCCTTGTTTCTCAGGTTAGGTGGTTTCCCAGCTCAGGGAAGTCAGTGTGACGTGGACCACGATGGGTGAGAGGGGCTGGTGGGAACAAGCTCTGTTCTAAAAACAAAGCCCGGTGTCTGCTCACCCCATAGCCAAGGTCATCAGCTGAATCCTGAAAACCCACCTGCTCCTACTGGGAGGCAAGGTTTTATGGTAGAGGAGCTGCGGTTTATGACACCATGGAGAAATATGTTGGATGCGCTTGGCAACAGCAAATGGAAAGTTAGTCTATTAAACAGTAAATTATCCCTCCAATGCATCTTCATTGAGGAGGGTTAATGAGTGGCTCCAGGCAGAGCGAGCAGGGAAGATCGTGTGTGTATGCATAGCGTGGCCGTGGAACAATTGCTGCATCTGGGGACCCCTGAGTCCCTGATCCCACGCTGCACCAACAATAGCATTTCCATGTGCGAGGCGCTTCACAAACACCTCCTTGCGTGTGGTTTATTCAAACCAGCTTGCGCTGCACCGCAGAGCTCCCAGGCGGCTGGTGTGTCCAGCCACACTGGGAACAGCATCTCCCCATCTGCATCTGGGCTGCTTGGAGTGAATGTTTCCCTTGTGGGCTAGAGCTGGTTTTGGAAACTTGGGGTGTGTGGCTTGGCCTCTCTGTTCAGCCACACCATGAAGCAGGGATGCAGTGCCTTGTGGACTGTCTCCCTCCTGCTGTTCTATAATTGTTCAAGGGAGTGGGACAGGCTGGGTTCCCCCTGCTTGGACATCCTAACAAGGCTGTGTGAGGCTGAGGCCAAATCCACCTGCTCGGGAGCCCCGCATCTCCCACATCATCCCAGAGGACCCAATGGATGCTGTTCCCTATACTGGGTCCCAGTGGTAAGGACTCCAGGCAGTGGAGCCGCCCCCCTCTGCTGCAGTCAGTGGGGCCACATTCACAGAGCAATGCTGGCTGTGTTTGCAGGGTGGTGCTGGCATGGGATGATGCTGGCCATGTTCACGGGGTGATGCTGGCAGCGTTCACAGGACAACACTGGCAGCATTTGCAGGGTGATGCTGGTTGTATTCACAGGGCAATGCTGGCCATGTTTGCAGGGCAATGCTTTTGCTGTTTGCCAGTGAGGTAGGGCTTGTCCCTGGAGAGGTGCCAGAAAGAGCGCATCCCGGCTTTGCCTGCTGCTGCTGCTGCTAACCAGATGAGATTTACTGTGATCCCAGTGGCCGAGGGCTGCCCACAATAGACCCATCAAGGGCATTGTCACACTGCACAAGCCCAACAGGTGCCCTAACAGGGCCGATGCGCCGGCCTGCTCCCACACAATGCCTCACCCTCCGAAGCTGAGTGTGTCTGGTGGGACAAAGGCAGCCTGGCCTCCCAGCACGAGCCGAGCTGGCCAGGCATGACAGATGTGGCCAGCGGAGGGGCAGCTCAGCAGCCTGCCCTGTGTGGGGTCTCTGGGGGGGTGCTGGGCAGTCAGAGGTCACCACCACTCTGCTCCTGGCATGTCTCCAGATGGTCTTGCGGCCACTGCTCCCAAACCAGATATGTTTTAGTGGTGTTGCTGGTGGGAGGAAGGGTTCGAAGCACAGCCCTGGTTCAAGGGGAGCTGGATCCTGACATTGGCAATGCTCCTCAGCAGAGGCGTTGAAGCGGGCACCATGAATGCATGTTTGTATTGGGTTTCGACAGCACGGTTTTTGGTGGCAGGGGGGCTTACAGGGGTGGCTTCTGTAAGAAGCTGCTAGAAGCTTCCCCTGTGTCCAATATAGCCAATGCCAGCCAACTCCAAGATGGACCGACCACTGGCCAAGGCTGAGCCCATCAGCAACAGAGGTAGTGCCTCTGGGATAATGTATTTAAGAAGGGGTAAAAACTGCAACACCAGCAGCAGCCAGAGAGAGGGCTGAGAATACGGGACAGCAACAACTCTGCAGAAGGCGGCAGGAGGGGCTCCAGGCGCTGGAGCAGAGATTCCACTGCAGCTCATGGTGAAGCCCATGGTGAGGCAGGCTGTGCCATCAGCCAGTGGAGGCCCATGGTGGAGCAGATCCCCACCTGCTATCCCTGGATGTTAATGGTGGAGTGGGTACCCACCTGCAGCCCATGGAGGACACCACACCAGAGCAAGTGGATGCCCGAAGGGGGCTGTGACCCATGGACAGCCCTTGCTGGAGCAGGGTCCTGGCAGGGCCTATGGCCCTGTGGGGAGCAGCCTGGGCTGGGGCAGGGTTGCTGGCCGGGCTTGTGACCCTGTGGGGGACCCAGGCTGGAGCTGGCTGGGCCTGAGGGGCTGTGCCCCGCAGTGGGGGACCCACACTGGAGCAGTGGGTGAAGAACCACAGCCTGTGGGAAGGACTCATCCTGGAGCAGTTCGTGGAGGACTGTCTCCTGTGGGAGAGACCCACGCTGGAGCAGGAGCAGAGTGTGAGGACCCTCCCCCTGCAGAGGAAGGAGCAGCAGGGACAGCTGTGATGGGCTGACCCAGCCCCATTCCCTGTCCCCCTGTGCTACTCCAGGGAGGCGGCAGGGAACTTGGGAGTAAAGTTAAGCCCAGGAAGAAGGGATGGGCATAGGGAAAGTGTTTTTAAGGTTTGGTTTTATTTCTCATCGTCCTACTCTGATTTGAATGGTATTAAATTAAACTGTTGAGTCTGTTTTGCCCACGACAGTAACAGCTGAGTGATCTCCAGGTCCTTACCCCCACCCATGAGCCTTTCGTTACGTTTTCCAGCTGAGGAGGGGAGTGATGGAGCGGCTTTGGTGGGCACCTGGCATCCAGCCAGGGTCAACCCATCACAACGCTATTGCCTGCGTCTCAAATGCTTCTGCTCTGCACCAGTGCCTAGTCCTACCCTGAGAAGAACGGAGCACTGCTGTGGCCTAGTGACAGCCATGGCACTGCCTTGAAGTGCAGCATAAATTACGTAGCAAGCACTGGGACATGCTGCCTCCTCCCCTGTGCGCCAAGGTGCGGGGTACAGTGCGGCTGCTTCAAAGCCCAGGTGTGCTGCAAGGGGCTACCAGCCGTTGGCAGCTCCAGCAGGATCCAGCCCAGACCATGGGAGATCTAACGGGTGCAGGATGCAGCCCATCCCAGGGTGGGTGGAAATGCCTGGATTCTGCCCTGGGGAGCTTGGCTTAAAACTGGCAGCAATTTTTGTTTGAAGCTTTGTAGCTGCTTCGCATCTCTTTGCACGACAGGTCTGGCGCGTACCCTGGAATCCTTCCCCGGATCTTCCCATGAAAACTCTCCTGCAAAAAAAAGCTTCTGCTTCATTTTAACCAAACCCAGAGCCCATCAGACGATCCAGATGGTCTCTCTCTCTATCAAGCAGTTTGGCCCAAATCCTGGTGGCAGACGGCAGGACCAGGCCTCCCCTGATAAAGAAAAGGTTTAGTTTTATTTTTCTCCCTGCTCCTCACCTGTCTTCTGGGCCTTTCCTGGGCAACTGTTGCTCTCCAAGGCCCACACCAGCTCATACTGGGTGCCTGGGTGATTTGGGGTTGCCCAAATGCACCAGGGCTGATGTGTGGGATGGGGTCTCAATGCCCAGTCTGTCCCCCTGCCCTGCTGTCCTGCATCGCCGGGCTTGCTCAGCTCTTGTCATGTAGGCAGCCCTGGAAGGAAGCAACTGGAGCTGCTGCAGAGGGGTCAGCCGCGGCCAGCAGCCCAACTCAGTGGGATGCTCTGTGGTGCCACAGGAGAGCAGGAGTCGAGGTACTGGCAGGAGAAAATGTGGAGGTTGGCCTGAAATGGGGTTTTTCAGGCTCCCAGCCCTGTACTCCCACTGGAACTGGGGCAGGTGATGGTGGCCTCCAGGCAGGACCCTGCTGGCTACTCCCTGTGCCAAGACCATGGCCCTGGCTGTAAAGTGACCGGTGTTGCTGCAGCTGGACACAGACACGGTGGGAATCTATTTTTTCTGCGGATTACAAGGTTTTGCCTGAGGCAAGTGCCTGCATAAGGGAGGAAACAAGATCCCTTGTCCTCATCCTGCCTTCCTGCCAGCATCAGAGGTAAAGGGCGGGTTAGGAAGACTCCGCTCTGCTCTGCTGGCCAAGGGGCAAGGGGCAGTTTGGGAGGGAGGTGGGTTGCAAGCATCACACCAATAGCAACGAGCTTTGGGGAATGCTGAGCCACTAGGAAACAACTTTCACTCCCCAAAACTCAGCTGAGGTCTTTGGCACAGGGCCTTTTCAGGTGCCATTGCCACCGAGGTCCCCCTCGGAGCCCCAGGGTGGGCTGCGGGGCCACCTCTGCTGAAGCCATGCCAGCAAGGGGTCGGCTCCCAGAGTCCTGGGAAGCAGCTCATCTTCCTTGCTGTCAGGGCTGCTGGGTAGCAACAAGGAACAAACCCCTTTCATCCATCTCAGGCACAGCTTCCTCCTGGGATTGGGGCCAGAGGAAGGAGATGTCACGAAAATGCAGACAGATGATGGGAGCCTGCATTCGGGATGGGAAAGGGCTGCTGATCTGGGCCAAGCTGGTGCAACCCTCTGTGTGTGTGTGTGTGTGTGAGAGGTAGCCCTTGCTGGAGCAGGACCCATGCAGACACTTCCCTCTCACCCTTACTAAGGAGCTTGTGGAGCTCCATACGCACAGGGCATTGATTTAAGAGTCACAGCTGCTCCTGAGACCTGCCACTGTCCTTGAAAATACCTTGTTGGCTGGGGAAATGAGCGTGCAGTGGGGTGTCCTTGCTCACACACCTCTACTCCTGCTGCTGGAGCAATGCAACAGACTCCCACCTCCACTCCTTCCATGGGTTCCCTCTCTGAGGACATTTACAGCAGCTGCAGCCAGCAGCCAGGGCTCTGTGGAGTATCTCAAAATGCCTGTTGGTTTTCTTAAGGACTCAGCTCTTGGAGCCATGGGGATACAAGTGTTTCAGGTGTGCTTAATAAAAAGGTGACCAGCCCTCCCTGTTGCACCCTCCTGATTTGCATTTGCAGACCTTAGGAAAGAAAATGGAAGGTAATAAAATGAATGCAATACTCGCATTTCTGAAACGTCAAGTGTTTGGGGCCAAACTCACCAGATTTCTTGGCTTCGCTTTTTGCATTGAAATAGATGTATTTTGCCTCTTTATTCTCGGTGGATTGGCCACAAAGACATTTTTGTTACTTTATTTCTTAAGAAGTTCCCCTGAAAGGGGGAAGGACATAGCTAAGCCACAACCCGGACTTTTGGATTTGCTGTCTGTGTGTCAGGCAAAGAGCAAAGTGGAGATGCACGCCTGAGTCCCTGCTGTGTGCCGAGGTGCTTGGCCACCAGGTTCCCATGAGCAGACCCGGTACCATCTTGGCTGCCGAGTGCCAGCCTGCCGTGTGGTCCCCATGGGCCACTGGGTCCCCACACTCACCTGGGCTCTGGATGATGGGGATGGGACTCTGGGCTGCCAGGTGGGAGACAGGCCAAGGGTTCCTGGAACACACCAGGGGATGCAAAAGCTCCCGGCACCCCCCAAGGAGAGGTGGGAATGGTCTGCCAGCCGCTGCATGGTTCGCAGGCTGTTTCTCTGCTCTCTGCCAGTCCCTGGGGTCCTCTGCCCGCACGCCACCCACTCGCCTAGCTGCACCCCCGGCATCCCGCAGCCGTCTCACGGCGGGGGGTCGGCTGGCCCCCGGGCCAACCCCGCTGTCCCGGATGGGGGGACCGAGCCGGAGCCCACCTTGTTGCACGGCCGGGGCGGCGCTGAGCCCTGACGGCCGCGGCTACCGCGGTGCCGGTGCCCTGCCGGGCCGGGTCCGCTCCTAGCCCCGCAGCCGCCGGTGCCGGGGGCGCGGGGAGGGGCGGTGGCGGCGGGGGGGGGGGCCCGTCGGGGCGGGCAGGGCGGGAGGGAGGAGCCAGCGCGGAGGCTGTGCCTGGGCTGCGGGATGGGGCGGCAGTGAGAGCGGCCGGGTGTGCGCCGACGGGGCTCTCGCCCCGGAGCCGAGCCGTACCGAGCCGCGCCGAGCCCAGCCCCGCTCCCCTCCGCTCCGCTCCCCGGTGATGCGCGGCAGCCTGGCTGCCTAACCCCGCTGCCCGCTGCCATGGCGGCCCCGACCCCCGGGGGGGCGGCGGGGGTCCCGGCGGGGGCTGCGGGCCGCCGCCTGGTTGCTGGCGTGCGCCGCGCTGTGCCGGGGCCGCGCCGCCGCCTGCCCGCCGCTCTGCGCCTGCAGCGGCACCACGGTGGACTGTCACGGCACGGCCCTGCGCGCCGTGCCCAAGAGCATCCCCCGCGGCACCGAGCGCCTGTGAGTACCGCCGCGCTTTGTCCGGCCCGGCGGGGGGGAGCGGCGGCCCGGGGCGGGTGCGAGAGCCCGGCAGGGTGCTGGGACCGGGTGCCTGTCCTGGGGGGTGCGTGTGCAAGTGCCCAGCGCGGGGGGTACATGTTTAAGAGCCTGTCGGGGTGTGGGCGTGTGTGCAGCAGCCTATCTGGGGGTGTGTGTGCAAGTGCCCGTCCAAGGGGATGAGTGTGTCTGTTAAGCGGAGTACTTGTGCAAATGCCTGCCCGAAAGGTGCCTGTGCAAGGACTTGGTGGGGTGGGCGCATGTACAGCATCTCACTCGGTGGTGGGGTTGGGTGTGTGTAAAAGTGCCTGGCCAAGGCACGCGGGTGCAGGAGCCTGTTGGGTGGGTGTATGTGCATCATCCCCTCCATGGGAGGGGTGCAATAGCCTGTCAAGATGGGGAGCAGTGTGTGTGCAAGAGCCATCTGGGACAGTGTGCACATCCAACCCTTCATCTGTAGGAGTAGTGTGCAAGGGGTCTGGCATGCACAAGAGCCTGTGTGTGCTGGTGTGCGTGCGAGCGTGCAGAGCAGGGTTTGGCTTAGAGCTGTGTCCGAGGGTGTGGGTTGCCCCAGCGGGGGGCATTTGTACTGGGGCAGCCCAGAATGGGCTGCACATGTGGGGCTGTGTGCCCCATGGCAGGTGTGTGGCAGCCCCTGCTGTGACTTGTCATGGGGTACCCACATGTCTGGAGGGGTTGCCTGAGGGTCCCTGGCACTCCAAGACCCTACCCATTCTGGGCACCCCTTTGTCCCTGAGAAGCCCTCCTGGGAGTGCTGCACATGGTGCTAGGATCAGGCCCCATTCCCGCACGCTCCCCTTGGGAACACTCCCAGTGTGACCATCCTCCAGCTGTGCACACAACTCACCCAGCCCTGCCAGTCCCCTGTGCCTGCATGTTACTGCTCATCAAAGTCCCTGCCGCAACCCCAGGAGTGCTGGGGGTGTCTCTGGGTCTCTTGGCTGGACTCCTGTAAGAAAAGCTTTATTCTCACAGTCACGGTCCAGCCAGCTGCAGGGGTCCTGCGGTGCCCGCTGAGGTCCCCTGGGCAGGGTGCCCCTTTGCTGCTGCACCCAGCTGGGCAGATCTCCCTGCCTGGGGGCCCTGTGGCTGCACCAGGTCCCTGTTCCAGGGAGAGGGGCATGAGCTGAATATGTCCAACCCGCTGCTGGTACCAGGTTCCCAGCTTGCAGGTGTCCCCCATCCCGGCAGAAAAGCAGGGCTGTCCCCAGCCTCTCTTCTCTGCTGGGGGACAGCAGGTGCCCCATCCTAGGGGCTGTGGTGGAGCCTGGTGGCACAGTACCCCCTGCCCCCCAGCCCCAGCAGTGGGGCCAGGCTGCCCTGACATCCCCCGTGCAGCACGGGGAAACGTTGGGCTGCTGCCTCCTTGGGTGGCAGAGCTGCAGGATGGGTCCTGGGACAGCCACACACACGGTGTTTCTCCTGTCCGTGTGCTGTGCTGCCTCCGGTTACCGGGGGTTGATCGTGCCCTTTGCCTGCAGCTGGGGAGAGACCCCGCGGGCAGGGACCGCAGGCAGCCTGGCAGCTGCCAGCGCTGCACCCAGCATGCAGCACCGGGAGCTCTGCGGGACGCTGCTTCAGTGGAGGTTTCTCTTCTCCCACCCTAATTATCCTCATACAAACGATGATTACCCAGCACGGCAACCAGGGTGCCGTGAGCTGTGGCCCCATAGAGCCGTTTTATGAGCTCTGAGACAGGAGCCCCCTTTCCTGTGTGCCCAGGGCGGGGGGGAAGGATTGCGCATAGCCTGCACCAGCCCTTTCCGCCCCTTGGGGAGCTCAGTGGGCTCCGCAGCATCAGCTCTCCACGCACCCGGGGGCAGGGTGCTGGGGAGCGCGGGCAGCGAGCCCCCGCCTCTGCCTGCCGGGCAGGTGCGCAGCACCACTCAGACGAGACGCTGCTGGAGTGGACTGATGAAGGATGCCCTTGGGTGGGTGTCTGGCTCCTGCCCTGCAGGGCATCTCTCCCCTCCGGCAGCGGATTCTGCTTGCCGTCTTCTGTTCTGCCTCCACTGCCCTGGTCTTCCATGTCTGTCACCACTCGGTGACACTGGGTTTTCTGTCTGTTCATGCAGCTGCCGATGCCAGATCTGCTGGCTGGGTTGAGCTAGATGTGCTGCTCTCTCACGGGTGTTGTCTGCTGGATAACTACTTCCCACTGTGTTGCACGCCCTTGCAGGTGCTTGAGGGTGTCTGTGCAGAGCAAGTCTGTCTCTGAGCAGTGAATTCCTGCTGTAACAGCTTGTAAGCGAGTTCAAGCTCTCTGTAAAGAGGCTGCAACCTCGCAGTCTCCAGCTTCTCACTGCTTGATGGAGCAGGGTCAGCTAGCAACCGCCGGGGAGCCTGCAGTAGGGTCTGTGCTTGGGACTCGCTGTCTCCAGGGGCTGGCTTTCTTTGGGAAGCCAGCAACCTCTTATTTGTGCCCTCCGCTGCCTGCAGAGCTCCAGGATTTTTCCCAAGCCCTGAGATGCACAGGATGAGCAATGCCGACCTCACCATGTGTCCCACAGTGCTGGTGAGCAGTGGTGTCCCCGCTGTCATGTTTCCCACCTGTTGCATGCCTGCAGTTTTGTGGGGCAGCCAGCATGGTGTTTGGAGGCTCCAGGCTTTCCCCGGGCTCCCAGCTGGCTGAGCCTCATGGTGGCATGGGCTGAACCCCTGGACAGGGCAGCACTGCTGCTGTGGCCACGCATGCTGGCACTGCCAAAGTCATCCTGGGGACTCGGACAGCAGCATCCTGTGGTGAGGTCTGAGCTCCATCGCTTTTGAAATACACCCTTTTGCTTTAAAGAAGGGGGAATGATTTGCCCTGTGGAGTCACTGCAGCTGTGGATAATCATGGGCTGGGGAGAAACCGTCTTCTGCTTGAAGGTTTTGCCTGTGATGTCTCCCAAGTGCTGTGCTGCTGATGCAGGGAAAGGGCTGGAGACATCTCTAGGGTGGAGCATGGATGGTGGCTGCATGGGGGGACACAGGACCACTCTTTCCTGGCAACAGGGCACAGCACATCACTCCTGAAGTGCCTTCTAGTCTGCAACCCGACGTAAACACCAGTCGGTGCCTGCACCCTCCCCCTGCCTGGATCAGGCACTGAGCGGAGAGGCTTATGCTGCAGCAAGGCGGGAAGCAGCAAAATCTCTGGGCACTTTGCAAGGCTGCCTGTGCTCCTGCCTACGCCTCTGGCAAGCATGATAGAGCAGGTCCTGGAGGCATCGTAGGCAGGATGGAGTGATAATCCTCCAGCTCTACAGTGTTATCTGCTACTGGGAGTCCCTCAGGTCTCAGCCTCTGGAGGAGAGCCGTGGGAGAGGGGCACAGTTCCCTTTCCCATTTGCTTGCTTTCCTTTCTTTCTTTCTTTGAAAGTGCCTCTGAAGAGCAGATTGCCCTGTTGGGGCGATGGGTCACTCTCCCCATGCAAGCAGGATCGGTACAAATTTGCCACTGTCAAATGGCTGTTTACAGCCCAGGTCTTTGCTTGTGAGGAGTGAATGAGCTTGATGGTATTGCACTTGCTCCTGCTTTTGGAGTTTTCAGCTGACAGCTGAGAATTGCACCACTCACCCCTTTTGCCTCCTCTCTGGTGTGCTGAACACCCTCCGTCTCACTGTTCGCTGGGCAATGCCCCTCTTCCTGACGTGGGGGGCAGCAGAACTGAGTTTGGGGGTCTCCATTACTGCATCCCCCTTGGCTCCTTCTTCTCCCTCCCAGAGTCCCTGCCCTCAGCATTGGAAGGGGCTCCCGTTTGCCTTGTTCCCCCAGCCTGGGGTTTGCTTGTGCTGAAATGGGCCTCATCCAGACCACAGCAAGCTCTGCCATCTCCCCCGATCTGTGTTGGCAGAGGGAGGGGGTGCTGAGCTCCAGCCTTTGGATGCTGGATCGCAATGCTGGGATGGCTGCACCTGAAGCACACTCGCGTGCTGCCTAACCATCCCCTGCCGAAATTACAGCAGCGAGCTCTTGTTCAGAGCATATTTAATTCATGCACCTGCATCTCCCTCTAGCTGGTTAATCAAAATAACTTGCAGCGGCAAGGCTGGTGTATCGCAGCAGCACTCATGCATTCAAGACCGGTTGTTGGGCTGTGCCTTCTTGGGGGATTTGGGGGAATGTTAATTCTTAGGAAGCACCTTGAAGGGGTCAACCTCACTCCTTCCTGAGGTGCCTGGGCAAGTTTTCTGTGTTGCAGTTGATCAGGCTGGTTGCAGAGGCAGTGAGGGGGTGTGCAGGCTCTGCAGAGCTCTGGGGCAGTATGCAGGACTGATATCCAGCTGGGATAGTGCTCAGCCAGCACCGTTGCCCTCGGCTCTCGGGAGAGCCTGTGCTGGGCACTGGGAGGATGCGGGCTGGCTGGGGAAGGCAGCCTGCTCAGCCCGCTGTGGTAGCTTCCTTGGGAGCCTTCCCGGACAGAGGAAATTTGCAATTCTATTCCAATTTCTCCCTTCAGCTACGTCCAAGGCAGATGCTGTCTATATATTGCCATGGTAACGCTGTGTTCTCGCTCTCCATGGAATTGCATGCTGGAAAAATATTAGTTTAAAAAACTATGTCGTGTTTGTATTGACTGGAGCTGAGGCTGATAGTGGAGGATCTATTGTCCCCTGGTTGGGAAAAGTCACCAGTAACAGGCAATAAAGCCAGGCGGATTGGCCTCTGGTGACCACTTCTCACCCCGCACAGCAATTGCTTCCCTATAAACCCTTCTCTGGCTCTGTTTTATTGCATCCTTTCAAATAGATATTTTTGCCTTAAATGTGCTGCCACTTTGCTCCTCCAGGGTGATGCATTGTGCTGCCAGCAATTCCTCACCACTGAGGTGGGAGTGAGGAGAGGGAATTGTTCCTGGCTTTAATTGTGTGTCTCTCACATGCACCTTCAAATGCCACCGCTGCTGCCGCCCGCTGTCCTCACAGCCTGCAGCCATGGGGTGAGCTGGGCATGGTGGCAATGTTGCTGGTGCAGGATGGTACCCCATGCACACGCACGCAGAGAAATAGCCTAGCTGACTTATTACAGGACATGCATTTGCTCTGAGTTTCGTGCTCACCTACTTCATTGTTCCCTACTGAACCTCCAGCCAGCAGAAGATCCAGGCAGCTGTAAAATGCAAAGGATGCTGAAGAAACCCCTGTGTGGGAGCAGAGCCTGCAGCCCAGGGGAACAGAGGGGATTCAGACTGCCACCAAGGTGGTGTGGGCAGGGAAAGGGTGTCCCACCTGCAGAAAGGTGTACGAGCCCGTGACCTGCATTGAGAGGGATTTTTCCTGCCTCCTTGCTCTGCTTTGCTCCCCGGGGAGCTGGCACAGGCAGGCAAGGCGAGCACTGGAGCAGGACATGTGCGGGTGTGCATGCACAGGAGGGTGAGGTGGGCAACCAAGGAGCCTGTCTTTGTCTCACATCCGAGTCCTTCATGGTTCCTTGCCTGCTCCAGAGGTACTTAATGCCGCAGATGCATCCTCTTTATTTTGGTAGTAATAAAGATAACCCTTCATAAAACCTGAAAGGCAAGGAGATATTTCTGTGCATGTTTTGCTGAAAGGCAATAAAAAAACCCAGTTGTGCATTAGCAAATGGCCCCGTCCTGGGGGATGTCAGACCCAGATCACTGCTCCCTGGCAGGCTTCCAGTGTGAGTAGCTCCAAGGCCAGCTCTGGCAGCTGGCCCCTGTCCCCACTTGGGGGACATCCAGGGACGGCTGCAGTGGTGGGAGCGGCGAGCAGAGGCTTTCCTCCTGTATGGCACCAGGCTGCAGTTAGCAATGGGGGCAGCAAGATGGGACGGACAGTTTGCAGCCTGGTCATTAGGGTCGCAGTGCTTCTGGAAGTGGGAAGGGAATGAGGTGGGATGGAGGAAACCCCTCTCTGTGGTGCTGGTGCAGGGTTGGTCCCAGGCTGTCCCCTCTGGGACCATCTCAGGCTTCCCTGCCACATGCAGGCTCTGAAGCTGTGCTGAGTATCTGCTTTCCTGGCATGCATTTTGGATGCACTTGCTGCTCAAAATAGCAGAGGCAAGTGTCCTATGGGGGAGAGAGGCTGCTAGGAGGAGGAAGATCAGAAAAAAGGGAAGATTAATTTTTCAAACGATGCAGCTGAGGAGCAGCCCTGGGCACCAGGAGTGGGAGAAGATGTAAGCTCCTGGCTCTGGATATTTCTCAGCAGGAAGAAGCCCCAGCTTCAAAATGGAATGCTCCTGGAGACCCAACTGGTCTGGGGTTGAGCAGGCATCTGTAACCGAGCAGTTTGGGTGCGCTTGTCTTACCATCCCTGCTGTGAGCTGCTCCAGAAGGGATGAGCAAAGGCGATTTGCTGAGGAAGATGCAAGGTGGATTGAGCCTCAGTCTGCTGAGTGGCGGGACAAAGGGAAGCAGAGGAGCCATGGGAGCAGGAATACTCCTTGCCAGGCTACTCAGCACAGCACAAAAATCCAAATTTTGGGGGTATCCCGGCCACTCTGTTTTCTTGGCTGAGCCTCAGTTTCCCCATTTGTGAATCAGAAATGACCTGCTGCCTTTTCTCTGTCACACCAGGGTTGAGGGAAGTGATTTGTTTATTTTTAAACTGAGGTGACACCATGATGCTTCGTGAGCTTAAAGCTTTCCCTGACTGCCAGCCACTAATGGCTGTGGCATGAAAACCCTAGAGAGAAGTTAGGAAGAGCAGAAAGCCTTCGGGATCCTCACTGTTACTTGCACAATCAATGCTGTTTGTAACGCTTAAAAATTTATTGTGATGCTAACCTGCTTTAGTACCTCATAAAAGCTTATGGAGCCTCCTGTGCTCTGGGGGCCCACGCTGTGCTTGGGGCTGGGTTCCCCTTCAGCTAAGGGCAGTTATTCTGAGCTGAGCCCGAATAGCACATTGCTGCTGTTGGAGCTCTCCACTTTGGGCACATCACCCTGCAGGTGCCTGGAGGGGGTGTGGGGGTGCTGGCAAGGCGTTCACCCTGGGGTGTATGGCACCCTTAAAGGGACTCTGATGAATCCCATGGGCACCCTCACTCTGTCTTGAAGGATCTAGTCAGGGCAGGGATAGGAAGGAATAGGAGGAGAAGGTGCTGAGCTGCTTGTGCAGCTGTGTCAGCCCAGGGTGTGGGTGCCCAGTGCCCCCTCCCTGAGCAGCAAGCAGCAGCACCCTGTACCCTGCTTGCACCTTGGAGGGGATGGGGTTAGCATCCAGCCATGCCCTCATGGGCTGCATGGAGCTGGCAGATGTGATGAGCATCCCTCCATGCTGGTGCTGGGGGGCACCAGCTCTCCAGGGACTGGGAAGGCTTTGCCCTGCCTTTCACTGCTGGGGCAGCCCAGTGAGCCTGTGCTGGGACTTGATTACATTCAAGCAGCCGAATGAAATCTTCAGACTTGAAAAATGCAATAAAAGTATAGGATGAGAGGTTGCAGCTGCTCTGTCCCCCTGGTGCTGAGCGCAGGGGTCAGTCCAGGGTCTAAGCCTTGTCCATGTTTCGATTAGCAGTCTGCGTGATGGGACACAAGCTGCTTATGACATTTGCAGATGCCACCAGGCTGGGAGAAGTGCAAGAGGGCTGGAGGACAGGCTGAGATTTTGAAGTGGTGTTGGCGAGCAGAAGGAATGGGCTGATAAAAAAGGTTGCTGTTGCCTGGGGACTTGAGGAAGGTGTTTGACGAGAGGGCATCACCAACAGCACAGATGTGGGATGGAAGCACAAGTCGAGTGGGTCCTGCCCCTGCAAGGCAGAGAGACCCCGAGAGAAGGCTGTGTCCCTAGTGCTGGGGGCTTGCTGGGGAGAACAGGACTGGGAGACGAGACCTGCCTGGGCAAGGGAGCAGCCTGGTGTCTGCACCGTGGTGGCCGGAGCAGGCAGGGATGGGGTTCATCTGCAGCAGGAGGGGTTCAGGTCAGAGTCTGGGAAATGGTCCTTGAGGCAGGAGCAGTGGTATGCTGGAATAGGGTGTGGGGGAGTGTCAGTCCCTGTCCCTAAAGGAGCTATGTATGCATCTGTCAGGATTGATGGAGGGCTGCAGAGATACTGCTATGGGGTGCATGACCTTGCAGCCTTCATTTCTCTGCTTCCCTGATCATTGTCTGGCACTGCTGGCTCCAGCTGGGGTTAGGGCTCTGGGATGACGGCTACAGAGCCACTGGGAGGGGAGTTGTGACCCTAGGTCCCCTGAGCCAAGGGCAGGAACAGCAGGGCAATGGGGACCATGGAAGGTGCGATGCATCACACGAACAATGCAACTGCCGTGCTGGGCACCAGGTCAGTGGTGGCCCTTGGAGTGGGGGCCACAGGAGCATGGGTGGCTGCAGGCATCGCTGGCATCGAACACCTTCTCCACCAGCCCCTGCAGTCACTGCCTGGGTGCTGTGGGTACCCGCTCTGTGCTGGTGCTGATGGGACCGGGACACATTTCTCCACTTGTGGGTGCAAATGCAGGGTTTTGTCTTGCAGACTTTCCCTCTGCCTTCTTAAAAGCAGGAGTCTGGGGAGCACAGCAATTAGGAATTCTGCCTTGGTGGGAGAGCAGAGCTGAGCTGAGCACAAGGACAGGAGTCAAGTGTGTGCCGAATAGCTGATGCTTTGCAATGGAGTACAGATAGTGGGATTGTGCTGTCGGCTCCTTCTCCTTCCCGCTCCTGATAAATCAGTGCCCAGGGAAATATCACTCATGTTGGCTGTATTTAATAAATTACCTCTCAGCATTTGCACTCTCTGAGGTTGTTACTGAGTTAGTGTAGCTCTAAACCCTGCAAAGGGAAAAGACGCATCAGACCCTCCCAGGAATGGAATAAGCCATCCAAAGCTAGAAACCAAATATAAACGCAGACTATGCAAATCCAGTCTAACGAACCCTGCTGCAGCACAGACATCCCATCTGGGAGTAGGATGATCCACAAGCAACATAGGAAAGGGACTGCTTGTTTTAATGACTTTCCTCTTCCCAGGGAGAAAGGGAGGCAGGGGTTCTGAAACTTGAAGGTTGCAAATAAAAATTCTTTCTCCAGTGAGATCTGGGGTGCTGGAGGGCATCCTGGATGAACGTGAGGATGCTTTTTGCATTAAACCCTATGGATTAACAGTGAAAAAGCACACCCTGCATCTCTACTTTCAAATCACAGTCCAGAAATGCAACCAATCTGCCAGGCAGCTCCCCAGACACAGCAGTCCTTATTGAAGCTCTGCTGTGTGGGGCAGGGCAGGGTGTTTCACTTCACTAGGAAAGGGCACGGAGGCAGCGGGTGAGCAGCTGAGCAGCGGGGATCTGGCTTTCTGGGCACAGCAAACTGTAATTTATCTCCGTGAGGAACTGAAGGGGGTTTAGAAGGGGGAGAAAATGGCACAAAGTTAAATAGCAGTGTTGCCTCGGCATCCTTACAAATAAGCTTTACCTGCTGTTCATTCCCATCTTGGTTGCAAAGGCCATCATTTACCCAAACAAAGGCAAGGGGGAATGCTGAGAACAGTTCTCAGGGAGCATGCAGGGCCAGTCCCCGAGGGAGCTGTGAAGGGGCCCTGGGACACTGCCTTGCTGGGGGACAGTGCAGCCCCAGTGCTGGAGCTCCCTGAGGATGCTCAGAGAGCGTGCAGGGAGTGGAAGCTGGGCTGGGCAGCACAGTTGCCCGCCGGGGTGGTCTGTCCCCAGGGCAGTGCATCCTGCTTGTGCCTCCTGGTGTTGAAAATGTTCAGGCTGCTTTGTCCCAGGAGGTGCCTGGTCTGGGCTTGTGGAGGGAGTGGTTGTGTCCAGTCCCTGGCTCTTTGGTTTTTCTGCATGTATCCACGCTGCTTGGCCTGTGCTCTGTCTCTGGCTAAGGCTCTGGGGTGCTGGTGCTCTGAGGACCCCAGAGGTGTCCGAGCCCACCTGGAGCTCGGCAGGCTGAGGTGTAAGTTTTGCCTTTCAGATTGAGCAGTTTTTAAATCAAGCCTCTCTGCTCTCTCTGTCTGCAACACCGGAGATTTTCTAACTTCCACTTGCACATTTGCAGCCCAAGTAATGTTAGGTATGTTTAAAAGAAGGCAACATGGGGACCCTCGTTTGCCAGGAGCTGGGATGGGTGCTGTTACCTCCTCCATAGCCCTGGGGAGCTCCCAGGCAATCTGCTTTGGCCAGGACCCTTTAGGACATTTGGAGAAAACCACTCCCAAAGCTGGGGTTTCTCCGTGCCCTTAGCTGACCCCAAGGCTGTGGTCCATCAGGAGGTGGGCACACATCTGCATGTACCGAGGCACCCCTCTTGCAGTAACAGGTCCCTAACATGCATGACCTGCTCCAGTGCTTCATGCCTGGGACTTGCAGCCTGGCTGTGGGTTTTGCTCCTTGGGAGCGGGGCAGGACTGAGCCCTGCAGCGTGCGATCTTGCGGGCTGGAGCCCCATCCCCGGCAGCCAGATGTGCAGGCTGCGTGCTGGCCGCATGGGGAGCGGGGAGAGCCGTGGGGTTGCAGAGCCCGAGCACGGGTTTCGGTTTAATCGCTGGGGCCGGGCAACTTCTATTCATTCCCGCTTGCATTCATCTGCGTCCTAGTAACGTGCTCTCCCAACCTCCTTCCCAACACAGGCACACACGGCCGGATAATGGCAGGGGCCCGGCAATCTCGGCGCTGAATAGCGGTGTAATTAGGAGCCTATAATGGCGAGCTGGAACTCATTAGCCATTATCAGCCATTTCAGCAGGACAATGGCAGCACCCCGGGGTGCGCGGCTGCGCGGGCTGCACCGGGCGGCCCTGCACGCTGCTCAGCAGCTCCGGGGCCAGCCTGCCACTGACCTCGGCCCCTCGCATGGCCGCAGAGCCCGGGGAGGGAGGCTTGGGCTCTAACTGGGAATGACGGACTTTGTGTTCAGCCCGTGGTGTGCTGTGGGGTGTTACAGCTCGCTGGTCCTGCTGCCGGGGCTGCGGGGGTTGTAGAGCCCTGGGTGCTGGAGTCCTGCCCAGGCACCGCGACCTGCTCCGGGGTGGCACCCTCCTGCTTCTCCCCTGCCCTGGCTCTAGCAGCTTGTCCTTTCCTTGACTACCTCCTGCTCCTGTAGTTTATTTATTTTCCTCTGTATTTCTGTGTCTGTATTCAGTGCAGGCAGCGGGTCTCTAGCATGGGAGCCCGCCCTGGGCCGTCTGTTTGCGTGGGCATCCTCTGTCCCCAGCCCATGCCTTGGGCAGATCGGCCTCCTGGCAAGGAGCAAACACTGCTGTGCTCTGTGCTGCTGAGGGGGGAGGCTCTCTCCTGCCACTGGGTGCTGCACAGGGACCTCCAGCTCTGCAGACTGTGGGCCCCAGGGCTTATGGTCCCGCTCTCCCTGCAGTGCTCTCAGCCGGTAATGTGAAAGGCACTGCAAAGCTGGGAGTGCGAAGCGCAAATCTCTGCAGTTCCCGGCTCAACATATTTTAAAGCAGGATAATCCTAGCAGGGGCACGCTGGAGAGCATGGCAGGGGAAGACGGGGAGGTGTAGCTGGCAGGCTAGGAGCAGAGTCCCTGCCATGTGTGGGTCCAGCAGTGGGGTACACCTTGCCCTGGTGCTGAGCTGAGCCTGGGCAGGACAGCAGCCATGGGATGGGTGTAGGCATCCCACGGGCTGCCTTCTCCTCTTATTTCCACCGGTGGAATGAGCAAGCTGGGACAGCATCTTCTGGCTAGAGAGCCTGTCCCTGTGCTCACCCAGGGCTTTTTGCATGAAAGAGTGATGCCAGGAGAAGCAGCTTGTCCTGTGCAAGTGTCTCTTGGCAGGTGAAACTTGAAGTATGGCTTATTCTCCAGGCAGAAGGTGTGAGATGGCTGCTCACTGAACCAGTCATGATGCATGTGGGTGACTGGCAGCTAGGTGTTTGGAGGGATCCTGCTTTTCTGGGGGACACCTTTTTGCTTTCTTACTACCCCTGCCCTCTCTAAGCTGCTCTGTGTGTTTGTTATGACTCTACCAGGTGTTTGCTGCATTTCCAGAGTGGGGTGATGTGCATCCAGCCAGGCAGATGCTGGTGTCACTGGGCTGCTTATTGCATTGCTGGGGGCTCTGGGGCTTCTGTCCCAAGAGGGGCATCCAGAGTGGACACGGGGAGATGGGGTTGCTGGGCAGCTCCTGCCCCTCACTGCTTTATGGTCCATGAAAGATGCCAGCTTACACACCCCTGGCCAGCCAGACTTCATGTACCCAGGCCATTGAGTCCTCTTCAGAGCCTGCTGCCAGCCCTGCCATTCCCAATGAGGGGCACAGAAATGCAGCAGGCACTGCTGTCCTTTGGGCCCTGTCTGCCCTTTTTGGGGAGCTACTGGGGAGCCCCAGTGCCTGGCCACCTCCTGAGCACTTCCTTGCTGATCTCTGCCTCTTCTCTCCACAGCGAGCTCAACGGCAACAACATCACGCGGATCAACAAGAACGACTTCGCTGGGCTGAAGCAGCTCCGTGTCCTGTGAGTTCCTGACAAGGGACCAGCTGCCTCAACCTTGGTGGCCACCCTGCTTGGCTTGTGACCCCTCCTGGGGCTGGTAGAGATGCTCTTGAGCCCTTTTCCTGGGTATCTGGCAGTGGGGCTGGAGGGCATCTGCCCTGGGCTGAGCATGGTGGGCTTCCAACCAGGAATGAGCGGGGAGAAGGAGGCTGGGTTGGGTTGAGGGGGTGGCAGAAGCATGGTGGCCCTGGGTCTGGAGGAGCATCAGGGACATGGCCAGTGAGATGGGGGTGCTGGGGACCACCTTTCCAGAAAGCTGACCCCTTCTCTCCACAGGCAGCTGATGGAAAACCAGATCAGTGCAGTGGAGCGTGGGGCGTTCGATGACATGAAGGAGCTGGAGCGGCTGTGAGTGCCTGGGCACGGAGGCGGGTTGGTGAGGGCTGACAGGTTTAGTCGCAGAAAGCATCCTTTCCTTTTTGCCTTAAACCATAATGTATCGGTGCTGCCTGACTTCAAACAGCTTCTCTGCTGCGCAGCGGCAGTATTTTACAGTGTGGGAAGCAAACCTATTTCTGTTTCCATAGATCTTAAAAGTCCTTTCTGATGCTTTTGGGGTGAGGGGCAGGTTAAACACAAATCACTCTTACTGCTATCAGATGTGTCCTGTGTTAGCGAGGGAGCTGTAAGTTCCAGTCCAGTACTCAGTAAAGTAGCTCAACAGTTTAAAAATCCCGAGCTGCTCAAGCAAATAGGAGGAGCTGAGCGAGCAGCAGGTTAACAGCACAGTTAAGCAGCAATCAGCAGTTAACAGCTTGGAGTCCTGTCTGTATGTAATTACAACATTGCGAGTAAGTCTATTACTGCCCTGTTGGTTGCCCCCGCTTGGGAGTGCCATGAGCAGGACAGGGGTTTTCGTTCTAGGTAGGATGCTCTGCTCTAATGGCTCCTCTGAGCGAGCTAAAGCATCCAGCTGTGCCTGGAGCTGCCAGCTGGGTTGCAGGTGGGGTGATTGCTTTTCCCCTGAAACCCTAACCCTTTCCTCCTTCCCTGTAGACGGCTGAACCGCAACCAGCTGCACACCCTGCCTGAGCTCCTCTTCCAGAACAACCAGGCACTGTTGCGGCTGTAAGTACCCTCCGTGCTGGTGGGGCTCACCTGCCTGGCTGTGGCATGGGGCTGCTGTGGGGTTTGGAGGGGCACTGACGTCCCCAGAGGGTGCTGCTTCTGGGGAGCTGTGCTGGTGGTTACTGGTGTCTTGTCCCAGCAAGTCCCTGGCGCGTGGTGGGGGAATGCACCCTGTTTCTGAGAGACCCCAGCACGCAGTACGGCAGGGAATCAGCTTTGCCTTGTGGAAGACCTGAGACCAGTGCTGTTAAAGACTGTTAAACATCCTTGCAGTGCATGGGGATGTGGGAGGAGGTGCTGGCAGTTTGGGCTGGCATCACCGAGCTGGGCTGTGCCTGCACAGTGCCAGTTGCAGAGGTGTTGCGAGCCCTGCAGCCTCCTCTCTGGGTGTGGATCACAGGCTCTGGAGCAGGGTGTCCTTCCTTATGCTCTAGCCTGAGTTGTCATGAAGGGAGGGTGGAAGAGGGTGTCCCCAAGGGGGTTGCATCCTGCCCAGAGACCTCTGCAGGGCGCAGAGTGCTCCACGGCCCTGCTCTAGACCTGCCTTTCTGGTGGTATCTGGGGAAGGTGAGGGGGAAGCCCTGCCCGGGGCTGATCCAGCCCCTTGTGCCTGCTGCCCCCTCCCCACACAACCCTGCCTGCCCCCACATCTGCCTGTCCCTCTGCACGTGCAGAAACAGCCCCAAGGACTTTCTCTTGTCGCGCAAGCCCCAGCTCTGCAGACCCCTCTGCTCCTCCTCTCTGTGCAGCAGCAGGCTGCCTGGGGAGGGCTGCTGGGGTTTTGATAAATATTCTCTTTTCCATATTGGCTTTTCCTTGCCTGGGGCTGCTTTGCTCGGGCAACGGTGCTGTTGGCAGTGCCAGCATTGTTCAAACTGCAGGAAATCCTCTTACCAAAGAATTTACCAGCTCTCAGCTATGTCAGGTACCATGTACATCCGGAAGCCGTGAGGAGGAGAGGGGGCACGCCAGACTGAGCCTGGGTGCTCTCCACAGCTTGGAGAATGTGCTTATACCCTATAGCTGATTTACAGTGCATAGGAGCAGGGCAGTTGTGGCTGGGACACGAGCTCTCTGGTTACTGCATCTTGTGTCTCCATTTCTCAGCTGTGAAATGAGGATGCTACATCCCTGCCGGGGCAGGGTAGGAGTGGATGAAATAGCTGAATGGGCTGAGACATTGCCAGGACAGGCATGGCCGTGTCAGGGCCAGGCAGCCCTGCCTGCGCAGGCAGGCTGTGGCTGAGCTGTTTTGCTCGGCAGTGATGCCATTTTCTTCCGACCGTGCCAGGGAGTCAGTCCCAGAGTCCAGCCGGAGGCGGTGTAATGAAGGGTTAAAACACCGTGTGGGTTGCCAGCATGGGATGTGTGAAACGGTGGACTGGCGCCAAAGATGGGCCTAGGTAATGGCAGCTGATAGCACAGGCGTTCAATTAATTATCAAATGGCATTTGTTGAGCTCAGCTGTGCTGTATCCTGGCGCCAGCAAGGGCCCATCCTCCTCCAGCCGCCCATTGCATAACAGAAACACAGTTGAGAGAATTATTTTACAACATTAATGTTTCCCTTTTAATCTTCCCTGGATTTTAATACTAGTCTCTTTCAAAAAGCAAACCCCAACAATTCGTCGGGGGGATGTAGCAGAGCAGCCTCTCGGGTGTGCTGTGCTGTGTGCCCCTCCATGGTCCTCAAGCTCATGTAGAGCTGGGACTGTGCCATGGTGTGCATGGGGCTGTCCGTACCGCCGTGGGTATGCAAGATGCTCCTTGCAGCTACCCCACGTTCAGGTGCATTTCAGCCTCTGCCTGTTGCTTTACTGTTGTTTCCAGTGATGTGGTGGTTGTTTCAAACCTATTACCTCCTGCCCTGCCTTGAAGCAGTTTTCTGGCCATCTCTGCTGTTACAAACTCTGCCTGGACACCAGCACCCAGAGCTTTTCTTGTGTAATCTGGGGCTGTGTGCATGGGCTTAGATTTTGCAGCTCCTCAGCTGTAGGTGGTTCAGTGTCTTGAGGAGCTTTGATGCACGCTTGGAGCAGAGGGTCCCTGTGATGAGCTGTGGGACTGGGGATCCACTGAGCCACCTGTCATGCTTCTCTGCAGCGCATTACCTGACATGTCGCCTGTATCAGTGAGGGCAGGGGTGCAGCACAGGGGTCTGCCTGGGGAGCATGTCAGGAGCTGCTGCCCTGGCAGAGCCTCAGGTGCTGCATTTGGGCAGCAAAGCCCTATGCACTGAGGACCTGCTGTTCACTCTCCTCATGGCTGCTGAGGTGCTTGAGCATGGTTTGGAGTGGGTGTTGGTGCAGGGGGTGCCCAGGGCAGAACTTGTCTACACACACCGTTACACTGGCTTAGCAGGAGGTGGGATCTGAACTGGTGCTAGTCTGGCTGGTGCAGGAGGTCATAAGGATGCTCTTAAATTGCTGCAAACCTGGCTTAGGCTACAGGGATATGAATCAGTGGGGAGCAGGTTTAAGCTAAATTGAAATCAGCTTGCCTTGAACTGAAATCGGAGCCTCTCCACCAGACTTTGTGCTTATTTAACTGCTGAAATGGATCTGGGGTGGCCCTGCTGCTTGGTGCCCTCTTCCTGCCCTAGAAGCATGCTGGGACCCATGCTGATTGGGATAGGATGGAAAGAGAAGCCTTTTACCAGCACTATGCTCCTGCAAATCCTGGTGTCCAGACCATTTCTAGCAGGCAGTGCCCTGTGCAGGTTTCCCCTTGCTCTGGCCACTGCAGCCACCCACAGCGTGCTTGCTCCTTAAGCTCCCAGGGGTACCTGCTAGGTCCTCATGTCCTCAAGCCTTGATACTGGGAGGTCTTGAATTAGCAGAAACTGGCTGAACGAGTCAGGCTGAGATCTGTTTAGAGGGGAAATGAGGCTGCCAGGTCTGGCAGGTGGGTGGCAGCTGAGGCAGAAAGCCAGAGTTGGATGCAGAAACCAGGGGTGGCTGCTTAGATGGGTACCAGGGTGCTGGCCTGGACACTCCAGGCTCTTTTGGCCTTAGTCTTGATGCATCTTTAGCAACAGATCAGTAACACAGCAGCAGGGTAAGGCAAGTCTGTTGAATGTGGGGTGTGTGATACCCATAAATCGGTCTTCTACTGTACCTCGAGCCTCGTGGAAATATCTCGCAAGCACAGGGAGGGAGGACCTCAGGTTCAGGTTGGGATGGAGAGCTGTTTGCCTGCCTTCTGGCTCTGAGTGTCAAAGCCTAATCCACATTGGTGGTGCTTTATGGTCTCCCAGCCTGGCTCGAGCTTCAATTAGTTACTTGGATCTTGGCTATAAAGAGCATTTGTGCATTGGGATAATGGAAAGAGTTGGAGTTAAACCTGATCCGTCAGGGCTTAAATAATCTGGGGAATGGCAGGAAAGGGCCAGCAGAAAGCAAACCTCAAGTGAGGGCGTGGGGGAGGTGAGATGCCTGGAGATGAATGTTTTCCCCTCGGTATTTGGGAGTATTGAGCTGACGCCTGCCTGGAGCCCGTCTTGGTCTGAGATGGTGGGGTGGGGGGGCTGTGCCAGTGCCTCAGCAGCAGGACCGGGAGGCAGGACTCTCTGCATGGCCTCCCTTATTTATATCTGCCACAACGAGCGGATAACTCATTAAGCAGTCCTGGTGGCTGGAAATGGTGCCGATCTGAGGTTTCACTGGAGAGCGCCTGACCCCTGTGACCCCATCTCAAACTGGGTTTAATTAAACTGTCAGCACTGGACAGAAGAACAAAGCGTCATGGGCTTGGAGGGGGGCTGAGGTCCCCCCGCAGCTCGCTGGGGAAGAGCACGTCTTCTGTGAGGTGGAGAGCTGATAAAAAATGGATCTTTCCTTCCATCAAGGATTACCCAGGCAAGAAAGTGACCTCTGCTCTTGCACTGCCCAGCGCTGGTCCCCGGTGCCCTGCAGCTGTGCACATCTTGGCTCAGCACTGGTAACCCCGGTGCAGCCCTGTGGCATGCCAGGAGTGGGGCGGGGGTGGGGGTGGGGTGCTGGCAGACCTCTCTTCAGCATCTCTCCTTAGCTGGCACAAGTTGTTTATTCCCTTGGGAGGGGGGTCCCTCACTCTTGAGTTTCTCTCTGCTCCCTTGGGAGGCATGGGGGAAAGATGGGAGAGCTTTGTAGCCCTGTCTCCCTTCTCCCCTACCTCCCCTTAAAACCTCCTCCTGAAGCTGTTTCTAAGCTCTTTTGGGGGTCCTGGGTGGGGGATGCGAGGAGTAGGGAGGAGGCTGGGATGGCTGTAGCAGCAGGGTGAGAACAGAAATGCTGCGGGCGAATCGTCAGGGAGGCAAAGACGTGGGCTGTCAAAATGTGCTAAAGGCAGCCAGGATGGCTATAAATAAGTGGTTTTCTCCAAGGGAAGCCGAGCTGGCATGAGGGAAGAGAGGAGCAGTGGGCGCTTGGCCGCCGGGAGCTCTGGGGAGATGCTCCCACAGAGGAGCAGCAATCCCGGCTGGATGTATCCCCCCAGGAGCAGCTGCCCAGAGGTTTCCCTTGCTGAAAGCCACAGCAGCTGCTCCATGCTTGGCAGAGTGGGAGCTGAGAGGGAATGAGCAGAGAGTGGGGAAAAAAGGTCTTGTCTCCAGAAGGGGGAAGATTTAGGACATGGGCCACAGCCCATCAGTTCCTGTCAGACCCATGCCAGCAAAAATGGTGGAGACACTGCCACATCCGAGCTGGCAGCCAAGCCCAGGGGAGAGGGATGGTGGTGCTGCTTTCTCTTGTCTGTAAGGGCAGGGGCTCCCTGGAAACAGCATTAACATCTCAATCAGGACCTGTGGCTTTCTGAGTCGGGGACATGTGAAATGCTGTAGGAGTTGGGGGATTGTCACGCTCCTATGAGACTCTCCTCCAGCAGAGAAGTAGCAATGCTCTGCACTTACTTCTGCCTGGGAGCTGTGGCAGAGACCAGGGGCTGATCCAGACCCTCTCTGCACCAGGGGTGTTTAATGATCTGGGTGTTGAGGGAGTTTTGAGGTGAGCTGCAGGGAGCACTGCAGTTCGGTGCGCTGCCTGGGCAGGAGAGTTACCTTATGGTGAGCTCTGGGTCAGGTTCCTCACACCATCCCTGCATCTGGCTAAACCCAACCCTAATTGCCTTTAGAAAAGCAGGCAGAGAAAAATAGAGCGCTGCTAAATAACTTGAGAAAAATGCAAATTACATCCTTCAAGAAGGAGAGGACCACAACCACGCAGGAGGAAGCTGTGAGCTGAGTAGTAGCAAAACAGGGTGACAAGTGAAAAAGGAGCTGTCGGAGAAAGGAATAACAAAACGGGCCCCGCTCGGATGGGGCTGGCTGTGTGTGGGAGGTGTTGCTTGCGAGACTGTACCAGTGACCGTTCCTCTTGGTGGTGCACTGGGAAAACCCCCGAATAGGGAAGGGAGAGATGAAGAAACATTGGGACAAAAACGGCCTGCTTGGTGGCAGCTGGGTAGAGGAGCTGTCCCATGGTGGGTGGCCGTGCGGGTGCCAGGTGGGAGGTGTGGGTGTGGGGAAGATGCTGGCCGAGGGATGCAGGTGCCACAGCTCTGCTCCCCTCCCAGCCTAGGGAACTTGCCTTCCTGAGCTCTGGTTTTGATCTGGCGGGGGATTTTCAGTGTGTGCCTGCATGTTGGCTCTCTGAAAATCCTGCCGTGGTGGTGGGCTGGCTCTGACCGGCTCTCCTGTGCCAGACGCCCGCCCTGTTCTCCCATGGCTGCTCCTGTCAGGGCTTTGGCTTGAGGTTCGCTACCTCCGGTGAGGTTTTGTGCTCGTTCTGCAGCCGGCGAGCTTGGCATGTGCCTGGGAGCCTGCAGCCGCTGTGTGGGAAGGGGCCTGCGGGCACAGCATTGTGTTTTCATCTTTCCATGCTGGAGCAGAGCTGCTTTGGCTCCCCGAGCGTATGCACCTTTGCTGCTTTGCTTTTCGTACAGGTGTGTATGTGCTGGTGTCCCTGCACAGAGGTCCGTGCTCCAAGAGCAAAGTGCCAAGGTCAGAGCAGAGAGCAGCTGCCCCTGGAGCAAACCTCCCTGCTTCCCCTTCCCCAGCACCCTGTGTCTCTGTCCTAGCTCCCCCCTCTGGCAGCATCCCCCCCCCCCCTTGCCGGGCGAGGGCCAAGCGTCCCTGCTGTCACTGTGCCCGTGTTTCAGCCGTTGTCGCCTGGGCTCCGGGTGCTGTACCCCCTCGCGCTCCCCGACAAAGCCCCTTCTGTTGGGGACGGAGGAGGGCTGGGGGGGCAGGCTGGGATGTGTCCCCCCGAATACCAATCAAGAAGGGGAGCATGTTTACCCTGGTAGCAGGCAGGGACTGCGGGGTCTGCATGCTGCAAGCCCCCCGCCCCCCACCAGCCAGGGGGATGGGGAGGGGGAAGGGAGGCCTCTCCGCAGCCCCCGGGAACAAAGAGTCAGTGTGGCTCGTGACAGCTCTAAGGAAACGAAGGGAAACAAATGTGCCACTAATAGGTGGGGAGGTTACCTAGGAAAAGAGCTGCCAGGCAGGCGGGTGGCCAGCCCCCTCCCCAGCAGGCTGGCAGGCAGCGAGGGGCTGGGGCTGGCACCCCTGGCCTCGGGGGGCTGCAGTGGGCCCAAGCTGAGGCAGGCTTGTGTGTCCTCATGCTGCTGTCCCCATGGGGACAACATCCTTACGGGCACAGTAAGGACATCTCTGGGGTTTTGTGCTGGGTGTCCCAACCGAGAAGTGGCACCGTTGTGCAGGGAGCTGCTTGCTGCTTGCTTGCTCTCCCCCTTCTTCCTCCATCCTTAACGTGCCACAGACCTCGGCATTTTTTTGGGGGGCCCAAAAAGACTCCCTAAAGGACCCCGAGTACTGCCAAGCCTCAAAGCTTCACAAGTTAAACACTTGTTTAAGACCTTTTTATATGTAAGCACCTCCATAAGCTTTTTGCAGTCTCTGGAGGCACAGGGGTGGCAGGGTGAGGGTCGCTGCCGTGCCCCAACCTGCTGCTGAGCAACCTCCTGCTTTGCTTCCTACCAGCCTGGGCCCCCTCCACTGGGTGATGGTGCAGACCCTGCGCGGGGGTGCCACAGTCCCTGGCTCTCTTCTGTGCCATTATCCCACCGGCAAGCCGGAGCTGCCAGGAGCGGGCATTGCCAGCCGGCTGCCTGGAGATAATCTGCCCCCTCCCTCCATGCACCCTGTTGTGCTCCTGACCCACGGCCGGCTCTGGCTTTCTGGGTGTTGAGCCGCTTCCAAGGTTTCCCTGGCAATGCACGGGATCGAGCCCTGCTTCTGGGGCTCCCCCCTCATACCGCCAGCTCCTCTGGGCACACCCTCAGTCTTGCTTTGGGTGCAGGCTTGGATTTAGCTGTCATAAAATTATTAAAGCAAAGGGGTCCGGGTCTGTAGCGAGGTGTAGCTTCCAGCCTCCTGCCCCTTTCGGCAAAGTGCCCCCCTCCGCAGGGCATCGTGCGGAGCATGCTTGCCCAGCTCCCTGTGATCCCTGCTGCACTGACAAATGAGAATTTGCAACCTATGGGAAAAAATAGTGGAAAATCAAGTCTTCCTAATGCTGAGCAGCAGTGCTAATTACACAGCTATTAAAACATGGGAATTATTTATTCCCTCCCCACCTTGCAGCTCATTGCCTGCATTGTGCCACATCCACCCCTTGGCCATGTTTGGTCCCCTGAAAGAGTTAAAAGAGCACTCATAGGATCCCTTTGTCCATACATTTTGAGAGCAGAATAAAGGCATTTCCTTCCTCCTATTTTCACAGCTCAGACAGAAGAAAGGTTCAAAGTAATATTAAAGAATCATGAGCAGAATTAGCCTTTGGTAATTTGACTTTCAGAATGTGGAAGACAAAAGTCTTATGTAGTGATTTTAGGGTAAGTTATAACTTGGTACCCTTGCACATGTATCCCACAGACGTGTTCATGTGCAAAGCCAGGTAATTAACCTGCATTTGCTGGTTGATTCTCCTGTGGGTGGGTGCTGGACCCCCTCATCTCTCCTGCTGGGACTGCCATGAAAACAAGCTGTCAGTGGTTTCCAGCACTGCTTCAGACAGCTGTTTGCAGGGGTGTCTGTGCCACATCCGTTCTCTGCTATTCCTGAGGGGCCCACAGTGCTGTTGGTATTGGTGCTAGACCACGCAGCCCACAGCCCTGACACCAGCAGCTTGGCTTGCTGGGCACTGGTGCCAGCTTCTTGCCCAAGAAGGCTGCCTGGGGTACCAGGATGCTTTAGCTACAGCAGTGGGTGGGTAATTTTCCCTGTGCTTAAGTGCCATAAAGACCAAACATGTGAGTGTGAATGGGGAAGATGCTCCTTCTCACACCCAGGGTTTCCTAGTGCAGCAGGGCTTGTAGGCATTGCCGAGGGGAAGCTGTCCCCCACCCGCAGGGATGGGCTGGGTGCATGCTGGTTTGGAAAGCCCGTTTCTCTGTGTGTGCTGATCAGCCTCCATGTGCAAAGAAACCTGGCTGGCAGTGTGGTGGGGGTGGGTTATGGAGGTGGGGATTCATTTCCCAGATTCTCATCTGTGTTAAATTAATTATCATCTCAGTCTTATCCTCACTTAACCAGCGAGACACAGACGTCTGTGGCTGGGACCCCCACTGTCCTGCCAGAACTAAGGAGCATATGGATTAGAGGGTCTTAGTGGCTGCCTCCCCTGGCCCCTCCATGGTTGTTGCACCCCCCTTTGCCCCCAGAGGCTTCAGTCCCCGTTTGTGTCTGTATTTTCCTTCAGGACAGGAAAAGCTGGATTAATTTTTTACTGCTCCCAAGGGAGCTGTTGGTAACTGAAGACATCTCACTGTCTTGTTTGCTGTAAACTGGGAGGCAGGAAATGGCAGGGATGGTTTAAAATGGTTTCCACACCCCCCTTCTCCCTGTATGGTCCTTACCCCCCCTCTGATGGGGGATGGTGTTTGGGGCAGAACTGCTTGGAGAGAAATAAAGTCGCTCAGACTTTTTCCAGGCTTTGGGGCTGGAGGAGAGAGGTTTCTCCAGGAGGTGCAGGTGGGAAGAGCTTGACTATCCTCTTGAGTGTTTGGGAAATGGTAATTTTGAGGTCCTACAGAGGAGGAGTGAGAGGTGTTAGCCCCAGTGCACAGAGTATTAAATATGTAAAGCACAGGAAAAGCTCCCGAAAAGTGCCTGTCACCGCAGAGCTGGGGAGTCCTCCATCCCCCTTCCCATGGCAGAAGTGGGAAGGAGACCCACGAGTCCTGGCCCTGCATCCCCCCCACCTTCCCATCCCCGGTCCGGCCGGGCACTTCATCTTCTCTCTTTACCCCTGGGCTGCGATGCTTTTTCCCAGGGGCCACCGTTGGCTTGTCGCTATGCGATGCGGGCTTGCGGGTCACCTTGGCAACGGCGGCCTGGGGTTGTGAGTTGGGGGTCGATCCCATCATAGGACCCTTTTGGGATGTTTGCCTGGAGGCTGATGATCCTGCTTGCTGTGGACCAGCAAGTACCAAGCAAAATGGGTGTCTGCGTGTTTTGCTGGCTACGTGCTGCACCGTGCCAAGCACGGTGGAAATGCAAAATTGGTGTGTGCTGTGTTGGTGCACGCATAGCACAGGGTGTAGTAGGGTCAGGGTTTCACCTCAGGGATGCTCCATTGCAGCTCCTCTCCACTGCACAGCCAGGCTGTTACTGCCCAGCAATTAGTGCCAGCGCTATTAATTACTAATCATAGAGACAAAGTCAGGGCAATGTAGTGGGAGTGGGGATCTGTGCTTGTGGAGTAAATAGGAGCAAGCAAGCAAGGAGCAAGCAGGGGTCTTGGCCGCATTCCCAAGACTCAGCAGTGTTTCCAGCTCTTGCTGTCCGACTGGAGGCATTTCCACCTCCCGGCATTGCCATCCCGCTCCAGCTCGCTTGTTCTCTTCCCCACGGGCTCAGCGTGTTGCTCATTCCTGCATCCTACGATTTCACAGCATCCCCACAGCCGGGTGTTAATGAGATTAGACCCAAGCTTTAAGATGTCTCTCTCTATCCTTTGCCATCCAATTACACAGCCCGCATGGTATCTGATTGCCTGTGAGAGGGGAGGACTGGGGCTGGCTGGGCTGGGAGGATGCAGCTGGTCTTTCTGGGTATCAGCCCCACCGTGCCGAGTGGTTTTCTTTTCTTTCTTCTTTTTTCTTTTTATCTTCTCTTCTTTTCTCATCTCTTCTTTTCTTCTTCTTTTCTTCTTCTTTTCTTCTTCTTTTCTTCTTCTTTTCTTCTTCTTTTCTTCTTCTTTTCTTCTTCTTTTCTTCTTCTTTTCTTCTTCTTTTCTTCTTCTTCTTCTTTTTACTTACTCCCCCCGCTTTGGCTTTGAGCTGCTTTATTTGGCTTTTTCATCGTTTCTCGACGTGGCGGCTGGGCAGAATTTGTTTAAATTAACTGCTTGAATGGCAGCGTTTGTGTGTGTTGGTGGGAGGGAGCTCAGACAGCACCAGAATGGAGGGGGTCAGAGGGGGGCTGGGATTTAAGGTGTCTAATGGGTTCCAGATGGGCATCCTGGACTGGGAAACACCTCCACAACTCCAACCCCAGCCAGGGGCTGCTGGCAAGGGGCTGGGAGCTGGGATGCTACAGCAGGTGGCTGCTGGGCTCTCACACAGCAGAGCGGCTGCTCTGAGCGTGTGCCCGTGGGACTGGGGTGCCCCAAAGCTCCCAGGTGCTGGCTTCCTCTGCACTGCTTGGCCATGCCCGGGGTAGAGCAGGCAGATGCACTGCAGGAGGCATCTTCCCTGGCTGGCCCCCAGCACGGGGTGCAGCAGGCTCCGCTCTCCCCACTGCAGGCTCTGGGGACACAGGGCTGGGGACAACTGCTGGGTGCAAGTCCGGCTCTCAGAGGTGCCTCAGCTACGTTATTAGCTGACATGGTACGTGCAGCCCGCCACGGCAGCACCACTGGAGTGGCAGTTTCTGCTCAGTAGTCTGGTTGCAATGTGAAGAATTATAACACTTAGTCTTTGGCACCTTCCTCCTGGGCTCTGGTGTACCTCAGGGCACCTGCTCAGTCTGACATCCCCAGTGCTGCAGACATCAGTGAATTTTTTTCTTATTTACAGATGGAAAACCGAGTCCCAGAGACAGGAGCTAAATTGCCTGCGTGGTCCTGCCAGTTGCATTTCCCAAACTTGTAGGGGTTAGAGACACAATGACAACCCTCCTGGGCTCTCGAAGGGCTGTGCCTCCCACCAATGGCCAGATTTCTCCTCCGGACACAGCCTGTCTGGTGGCAGTGCCTAGCTTGGAAGCACATCAGTCCCAAGTGAGATGAAGCATGCAGGAGCCAAGGGCTCGTGAGGAGGGTGTCGCTGGCAGGGACCACGGGGTTGTAGGCATTATCATTGCTTTTGAGTTTTATTAATGGCTGAGAGCAGGAGCAGGACATAAACTATGAGCCAGCAGGCTGCTGGGAATATCACCCATGCTCATCATTTTGCGGGGGCTTTAAGCTTCTCAGGGGAGTGGGCTGCAGAAGATGCCATCAGGTTTAATGGGAATGAGCTCTGAGTGGTACCTTTTGCTATTGAAAGCGGGAAAAGCCCTGTTCCTGGTGGGAACAAGCCCACTCACCCTGCAATGGCTTTTTGTGGAGGCAGCAGTTTGCTCCACTGTGTCTGGCCACATCCAAGCAAATGACCAAGCTGGGCGATGAGGCAAAGCACTGGAGAGGAAGCCTTCGGCACTGCTCCTGATCCAGAAGGGTTGTGGCAGGAGGAGGCTGAGAAGGGTCTGTGCAGTGTGGCAGGGGGTTGTGCAGGGCTGTTGGGAAGCACTGGGTGACCTTCCTCACCCGCTGACCCTTGGCTGACACTGTCTGCCAGCTCTCCCAGCCCATCCTTAGCCCCACATTCCCCCCGACTCTCATTTCCTTCCACAAATATTGAGAAAATAAATAGCGTGACTGAAAGGGGATGTCCCCATGTCCCTCTGCACACAACTGCCTCCCCGGGAAGCTGCACAGGTGGTGACCCCTCATTCCTCAGCCTGAGGGTTAACCGGAGAGAAAGCAAATATTGGCTTCTCCAGGGGCCACCCCAGCCTGTGCCTGAGGCCAGGGCTGCCTCTTACCTAAAGAAAGGGGCTGGCGGGGCAGGCAGGTCTCCATCCGTGGCAGGGGTGGTTGTACAAATCCAGGTCTTCACCCAGGTAGTGTGAGGTCCCTGCCGTGGTCTGAGCCTGCTCCTTGGGGCAGGAGGTGCCCTGGCATCGCAGGGGTGGGCAAAGCCACTTGGGTGACGAGCTGGAGGGTCAGCCTGTGCTGGGCACTAGCTACAGTGGCCTGGAGCTCGGCGGGTGTGCTGCCAGGGTTGCCTGTCCCTCTGCCTGCCACTGCATCTGCACGCCAGGCACGCTTCTGTGCCTTGGGCAATTGAAAGCATGTGGCTGGAAAGGACTCATGGCCACCCCGCAGGAAGCTCCTGTGTGCTGTGCTGGTGGCATGAGCCCAGCGCTGCAAGCTCCTCTGCCACTGCCTGCCCATCTGGGCTGGGCTGCTTCGAGCCTCTTCGGCTGCTTACATGGTTTTATGGGCCAGGAGTTGCTGAACAAAGCGTGGGACCCATAAGGATGCCAGGAGCCTTTGCAAGCGCCCCACTCCCCGGGGCAGGATCTGGCCTCAGTTGCATCCAGCAAAGCATACTCTCCATCTCTCCCATCCTTCTTCACTCCCTCCATCCCAGTCCTGTCTCTTAGCAACTGCCCCTGGCCAGGACCTGGGCTGAGTAGGGAGGGAGGTGACACTTTCTATGCATCAGTCACTTTTCCACCTCGAGAGTGACAGCGAGGTCATTAACCCCCTCTACACTGGTTGGGCTGAGGCACAGCAAGCAATGGTAAAGCATCCCTATGATGCCTCCAGCCTGGTAGCAGCAGGCTGCTCTGCCTCCAGCTTGACACCGATCCCCGCTACAATAACAATACGAGCAGCAATCAGGGAGGAATTAAAGGATAATTAATGCCAATCCACATGGAAAATTGCTCTCGTCAAACAAACCTGATATCATTTTTTTTGATGAGCTGACAAATTGGGTTGATAAGCAGTGACTGTGCTGACATGATATACTGAGACTTCTGCAAGTCATTTTACTCTTGCCTGGAGGATATTGCAATGAAAACATTAATATTCTGCAAAAATCAGTGTAGTATTTCTGACAATGTGCTTCACTGGTAGACTTCCCGGGGGAATTGCAGCTGTCACCTTTCTGGCAGGGTGCAGTGGGGGTCTGATGGTGATGAACCATCTCTGCAGAGCCGCAGTGGTCTTGGGATCTTCAGTGGCAATACTGACTTTTGCTGACCACCCCCTGAGCCTTCTAGCCTCTTGTTGCCTCCTCCTTCTGCCCTGCACCAGTGAAGGGTATGCAGTGAGCTGGGCAGTGTAGGTGATCTAGCTAGGTAAGAAACTGCTTGCACCATTGTGGAGCTTGGTTTGGAAGGAAACACAAACTGATAGGTGAAAGGAGCAGGGCTGGTGCTACTGGTGGGATGCTGTTCCAGCAGGATGTTCCATCTGAAACACCTGTACTGGAAAGCATCCTCGTGCAAGGTCACACAGCTGGAAAAAAAAAAAATGTAGGTCACAGCTACAAGATAGGGAACAGTGTCTGGGGACACAGTTACACTGAAAAGGACTTAGCAGCCGTTGTGGCAGCCTGCTTTGGGATGCGGGCTTCCAGTGCTGCAGCTTGGGGAGTGATGGATGAGCAGAGCAGCTCTGGGTATGGGGGGCTGGGGGGCTGCTCTTTTGGGGGGCAGTGGGGAGGCCTCTGCTGAGCATTGTTTCTGCTTCAGGGCCCACGGTTTAGAGAGATGTTGGGAAATTAGAAAGCGCTTAGAGAGGAAGTGCAGGATAATTGGAGGTTGGAAAACCTGCCTTCCAGTGAAAAGAATTAAAACACTCCGCCTATTTAGTGTATGCAAGAGGAGGTTAGGAGGGAATTTCATCCCCGTCTCTGCATACCTGCATGGGGAGAAGCCTGGTTGTAGGCACCTCATTAATTTTGTTTAAAAAAAAAAAAAGAAAAAGAGGAAAAGAATAAAATCATTCAATAGCTGGAGGCTGAAACCAGACAAATTCAGACTAGAATTAAATTTGGCTTTTTCACCATGGGGAGCAGTTAAGCACTGAACACTCAGCTGGGAAGAGGTGAATTGGATGTCCTTTAAAGTTACAAAAGAGACTGTACTTCTTTCCCCGATGGCAAAACCAGGAAGAGACAGGATTGGAGCAGGAATCCCAGGGAGGATTCTGTGTCTGGGCAAGGCGTGCAGAGGTGTCTCTGTGATAAAGTGTTCCTTTCTGGGTGATGGATGGCACCTCATCTGCTATCTCTCTTGAGCACTGGGGGCATCAATCCAGCACCTCCATCCCAGGGCAGGACCTTAATTGCTCGCAGAGCCCCAAGAATCGCTGTTCTGTGAGGCTGGCAGAGCAAAGCCAGCTGTGGAGGCTCTTCGCCATCCAGGGTGATGTGAGGTGATGTCTAAGCAGGTACGTCTGCTGGTGGGGACAGGGCTGCTGCAGCTGGGGAGTGGCTCCCAGGCTTCCCCTGCTGCTCTCAGCTGGGGTGGGGGAGATCCACTGGCGCCGGTCTTCCCACGCTCTCCCTGGGGGATGCTCGACTGCATGACCTTCCCGACCCCTGCACTGCAATCCTGTCTGAGCATCTTAGGCAGAGTTATATTTTACTAGGGTGGTAAAAGGGAAAGACAGCTTTGCTTTGATTTTATGAGCTACAGAGTACCTTGCCTGGTTAGGTGCTGGCTGAGCTTTGAAGGGCTCTGGCTTGGAGTTCACAGGGCAAATAGTGGCAATGGTTGAAGATACTGTCTCTCCCCTACGCCACTCCCTTCCCCATCGCAACTGCTCTTCCTTCAGTGCCCCCATCTCTGCAGAGCTGGGCAGGATCTGCTGCTCTCCTGCTCACATCTCTCTGCAGAGAGATACCACTAGTGACTGTGACAGCGAGGCCAAAATGGAGCACTGCCGGGTTGTCCGGCCACAGGGTTTTTCTGGCTGCTGGTCCCCTGAAATTGTGCCTGGGACAGTGTGAAGTCAACAGTTGGCTGTAGCTGGGGACATGGCTCTGGGAAGGTCCCACCTCAGCTGCACCTTTGGGGACAACGCGTGCAGAGCAGTGGGATGCTGCAGGGAGCCATCGATGCCCCCATGAATGGGGTGGTGTGTGCAAACGCTCGTGCGCCCTTGCAGCCTGCTGACCCCTGATCCCCCAGTTGTAGGAATGTCTTTACATGCTCTGGGAATCTTTGTGCTCCTGTCCTTGCAGCCTGCCACTGCTGGGTCTGGGTTTTGTGCTTTCACTTCTTTTTTTTTTCCCCCTTTTTTTTTCCAGCCTCTTTCACAAAGACACCTATTCTCCACCCTGCACCCCAGGGATTTACACAGAAAGCTTACCCTCAACACGGCAAAAGAAAGGCCCGGGCTGCCCGGGAGAGGAAGCTCACACAAAATGCGGTGTGTGGCTCTTTGTGTTCTCTTTGTAATTCCTCTGCACAATGAAGTGGCCCGGCCACCCACCAGCCCCGCGATACCCCCAGGTGCCCGGTCCCCCATGCCCCACAATGTGGCAGTGGGCAGAGCTGGGGATGCTCCTCGCCGGGTGGCCGAGAGCGCAGCCTTTGTGCTCGGGAAAGGGGAAATTTGGGCAGGATAGAGATCGTCATGTTCCTGCAGCAGCAAAAAGCCTCCTCCCATCCCCGCCAGCCCTGGGCAGACCGCTGGCTGGGTCCCTCTGGCAGAGCCCTTCCATCAGCCCCACTCTGATGGCTTTTAACATGCTAATGACCCTCTCAAGGGCAGGAGCAGCTCTGTGTAAAACCCATGTTCAGCCCTCGGTCATGGACATTTGCTCGGAGACACAGTGTTAAATATTTATCCTCCCCGCCCCCCCCCTCCCCCGCCCTCTCCGCAGGCATTAACAATAGCGATCGCAACCGGCCCCTTCCCCCTCGCCAGAACATGTGGCTCCCGGACCATGACAGCGAACGTTATCGTTTGTACCTGTGAATTATTGATAAGGTATAAGATAGGTCTTGCGGTGAAAGAATAATGAGGGGGAGAGGCTGTTTGCAGCCTGGTGGGGCGGGTGCTGCTGCAAACGCTCTTCTCCGTGGCCAAGATCGGCAGTGGGACCCGTTCCTGCCGGGCCCATCCACCAGCTGACCATGCCAGCCCTTAGCAGCATGTGGCCGGCACCAGGCTGCCTTTGTGCACCGCGGCTCCTCTCTCGGCATGGGTCTGGCTGGCGTCTGTCCCCTCCTGGCTGCCCGCTGCCTTCCCTGGGGGAGGTGGGCAGCTGCCCTCCATCCCCAGCCCCGTGCTGCCTGCAGCCGCCCGCGAGCTGGGGGATGCTCGCTCAGGCAGCTGCCTGCGGGTCACGGAGGTGAGTGGGGATGTCCCAGCTCCGCAGGTCGGCTGCCCACCACACGGTGCCTTGGTGGGGAAGGGGCAGGTATTGCCTGGCCCCGCAGACGCCGTGACTCCAGTGAGCAGATGGGGTTTGGCCTGGGAGAGCCTTTCAGCTGGCAGAGGTGGGGGGCTCAGGAGGTCTCCAGGGGCTGGAGGAGGGAGAGTGGTCCTCGGTCTTTGGCTTTATGGCCACTGATGCGCACTGTCCCTGTGTCCTAATTTGTCCCTGGAAAAGAGGGATGAGTCCGCTGAGTCCCTGGAAAGCAGGTGGCAGCCCTGGAAGGGGGTCTGTTCCCTGGCTTAGGGCTAGGAGCTGAACTCGGCGCATCCATCCCCTGAGCTATGGAGGCGAGAGCCTGTCCCGAAAAGCCCCTGACTCTGCCACCTCTGATGGGTCTGGGATTCAGCTGTGCTTTGCAAGAGTATGGGATGCCAAGTGGGAGGGTGCAGATGGCTCAGGGAGATCTTGTCATCAGTGGCTTGGGCAGTCTGATTAAAATCAGGGTGCCTCTTTAAGCCCGTTCAATGTCTGGCTTTGAGGTATTTAGACCCTCAATCCCACCATATTTTGCAGAGAGAACATTATCAGGAGAGCCAGGGAGTTAGTGTGCAGAGCTTGGCCCAATCTGGGGCTATACATCTGCATCCCTGGGCTGGGTGACAAGGCATCGGGGCACTGCACGTGCCCCAGGGACAGTGAGAGTCTGAGTCAAGCATGGCTGGGATGAGGCACCCTCCTTCCCTGCACAGAGTACTCCAGCAACACCACCCCTGCCCAGGAAGGGGCTGCCCAGACCTGCCGTGCACCATCATGTGTTGCTTTCCCCAAAACGTGTCCGAATCTGGTGTCCTAGACTCTAGGCATACAGGATGTCCCGTTATTTCTGAAGATGCAGAGTGCCTGGGAGGCAGAAGAGCTCCTGCCCCTGCACCCCATGGCTGGGGGCCACTCAGGCAGCACTGCTCCCCACCTCCTGCCCCATTCATGGCTCCCAGTAGTGGCTATGGGACTGGGAGGGTTCCCATGAGCCATCCACCTCAGTGGCTCCCTTACTGGGTCTCCCCGGGAAGGTGGAGGTGTGGGATGCTTGTGAGCACTGCTGGGGGGAGGCAGATGCCTCATGCTGTTCCTTGGCATTGACATGGCCACTGTCCCTTTCTGTCTGGCTTGAATGGTTTGGATATTGGTTTTAATTGCACACTGCAGTAGCAAAATTGTTCCTAGCCTCCAGTTTCTGTCTTTCTGCCTAACCTCCCTGGAGTAGTCCTTGGGTTGTGTGCCCAGGGAAGCATTTCTGGGTAGAGCATTGTGCTGGTCTTTTCATAAGCCCCAGAAGATGGGCTGGACTCCTGGAGGGGCTGTGTGTCACCCTTTACTGCTCCCGGAGGTGCTACTCTTCCAGGTGTGCTGGTGCAAGGGTGGGTGAAAAATGACACTGCTGAGGCAAAGGCTTGAAAGTGAGAATTAAGAAGTGATTAAGAGAGCACACGTGTATGCAGCGTGTCTGCGTGTGTGCGGTGTGTCTGCACGCTGGTGGCTGTGTGGACGTGATGCAGTGGGCCATGGGTTGCAATGTGTGTGCTACAGCATGTACAGGCATAACAGGAGATGCTCCCAAGTAGTGCGGCAGCATGCAGAGAGCCCCTGGTCCGAGGGTGCTCCTGTGTCAGACAGCGTTACCCCTGAGTACAAGCTGCAGCACGAGAGCTGTAGCAAGGAAGGGGCTTAGTATGGCTGCTCACTCCTGCTGCAGCAGAGCATCCCTGAGCAGGCAATTGATCCCACCATTAAAGGCTCTGGGAGCGTGAGCCCTCGTCTCCCTGCTCACCCTCCTGCTCCCTGACTTGCAGCATATACAGGCCAGGCCACTCTGATATCAACTTTGAAGTGTGAATTTCAAATGCTCCCTCTGTCCTCATCCCCTCTCTGGTGTCTGATGGGAGGTGCGGAGAGTGGCAGGAGCACCAGACACATGAAACAACCTCGTTCAAAGCCTGGCACTGCAGCTCCCACTTGCAAGCCAAGTTAAGTTTGCAGGTAATTACCCGGTGGTGGTTTTCCCTGCTTTTGCTCCCAGCCTTTTCCCTTGCAAACTGCCTGCTCTTTGCATTGCTTTTAGGGGAAGAATCTAGCACCAGAGCAGATGCGAGCTGCATCAGGCTGGGCTCCTGCCTGCAGGTTATGGTGAGGGATGCTGCAGCCCTCCTGTGCCCCATCCCATGGTCCCCACAGCTCCACCTCAATGCTGAATTGGCCTTACACCGAGCCAGTGTTGAAGATGAAGGCACAGAAGCTTTCCGTGCAGCGGGCAAAGCAAGGCAGTGGTGCTTTGGCGCCATTTAGAGCTGACACATGAGTGTGAGACCAAACCCAAGCCCTTCTCTCTTCAGGTGCTTTCTGGGTGGAGTGCAATGGGGATGGCTCATCTGGCGCTGGATCCCAGAGTGCTGCAGGATGCTCGCATGCTCAGCCGGAGCTGGGGCTGTGTGTGCGTGGGGAGGATCCAGCCCCTTCCGTGTGCGAGGCAGAGGCGAGACGGTGTGTGTGAACTTGACTTCACAAGACATCAAATGTGCTGCAGTCGGGTGGAAATTGGCTCTTGGAGCGCCTTGATTCTGGCATGGAGCAGCTACCCGCTCCTGCTCCCCCCTCTGCGGGTGGATGGGCTGATAATATGAGGAAGGGCCTGCTCCCCTCCAAGCCGCAGTGCCTGGGATCTCATCTCTAGTCTCACCGACAATTTGCATTTATGTTAACTTAACTAAGCGGGAGCACTCTTAGATCCAACTGCCTTTGCTGGGGGGCTTGTGTGGCTCATGGGGTAGTGGGACCGGCAGAGGCATTTCTGGGCTGCCTCCTTTGTGCTACAGGAATTTTAAACCCTCAGAAAAAAAAACCTCTTTGCCAGAAGAATGGGCCCTTCTCCCAATTTACTTGAAAAGATGTCCCAGATTTCTGCCCAGCCAGGACCTTGCATTGTTTCCAGTCAGGATTTCAGTGGGGGAGACAGCTAATTTGCAGTATTTTACATACATATTGTCAGAAATGCTTTTAAATCCCTATAATACTTAATTAGGAGGCAGATTTTGGTGTCTTAGGCGGGAACAGGGCTGTCTAATTATTTATTGCTGATTTCATACCTGTAAAGGTAATTAAGTAAAAGCTGGAGGCAAGCTCCTGTGCATGCACCCGCCCCATTTTGGAGCTGCTCTGGGATGCAGTGGGGTTGATGCTAGTAGTCTGGCCTTGGAGCACATGTACCTGTTCAGGGCTGCTGCTGGGCTTTACACCTCTGTGGGATGAGGGACAGCCATTCCCCATGGCAGGGTCCATGCCCAGCTCGCGGTCCCAGCTGGACCACGGTCAGGTCTCCAGCCACCTCCCTCAGGGCTCGGACACCTTCCTGGGCTTGTGACATGCTTGTCTCCCAAACATGGTATTTCTGATCTCAAAACTGAGCTGCGATCTGACAAAATATGAATCATCCAAGAGATGTAAGAGCGGGCAGAGTCCCAGGCAGACTGGGTGTATTTTTAGCCCACACGTGTTGGAATTTGACTGTTTCTTAGGGAAAAAAAGAGGTTTTCAGATCTGAGTGCCTAGCTCTGGCCATGCTGGGAGCCTTGTTGCTGGCTCCATGTTGCATTGCCCGACTTGAAAATCAAGGTTTATGGCAATGTGGGAAGGAGGACAGGGGCCAGGCTGTGCTGCACAGCCCCTGCTCACCTCTCCCATTGCAGAGAACTGCACCGGGTATCTGAGCCCTGCCCTGTGCCCAGTGTCGGGGCCTGAGGGGTGCTGGCATGGGCACATGCGTGCAACCAGGGGTTGGCTGTTTATCCTTCTGCTCGCCCAGGCCAGCAGCCGTGGCTTGGAGTAGCAAACCCTGGAGCTGGCCACGGCTGGGGCACTCCCAGGAGCATGGGTGTCTCTGGGAGCACCAGCACCTAAAGCTGCACCTGTAGCCCGGCTAGGCTGCCATGTCCTTGAACACATGCCAGCAACAGGTGACACATATCCCTCCCCGGTCTCCCCCAAGGTGGTCCCTGCTGCATCCCATGGCGGGGTCCCAGCCTGCAACGTCCCTGCTGTAGGATGGGGCTCCCCAGCCACCCACCTCCCTCTGAGGGGGCCGATATCTGTCTAGCTGCACCGATGTGGGTCTCTCCTCCTCTGTGGGGTTTGCAGCCAGGACCCCACTGTTCGGGAGATTTCATCCCCACTTTAATCTTGGCGGCTGGAAGCTGGGGAGCTGATAATGATGAAGGAGTGTAAATGTCAGCAGGAAACCGGCTTCAATCAGAACTGTTAAAAATAAACCCGCCAGGCCTGCTCTGGCAGAGGTAATCAGCCTCAGCGGCATCTTCTCCCCAGGTCCTAGAGCACGAGCCACAGCCATGCCAAGCGGTGCCAGGCCACCCGAGCAGCCGCACTGGAGGCTGGCTGCAACATTGGCAGATCCAGCCCTGGCCAGCGGCAACCTTGGAGCTGGGAGGAGTGACGCCCTGAGACAGCTGGGGTGCAGGGTCCCATCCCCTCCGTGGCCGCACCCTGGCTCTCCCCTTGGCAGGAATCCCCACTGCAATGCCAACTGGCCTCGAGCTAAGTTTTAAATGGAAGAGCATCGCGTGGGAGAGGGGCGCGGAGATAAGCTGCCTCTGGCGTGCGTGTTTCTTCTTAGGGATCCACATGAGCTGCGTGCTTTGGTGTAGCACGGGCAGCGGCAGTGGGATGCTCAGCCTTCCTGAAAACACCTGTGACTGTAGCTGCTTCCTGGGAAACGCACAGCCTCCCCTTCCCAGCTCAGCTGGGCTGTGGCAGGAGATGTGGACTTGCAGGTATTCAGGCATGTCTGCAAGGCACAGTGAGCCGCAGGCTCTTGGGGCCACAGAGCTGGTGTCCCCATCTGAAGTGAGATGTTTGGAGCAGAGGCAGGAGGTGTATTGTTAACCTCAGAGATAATTAACCTTGGGGCACCTTGCAAAGGGATGTGGGGCTGCTCCATCACTTGAGCTTTAATATGGAGGCTGAAGGTCTCTGCGTGAGGCCCCCCCAGGCTTGGCACCAGGGCTCCCTGGTCTGTGCCTTGCAGTCAGGTGCTGCTGCCAGGCTCGCTGCTCCTCCGAGGCTCCATCCATGCATGGATCAGGGAAAAGCAGGAGGAGCACCCAGATGTGCCTCTGGCAACTCATTTCTGCCTCCCCGAAACAAGGAGGAGCTGTTGATCTCCAGTACAGGCAAGGTCCGTGGGCAGCTGAGTTTTATGACTGAGGTCGGCGGGGTGCTGGGGGTGTGTGGTGATGCTGCAGCTGTACTAGCTGCGTGCAGGCAGAGACTGCCCCAGACTCCACGTGTAGCCAGGGACTCTTCAAAGAGCTGCTCTCCGAAGGGAAGCCCTGTCAGCTGGGGTGAAGCTCCCTGCCCCCTGTAGCATGGCTGTGACTGAGTGCTGCTTTTCCAAACCCCTTTTGGGAACAACATTACTGGGGCAGGGGCAGCCCCAGCTTGGGCCCAACCTTGTGGCAGGGCTTTGCTGCCCTGCCAGCAGTCTTTATCCTACTTTGGTATGTGCCACACGGGATGGAGTTTCTTTATTAGCCTTTTGGGTTTTCTTGCTGTGAGCCCCTGTTCTTGGTTCCCATGCTTGGGCACTCTCACAGCCCTGCATTTGCTCTGCCCTGTTTCCCACCCTCCTTTCCTGTTGGACTCTTCTATCAGGGCTGTTTCCTACCAGCCCTGTGTAAAACCACATCTCTTTTTCCAGCTCGTGGGCTGGATTTGAGATTTCCCATTGACTCCATCCCGGCTGCCACTGGGGGCTGATGCTTTTCACCCTGTGATGCATCTCCTGCCTTGCATCCCACCACTGGCTCTGCGGTCACTCCCAGGTGCTTTCAGGAATCCGGGCTATGAGATGCAGCCACTGCTGGGGCAAGAGTTTTGCCCATCTTAGTGCCAGTGCTGAGCTCGAGGAGCATGGAGGACCCTTGATCATGCCAGGGCATCTTGCCAAGTAACTCCAACTGGGTCCTGCAAGGTTCAGTATTGCTTTCAGATCATCTTCCAGGTCAGAGGGAGCTTGCTTTAGCCCTGCCCAAAGTTAGGACCGGGGTTTAGAATTGCTATCCCAGAACCTGCAAAGCTGAGGAGCAGCATCACATATCTACAGCATCGTTCCTTGGCTCACCAGCCTGCACCAGATCTGGGACAGCCGGGATTCAATTCTCAGCTTGGCTCAGGCTCATTCACACCTCGGAGGAATCCAGAAGGGCCGGCCGGGCTGGCTTCACACTTATTAGCAATTAAAAGCCTCAGAGCCTGGGAGTCAATTAGCTCTGAGCTCAGCAGTGCCGCAGACCCAGGGGATGAGCCTGCTAACGAGAGCTGCAGCCAGCTCCCCACAGGGCTCGGGGCTGGCTCACCAGAAATGCTATTTGCTTTTTCATTTACACCTTGGATGAGTGTTGCTGCATGGAGTTCAGGGTATCTCCCTGGGTGTGAGCTGCCAGGCAGGGAGCACACGCTCGCATGCTGGAGGCTTCCCAGTGCTCAGGACTGGAGCCTGGCACCTCTCCTAGCATGGTACAGCGCTGTCACCCAGCAGGTCCCTCTGTGCGTGGGGTCATGGTGGGGTGAGGGGGATCGACCTTGTCCTAACCATCATGGGGCTGCACGGGAGGGTCTTGCTGTGGCACGCTGCTGTCTGCCAGAGGTAGACCCACTTGTGGTTCTGCAAATCCCCACTGCCGCTTCCAGCTTGCTCTGCCCCAAGCTCTGGAGCTGCTGGGCTGCAGTACCCTGATTTGCCAGTCGTCCTGGGACCTGCTGGATCTGTGAGCACTGGAGTGCTCTGCTGTGGGCAGCGGTTTCCCTCTGCAACCAACTCAGTGCTGGAAATCAGCCAGGTGAAGCAAATGTGAAGCAGGTAGGTGCACAGGCTGGAGGGTAGCGTGAGAGCTGGAAACAAAATGCATTTTGGTGGGGGGTTTTGCAGGGATTTTCTGCTACTAGAGGATGAGGCAGAAGCAAAAACATGAAAGGAGGAAGGAGAACAAGCTTGCTGAGCACCAGGGCAGAGGGGACTGGGGGGTGACGAAAAGCAGGGATGGAGAGAAGCAGGAGGCCAAAGGGCTGCAGGCTGGGTGCCCCAGTTTCCAGTGGCAGTGGGATACAGAGGCTGTGAGCCAGGCAGGTGCAGTTTTAATACCCAGCGTCCAGCCAGATGCTTGCTGGAGGGGACAAGCCCTCATCCAGCAGTCAGTGGGAGCCATGAGGGACGTGTCAGCCACACAGCAGGTCCCTTTGCAGACAGTGGCAGGTTGGCTGCTCCTGAGCGTGTGCTGCAGGGCACCGCCTGCCCACCTTGTCCTCAGCCAAACCGCGGGGTGCTGGGCACAGTGGGTGCTGTGGCTGTCTTAAAGCATTTTGGGATGATGGACAGCTGCTGGTGATGCCTTGGCCTCACGTTGGCTCCCCTTCCTGCAGATAATGAGGTTGCAGGAACAAAGGGACAGTGTGGGGAGGGGGGCGGTGACCAGCGTGCAGGGTTTGCAGCTTGTTATTTTACTTGTGTTTCCATTAAAGCGTCTGCTTTTGAGTTGTTTCAATCTCTGTAGAGACTGTAAGGTGGGTGGCAGATGCTTTATTCCCCCTCCCTCCCACCTTCCTCTCTTTTCCTTGGCCAGCTCCCGTTGTTCCCATAGCATCCCCCTTCCCGCAGAGGCTGTGTCCCGCAGCTCTGGCTTTGCAGCATAGCCCACGCAGGAGCCGCTCCTTGCTGGAGCTGGACTGGAGCCACCACACAGGTGCTGCCCTGTGCAGAGAGTTGCTCGGCAAAGGCCAGCCTGTGCAAATGCCTTCCCTGTGCACATCATTCCACTCACAACGGACGCCACGTGTCCCTGACTTACCCTGTGCCCAAACACAGGGCCTCTGGTGTCACCCACCGTGTGTGCACTCACCCACGCACCTCGGCATCCCCAGTGCACACCCTCAGCATAAGCAGGCACTGTGATGGCACTGCTGGGTGATACCAGCTGTTGTCAGTTGCTGGTGCTCCAGTAAGGACAGCAGCCTGGGTCATGGCGTAGGTCAGCAGCGTCCCTTTGAAGCCACCGAGATTTATGTGTGCCCTGAAATGTTTTGCTAAATCAGCACCACCACGCTGGGGCTGGGACTCTTCTTGCTAACTGTTGCCATGAGCATATGTTGCATTTTACACATGATCTGCTTGGCTGTCCAAGCAACAAACCTCTCCAGCTTTAACGTTTTGGGAAGCATCTGCATCTCCTGGGAGGGAAGGGGCTGGGGCCAAAGCCTGGGGTCAGCACAGCGCTTTGGTAAGCCTTTCCTGGCAGGGGAGCAGTGTGAAGCTTTGTTCCCTGGTCTGGCAGTGTTCATTTTTTCTCTTTGCTGTGTGTATGTGGTGGACAGGCAGAATTTGTTGGTTGAGCTCATGTCGCTGAGGTCTACGGTGTGAGGCGCTCAGCACATCATGATGCCTAGCAGTGTGCTGCCTTGCTGCAGCAGAGGATTGTTTTGTCCTTATATATATGGGCTTGGCAAGGATGAGCTCTGATCCATTGCTTTCACTAGTGCTGAGATAATAAGAAATGCTTGTGCGAAAAACTCAGGTGGGAATAGGGACACTGTCTTAAGGGAAGTGATTGTTTATCGTTGCTTGGATCTCAGTGGATGTGACCTGGTGTATCATCCTGCCTGTCAAGAGGTGCTGAGGACCCTGGTCCCTTCAGGAGCACCATCCCACAGCCAGGAATTACATCACCCCCTCCATAGGTGGTATGTAAGCAGGTGATGGACACAACAGGTACATGGCCCTTGTGCAAGGGAGGGGTCCCCCAGGACCAGGCAGCCTGTGTGACTCAGAGCACAGGGACCCTGCAACTGCAGGTGGGGACGTGAGCCCCGCTTTCCAGCTGGTTGGGGTAGAGGCACACATGAAAGCGCATTTAGAAGCCAAACTCCTCATGTCACCCAGGAGCAATAAGCCCTGCACAGGGCACGAGAGGCCGGTGGTGGCTTTCAGGCTGCTGTGGTGGCTAGAAGGATACCTGGATCTCCTCATCTCTAGGGCTGCTGTAGGGACATCTCCCTGCCTTTGCACAGCACTTCACTGTGCCACAGAGATGTCTCCTGTGCTGAATATAGGTTGCTGCCACCATCCTTGTCCCCTCTGGCTGTACCATCCCTGTTTTGTGCACCCCTGTCCTCAGTGCCCATCAAGGCTGTCTGGGTTGGGAGGCAGTTTCTGTGGCTGCAGGTTGCGGTCTCCCCCAGCATGCTGTGGGCTGCGGCACCCGGAGCCAGGAAGATAATGAGATCTTAATAGTCCAATTATATCCCATCGATTTACTCAGCACGTAATTGTTGGAGGCTGGGGCTGCCTGATGAAACGCTCGCTCCGGCTGCCAGCGGGGAGGGCTGTGCTGTACCGCCCAGCCTGCGATGCTCTTTGCAGCAACCAGCTGTTCACCCTTGAACCACTGCAGGAGCAGCCCCCCCCCCGACTTGCTGTACCCCCTGATCAAGAGGGGCAGGGACGAGAGTGGCAGGCAGAGAATGGAGCGGGGACCCTGGCACCCTGCCCTGGCTGGGCAGGGGGTGCTGACATCAGGCTGACCCCAGGCTGACATCCCCCGTGCTGCTCTGGGGAGCAGAAGGGTTGTGCATGTCTGCCTGTCACTAAAGCAGGCTGACAGAAGTGACTTCTGGTGGGTGACGGTCCTTGCCAGCTGAGCAGCAGCTGAGCCGTTGGCCGCGGCTGGCAGCCTGCACTGGGCAGTTTGGTGACTACCAGAGGTCTGCCCAGCTGGTCTCCTGGCAGCAGAAGCCAGCTCCCGAGCATCCACCTGCAGGTACTCCTTGCCACAGCATGGCATTGCAGGTGCATGTCTGCGCTTCTATTCATTTCCCTTTTGAGCTGATTGTGGCTGGAAGTCCCATGGACTAACGACACCTGATTTGAAGGAGTCATTTTTAGCTGTGATTTTAAGCCTGCCTTTGTGATTGCGCTGGTCATCCCTTGCTCTGGTGTCATGAAAAGCAGTGAAAAATGTTCCTTTTCCCCCCTCACTGTGCGTCTTTGGACCCTGTTCCATCCCGTCCCTTTTCTCTTTCTGGCTCCTTCCAAGGTGCCACTTCCAGAGACCCCACCATCACTTTCCTGAGTGTCAGGGTCTCATGCTGAGCCCACCATGCTGCACTCTGGTTTGCTTGCATCTGTGCAAACCCACCTTGTCTTGCGCAAACACCATCAGCCCTGGGGGCTGTGGTCACAGTGGGTAGCAGACGGCAGCAGGCAGGCTCCCAGTGACCTTGGGGATGGTGGAGTGACTCAGAGGTGCAGGAGGTGGGAGGTCTGCCTCATCCCCCTTGGCCAGGATGGAGTGTGCTGGCAGCTGGGCCAATGGAGCCCATTAAAAATCAAACAGCCTGACATAATGCTGGGGGCACGCCATGGGAGCTTGAACTTGAGATGGAGCTGCAGGACCCCACTCAAGCCAGTGCTGGGGATGGGGACAGGTGACATGGCAGACAAAACCCTGCCTCATTACCCCAGCATCCTACTGATGCAGCAGTGGGGCAGCTGCCCCCAACCTGTGGCAAGCAGCTTCCCTCTGGGACCACCCCTCCTTGGGCGCTGGGTCCTTGCAGCACTGGGGACTTGTGTCCATCACCTCAAGTAGATCATACAGCTGGGACACGTGGGTGATGCTTGTTTCCTCCAGCACGGGGCTGTGGGTGCTGACGCTGCACAAAGAGTGGGTGCAGCTGCTCCTCCCCTGCACTGAGAAACACCAGTGCAAAACCCTGGGGGGGACTGTGGGCTGTTGACCACTAATGTGAGTGCTCATTAGTGTATCAATCTTGGGTAATGCGGGAGTCTTTCTGTCCCTTTGCCATTGTCACCTATCAAGCAGTGGAGGTGGTGTGTGAACAGCCGTGCGTGCCGTTGAGGCAGCCTCAGCTCTGCCCATCCCTCTGCCCTGGGCAGCTGTGCTGGGACAACCCCTGCGTGTGGGCTGCTTAATAGCTGCTGGTGCTGTGGTCCTTGCTGGTTAGTCCCTGGCTGGCCCTTTTGCTTCGGGAAGTGCTGGCTGCACCCTGGCACAGCCTCCTCTGGCACAGCGTCGCTGAGGCTGCGATCCAGGGAGCAGCTATCCCAGCCTGAAACAACGGTGCTGCCCAGGGCTGTGTGGCTTTGGTTGCAAGGGCACTGCCTTGCCTGCTCAAGACTCAGTGGACGGTTGCTGTGGCTGAGCTGGTACCTGCAGCAGCTGGTCCTAGCGCGGGTGGAGAGTTGCTGCTGAGGGAGGCACCCGGCCTCTGAGCGGGACCTGCCATGCATTTTCAATGTGGGAGCAGCGGCCTGGCAGCAGCTGGGGGCTCAATGCCTTTGATCTGTCCTAGTGACCGGGAGGGGGTCCGGGAGACCTCCAGGTGCTAAGGAGTTTGCAGCATGGAAACCGGGTAGGAAACTAATTAAAAGGTGGGAGCAACCCCCTGTGCTTCACCCGCCGGCACCCGGTGCTGGGCACGCAGACGCTGCTGGGTGGAAAGCCGCTGGCCTGCCACTGTGTGCTGCAGCAGCCCTCGCTGGCGCGGCTGGGACACCGCATGGGCTGCAGCTTTCGCCTGGACGAGGTGCCCTGATGGCTGCCGGCGCTGGGTGAGACGTCCCTGCGCAGCGACAGCAGAGCCAGCCCCGGCAGGTGCTGCCAAGCTGGGCCGCCTGGCGAGGGGCGCGCTGTGCCGGAGGGCTGCCAGGCCGCCCCAGCGCTCTTGGCAGGGGGTGGGGGACTTGGGGATGCGGGGCCAGCAACACTGGGAAGCAATTACCTCCCCGCTGTGTCCGGCCCTAATCCCCTCACGCGGCGTGTGGGGAGCCGGCTCGCCAAACAAGGCTCAATCAGGTTAAAGTGTGAAGTCAGGATTAGCCGAAAGAATGAGAGTGTGGTAATAGCCCCGGCCTCCCTGCCCGGCCGCCGCAGCCCGCCGTGGCCCCCTCCCTCCGGCCGCCCGCCGGCCCGCCGGGCTCTTGCCGGGGAGATTAAGGCCGCCTGGGTTTGTTTGCCTGAGTGGGCTCCCCACTGGGAAGCCATGTCGAACAGTTTTGCTCGGTCGCCCCGCTAAGCGCCGGGCAGGGCGGCGTGCTGGGGGGTTGGCTCCCGCTGCCGAGCCCCTGCCAGCCCAAGGGAGCCGAGCCCCCGCGCCTGGCTCCTGGCCGAGGCTCCCCAGGGCCGGTGGCGCTGGGGCAAGGGCTGCTGGCTGCCAGCAGAGCCAGCACCGGGGGCACCTCCAGACCCGCCACAGATATAGAAACGCAGAATCGTAGAATCATTTAGGCTGGTAAAGACCTTTAAGATCATCGAGTCCAACCATTAACCTGGGACTGCCAAGCTCACCACTAAAACATGTCGCTAAGCTCCACGGCTATGTGTTTTTAAACACCTCCAGGGATGGTGATTCCACCACCTCCCTGGGCAGCCTGTTCCAATGCTTCACCACCCTTTCCATGAAGAAGTTTTTGTTACTATCCAATCTAAACCTCCCCTGGTGCAGCTTGAGGCCGTTTCCTCTTGTGCCGTCACTTGTTATCTGGGAGAAGAGACCGACCCCCCCCTGCCTACAGCCCCTGTCAGGCAGCTGTAGAGAGCGATAAGGTCCCCCCTGAGTCTCCTTTTCTCCAGGCTAAAGAGCCCCAGATCCCTCAGCCGCTCCTCACAGGACTTGTGCTCCAGACCCTTCACTTCATTGCCCTCCTCTGGACACGCTTCAGCGTCTCGATGTCTGTCTTGTAGAGGGGGACAATCACTGCCCTAGTGCTGCTGGCCACGCTGTTTAGGATACAGGCCAGGATGCTGTTGGCCGCCTTGGCCACCTGGTCATGGTGTTGGCTTACATTCAGTTGGTTGTCAGCCAGCTCGCCCACGTCCTTTTCTGCCCAGCAGCTTCCCAGCCACCCTTTCCCAAGCTTGTAGTGGGGTTGTTGTGACCCAGGTGTGGGACCCAACAATGATCATGCACGCAGTGGGGCAGGGTAGCAAGGTATAAGACCGGAGCAGGGACGTCTCCAAAATCCCAATCCCTAACCACTGCCATCCACCACATTGCCTAGCCAGGGAGGGAATTGTGTGGACATAGCCCAGTCATCAGGCTTTTAGGGGACATGGCAGGAAAGTGGGTGCCTTCCTTCTCCCCGTTGCACAGCTGTGGGCTGGAGCTGGCTGCTGCTAATTAGCAGGCAACTGCTGGGTTGGAAACCTCTGTGGGAGGTGAGCCTGGGGACAAAAGGGGTCTGGGATGGGGCTGGGCCAAGAAGCGATGGAAATGCAGAGGGTTCCTGGGAGCAAGTGGGAGTTCTGCTTTGCAGATAGGCTGCTGAGAGCTTCCCATTTGGGCATGCATGCCACCACGGAGGGTCTGCCCAAGCACAGATGTCTATCCTCTTGTACTTGCAGGGTGGAAGCTGTGTGTTTCCCCCATCATCTGCTCACCCCTTGTCATCCTTCCCCCTTTGCACCCCCAGGACTAACAGAGCCCTCTGTACCCTGGGCCATGCAGGGAGAAACTCCAGCGGCTGCGTTCCCACAGCACAGGGATGGGAGGACATGGCACTGTGGATGGGCCAGCTGCTTGGGCATCCCCTGGCTTCAATAACCAGGAACCCCTAAACTTGGAGCTTTAGGAAAATACCTGGAAGTGAGACTAGAAAAGGCAGAAAGGGCGGTTGTGACAACAGGGCAGGGGCTGCTTTCTTTCCCCTTCCTCTTTCTGTGCCTGTCCGCCGGCTGGTTCCCAGCAGGGCTGTCAGACCTGTCAGTGCTTGTGATCACCACTGCAAGCTGGCACACCACATGCGATGGCAGTGACATGCTTGTATTTGGCGGGGTGCGAGTGGCACCGGGCGCAGCCGCCGAGGGTGCCGTAAGCCACGCGGTGGAGCGAGGAGAAGCCGTGCCATCTGCTGTTTCTTCGGCGCCAAAGTGTAAAGCAAACATAGCTGGGAGCTATGAAACACCAGGAGGGAAGGGGCCGTGCCTTGTTCCAACGCCGGGCCCGAGGATCCCGCAGGCAAAGCATGTGTTTGTCCTGGTGCCGTCAGCTGTGTAACTGTGCCGGCAATGTAAGCCCAGCACCAGGGCCTTGCTGAAACCCTCGCATCCAGCGTCTGTCCCTCTTGGCTTCAGTACCCCAAATGGCAGCACTTCATTGGTGACTGTCATGAAAAGCTGTGAAGGGGAGAAGCCTTGCAAAGTCAGTTGCAACCTTCTAGCAGTGTTTCCTTCACGAGCTGTAAGTGAGCAGCTTGCAGACAGACGCCTGGATTTACTCCCCGGGTGTGCTGGGACTCCCATGTGCTGTGAGTGGAGAAACACGAGCAAAGTTCCATGGGGGAACCAAACAAGCTGCGGGCAGGGTCTGCCTGGGCAGGCATCGCCAGAGCTGGAACGGGGGGTGCAGAGCACTGAGGCATGGTGGGCGCTCCCATGCTTGGCCCCGCTGTGACCAGTTTAATGTTGGAGGACAGGCAGCTGCCGGGGGGGAGTGCGATGCGTTGGATGCATTGCTAGCAAGAGCAGTGAACTTCATTTGGCGGTTTCTGGAGGGTTTTCTAGGGGATTCTGTCTTCTAGGAGCCCAAAGGGAAAAGGGGATTTGGGGCAATGCTGCGTTTTTCTGAAAGGTCAGTGCGATTCCTGGGGGTCCCTGGACTCATTGCATCCCCAGCAGAGGATGGGGAGAAGGTGTCTGCATCTGAAGGGGTGCTGGGGTGTCAGAGCTTGTGGCAGGTGTCAGCTCCTTCCCCTTTGGAGAGTGCGAGGTGACCCCGATCCCTTCAAGGCAGCTCGTCCCAGAGCCCTGTGGGGGGCCGGGGCAGGCTGGGCGGGGCCGTGCGGAGCAGGCAGCGCAGGCGGAGCAGGCAGCGCAGGCGGAGCAGGCAGCGCAGGCGGAGCAGGCAGCGCAGCAGCCCGGGCCGGGCAGCCTGGCAGTGCCGCCGCGCGGGTAGCGGTGAAACTGCGCCGCCTGCGCGCCCGGCTGCTCGCAGGGGAGCTGGGCCCTTCCAGGGCCGGCATCTCCCTTCCCCTGCCCCAGCAAGGGTGCTTTGCCGGCTGCCGTTGGTTCCTCAGGAGCGACCCAGAGGGATGCACCAGCTCCCCTGCTCCCTGCACGCTGCGTGGGGCATCACTCCAGTGCCCTACGGCAGCTCTGTGGTGGCTGGGCATCCCGCTGGAGTGCTGGGGGAGCCCACTGTCCCTGGGTTTTCTTTCTCCTCCTGCAGCTGTGCCAGAGATGCTGGTGCTTCCCTCTGGGAACATTCCCCATTGCAGCAGTGAAGCTTTTGGCCAGGGTGAAGTCCCAATCTGGAGACCTCCAGGTTTCTTGCAAGCAGCTTGTGGGTTATGCCAAGCCTGTTTTCTGGGAGAAATGAGGGCCCAGGGAGCAGCGTGGATGCTGTGCCTCCATCCTGAGCCAGCCCAACTGCTCTGGGATATCAGTAGTGAACAGGCTCCGTTATGTTGAAGCATAGCTGGTGAGCAATGAGGGCGAAATGCTGGCACCCAGGGACACCCCAAACCACCTCTTCGGGTGGGGATGGGGGTGTCTGCGTGGCCTGTGTAATGCTGGGGAGTGCTTAATCAGTGCAGGATGCCCTGGTCTTGCTCCTCGTTCCCCCAGGGACTTGCTGCATAGGACAAATGCCACGTCATGCCTCAGTTTCCCTGTGCCAGGAGGGAGCTGTGGACATGTTCTCCTGCCCCGTGGGTGGCTGGAGCAGGGCTGCACTGGCATGGGGCTGGGAGCAGGCTATGCAGGAGCCTGCCAAGCTCAGAGGAGCTCCTGGCCCTTGGGGTGGGAGAGGGAATAGCTGCATGGGAGCCATGGGGCACAGATACAATAGGCAGGTCCCCCCAGGGATGGAGTGAGCTGAGCCGGTCCACTCAGACCCTACTTGCAGTGAGATTTTTGGCTATCATGGTCATTCAAAGCCAGCCCAGGTATGGTGGAGGATCTGACCTGCTGCAAGCCCTGCAACACAGAACTGGCACTGGCCTAGCATGCCCCAGCGTTGCAGAGCAGGTGATTACACAGACGGTGCTGTATAGTGATGAAGTAATTAATGACCCGCTTATTTGTGCCCTCTAAAGTGCAGGGCAGGCTCCATGGGAATGCCTGCCGGAGCCCTGGAGCCGCTAAGTGTAATTACCAGTTAATCAGCAGGGACCTGTAATTAGAGCAGTCAGAGGGTATTTAAGTACGGAGGATTTTCCCAGAGCTTTGCCCTGCTGTTCTGCTTATTAGAGCTGGGGACAGTAGTGCCCGGGGAACCCCAGCCACTTGCACCCACCATGGATGGAGCCAGACTTGCCTTGGGACAGCCAGCAGGCCAGTGGGAAACTGAGGACCTGAAGCCAAATTACAGTTTCCCAGAGCCCCTGAGGGATCACTGGGTGCTGGGGCATGCCCCTGCCTGTGGATGCCCTGGTCCCATGGGGCATAGTGCTTTGCAGGCGCTGCTAATTTTCCTTCCTGCCTCTTTCTTGTGCAGGGACCTGAGCGAGAACTTCATCCAGGCCATCCCCAGGAAAGCTTTCCGCGGGGCCACTGACCTCAAGAATCTGTGAGTCCCGGCAGGGATGGGAATGAGGGAGTTTGGGGTCAGGTTCTGTGGCAGGAGGCATCAGGAGCCACCGGTCACTCTCTGCTTGGGCTGTCCCAGCAATGCTCCCTCTGTCTTTCTCCTGCAGGCAACTGGACAAGAACCAGATCAGCTGTATTGAGGATGGGGCTTTCCGTGCCCTGCGGGGGCTGGAGGTCCTGTAAGTGGCCAGGGGCCAGCTGGAGCCTCCATCCTGCAAGCCCCATGAGGGCTGAGGGTGTCCTTGGGTGCTCCCTGTGGCACTGTAGGGACATCCCCAGTGTGCCATCTCTCCCTGGCCCCGAGGAGGGACTGAATAGGGGTCTGGTGCCACAGCTGTAGAGCTGTGCTCCAGGGCCTGATCCTGCCCCAGGGGTCCACCTGGTTGCAGCTGGCTGTGGAGGGGAGAAGCCTGGAAAAGGCAGCAGGTCCTGCCCAGGGGTTCGGGCTGTCCCCATCTCTCACCTCTCCATCCATGCACTCTGTGCCGGGGGATGGGTGGGTGCTGTTGCCCCCAGGAGTTTGGTGCTCTCACACTCCCATTTCTGGCCTGGCTGCCCTGACTTTCCTCCCTCTGCTTTCCTGCAGGACCCTGAATAACAACAATATCACTTCCATCCCTGTGTCCAGCTTCAACCACATGCCCAAGCTGCGGACATTGTGAGTCCTGGGGCTGTGGGGGTGGTAGGGACCCCCTAGGCTGGAGTGGGCTGTCCCCAGCTCTGCTGCCAGTGCCAGCGGCCCAGCAGCGCTAGGACAGCACTGTGGGGAGGGGATGGAGGGGACACCCTTGCAGAGCATCCCTAAGCACTGCCAAGCTGGTGGCCTTGCAACCAGCACAGATGCTCTCAGGCTCCTCCGTGTCCCCCTGTGTATGTCCCCAGCCTTTGGGATGAGCTAGGTTGGGGCAGCCAGAGAGCAGTGGAGTAGGCAGGAGCCATCCTCTGGCCACTGACTGCCCCATCCACCCACAGCCGCCTGCACTCCAACCACCTCTTCTGCGACTGCCACCTGGCCTGGCTCTCGCAGTGGCTGCGCCAGCGCCCCACCATTGGGCTCTTCACCCAGTGTGCTGGTCCAGCCCAGCTCCGCGGCCTCAACGTGGCTGAGATCCAGAAGAATGAGTTCAGCTGCTCCGGTGAGGGAAACAGGGGAGGTGATGGGAGCCAGGGCAGGGACAGGGGTTGGGGTGACAAAGCTTGTCCCACCAGTGCAGCCCACCTCCACTCCCTGCCATGTGCCTCAGCTCAGAGCCTGGATGCATGCCGTGGGCTTGGCTCAGGTCAGCACTGTCCCTGGTGTGGGGACACCACCACTCTATCAGTGTGACAAAGAGTGCATCAGTCTGCCCTTGGAGCTGTGTGCCTTTTGCACAGGGTTGGGGCACACAGGACCTTGTGCATCCACTCAAGAGTGCCACGAGCTGTCCCAGCACGCTGAGCTGCCACCAGGGTCCTTGGGGTGCTGCCACCCACCTGCCTGGCCCAGCTCTTTGCAGTTGCCATGGTGGCTGCTTTCCTGGCAGGACAAACGGACCCATCACGTGCCCAGCTCTGCAGCCTGTCCTCTGGCTCCTGCCCAGCCATGTGCACTTGCAGCAACGGCATCGTGGACTGTCGGGGCAAAGGGCTGACGGCCATCCCTGCCAACCTGCCTGAGACCATGACAGAGATGTGAGTACAGCCCCACATTGTCACTGCCAGGCTGTGGGTGGCTCAAGGCAGTGGGGCATGGGGGCAAGCCCCACAGGTCAGCCACCCCACGGGGCAGCAGGCTTCCTTGCTCTTCTACCATACCGCCCAGATTTAGCTCTGGATTTAGCTGCATTAAAAATGCAAATAGAGAAATAATCGCCTTAAGGAAATCCAATTATGGTGCAAAGCCCCTGCTGGGACAGTGCACAAAGCACATGGGAGGCAGCAGGTGCCCCCAGACCCAGGGTGCTGGTGGGGAGGAGGTGGTCCCCCCAGCCCAGCCAGCATGGTATCCCCACCCATGGCACCCCTCCCTGATGGAGAAAGCCCCAACCGCAGGCTGCAAGTTGTCCCTGGGTTGAATGGTGCCACTCCAGTAAGGTAATTTACAGTAAGCTTGGGGGTGTTGCAGACCCCCAGCCCTGTCAAAGGCATGCTGGGGCTCAGCCAGGCCTACGTTCCTCATCTCTCCCACTTCTCTTTGCAGACGTCTGGAGCTCAACGGCATCAAGTCCATCCCCCCAGGTGCCTTCTCCCCCTACAAGAAGCTGCGAAGGATGTAAGTGTGCAGCTTCTACCTGCTCACCCTGAATCCCAGCACCCTTTACCCTGCTGGCCACTGCTACGAGCCTGCAGCCCCGCACTTAGACAGTCACGGGGCACTTGCCATGACATGGGTGCCCCACATGGCAGCACTGGGGTGGGGTCTTGAATACCCCCAGCTCTGGGTGCTGGGGGTGCTCCCCTGGCCCAGCAGGAGGATGAGGCTATGGGACGAGGGAAAAAGGGACCAGGCTACCTTCTCGCTTTGGGTTTCAGAGACCTGAGCAACAACCAGATCTCAGAGATCGCTCCTGATGCCTTCCAGGGGCTGCGCTCACTGAACTCCCTGTAAGTGCCCACACTGGCATGTGTGGGGTGGTGTGGGGTGGATGCTGTGGTCCCGGAACCGTGCCCCACACTGCTCCCCCCCATCTCTCTCACACCAGCCTTTCTCTCCCAGGGTGCTGTACGGCAACAAGATCACGGACCTCCCCAAGGGCGTCTTTGGGGGACTTTTCGCCCTGCAGCTGCTGTAAGGCACCAGTGGCTGGGTAGAATGCGCTGCAGGGACACCGGGAAGCAGGGCTGTGGTGTCCTCAGCGCCCATGGTGCATTGAACAGGGTCCCCAGGCTCACCTCCCTCCCTCCCTGCCAGGCTCCTCAATGCCAACAAGATCAACTGTGTGCGGGCAGATGCCTTCCAGGACCTGCAGAACCTCTCGCTGCTCTCGCTGTACGACAACAAGATCCAAACCCTGGCCAAAGGCACCTTCACCTCCCTGCGGGCCATCCAGACCCTGTGAGTGCCCACACCAGCTCTGGTGCCTGGGTGGGTAGGCAGCTGGAGGGAAACATCTCAGTGGGTAGCCAGGGCTAGAGTTGGTGGTCACCTGTTGCCCCTGCCAGTGTGTCACCCACTGTCCCTGGCACAGACACCTGGCCCAGAACCCTTTCATCTGCGACTGCAACCTGAAGTGGCTGGCAGACTTCCTCCGCGCCAACCCCATCGAGACCAGCGGCGCCCGCTGTGCCAGCCCCCGGCGCCTGGCCAACAAGCGCATCGGCCAGATCAAGAGCAAGAAGTTTCGCTGCTCAGGTGAGAGCTGTTCCCATCCCCATCATGGGTGCCCTGTGGCACAGCTGTCCTCAGCCCTGCCCCAGCCTGGTGTCCATACTCTCAGAGTGCTGATGTGGTTTTTTCTTCCCCACAGCCAAAGAGCAGTATTTCATCCCAGGTAAGAGGAGGAGCTGGATGCATGTGTGCATGGGTGTGTGCATGGTACCCTTTTGTACAGGCTGCCAGGGGGGGTGGTCGTGCCAGAGCCCTGTGGTCTGGCACAGCAGGACCACACTGCATTTCCTGTCATTTCTGGTTGCTGAGTTCCCAGGTGCTGCAGTAACAGAAGCACTGGGTACCAGGATGTGTTGCAGCATCTCCCATCATGCCACTATTAGGATGGGCACAGAGGCACCCCCAGGGTCCAGCTCTGGTTGCAGGAGGGGAGAGGTGGTGGACAGCACAGTGCCCCTTCTATCAAGGGCAAATATCCCTTCAGATAAGATGCTTTGGGCATGGAGAGGAGAAATATGTGTGCAGTGGCTGGGATGAGGGGAGCTGGGGAAGAGACTGAGACCAGCTGGGGGTTTGGGAGGACCAGAGGAGGGGAGGGCGGGTGCAGCCCCCTGTGCCTCTGCCCACGGGAGCCCACCCACGCTGCCCTTGCTGGCACGCAGGGACGGAGGATTACCAGCTGAACAGTGAGTGCAACAGCGACGTGATCTGCCCCCCGAAGTGCCGCTGTGAATCCAGTGTGGTTGAGTGCTCCAACCTGAAGCTCACCAAGATCCCAGAGCGTATCCCACAGTCCACAGCGGAGCTGTAAGAGCCTCCTCCCTCCCACCCTGCTATCTTTCCTGCAGCTGGAACATCACCAGTGCTCAAGTTTGGCTCAGGGTTTGGTCTGTACCAGGCCCTTTGCAGCCACCTCCTGAGCTCTTTTTCCTGCTGCCCACCCCAGGCGCCTGAACAACAATGAAATCTCCATTCTGGAGGCCACTGGTATCTTCAAGAAGCTCCCACATCTGAAGAAAATGTGAGTATCAGGCACGCACAACCTTTCAGGAGTGCCTGGGGGCTGGGATCCTGATGCCAGGGCAGCCTGGGATGTGAAATGGGGGGCACATCCCAACCTGAGGGTCCCTCAAGGGACTGGACAGCACAGGGTGCTCAGTGGGACCTGGGGAGGCAGAGTTCAGGATGAGGTTGGGGCAGAGCCCTCATCCCAGCCTGCTTTCTCCTCTCTGCAGCAACCTCAGCAACAACAAGGTGTCGGAGATCGAGGATGGGGCATTTGAAGGGGCATCATCTGTCAGCGAGCTGCATCTCACTGTCAATCAGCTGGAGTCTGTGCGGAGTGGCATGTTCAGGGGCCTGGATGGGCTGAGAACCCTGTAAGTCACCACATCTGCTGTGGGCACAGGAATGGGAACGTCCCTGCTCCTTCCTTCCTGCCCTGTCTGCGATCCTGGGCTGGTGCTGTGTGCATCACTGCAGGACCAGCTTGGGAGTGCCTTATCTATCTGCTGGCTGTATCCAGAGTTGTGGGGGTATTTTTTTGCTGCTCAGAGACTAGCCTGGGCTCATCCTGCTGCCTGGCAGCAAGGTCGGCACCACCTGGGCACTGCCAAGGTGGGTTTCCCCTGTGGCACCTGCCTGGGTTGTTAGGTGCCCTCCTCCCCTTCCCTCCACAGGATGCTAAGGAACAACCGCATCAGCTGCATCCACAACGACAGCTTCACGGGGCTGCGCAACGTCCGCCTCCTCTCCCTGTATGACAACCAGATCAGCACCATTGCACCAGGTGCCTTTGACACGCTGCAGTCACTCTCGACGCTGTACGTCTTGGGCCCTCGGGGGATGCTCCCAGTCTGTCCCCATCCCATCATGGCAGGGGGCTGCAGGAAGGTTCCCTTGTTGGGCGGCTGCTCAGGCGATACCCTTGGGCTCCCTCCCATGCGCAGGAACCTGCTTGCCAACCCCTTCAACTGCAACTGCCAGCTGGCCTGGCTGGGGGACTGGCTGCGCAAGAGGAAGATCGTGACAGGGAACCCACGCTGCCAAAACCCTGACTTCCTCCGGCAGATCCCTCTCCAGGATGTAGCTTTCCCTGACTTCAGGTGTGAGGAAGGTAACTCATGGGCCCCACAGTGCTGGGGGTGAGGGGGGACCAGACCGCTCCTCCTGGGCTGGCACCACGCTCCCTGTCCCAGCACCATCCCTGCTCCTGGGATGTTTGGCAGTGCCCTGCTACAAGCCGGTAGCTCAGGGGGTTGCTCAGCCCATTAATGCCCTACTCTAATGATGCACGAGTTTCCCTTCCTGGTACCCAGCCCTTAGAGCTGCACTGAAATTCCCACAAACTGCTCTGAAGCCAGGAGAGGAGCTGGTACCCACTGCACTGCGTGGCCCTTGTGTGTAGGCAGGTCTGTGCTAGCAAACGCTGTGCCCCCAGTGCTGGCAGGATCAGATGTATAGGCAGAGCCCACTCAGGATTCATCCTGCTTCTTCTCTCCTTCCCTTCTCAGGCCTGCACACGTGCCGGAGCTGGGCAGATGGAGTAGGCAGGGAGCGTGTGTGTTGAGAGAAAAGCCTTTTTAAAAAAAAACTTTCTAATTTAGAACAGCTTTTGAGCCCTCTGGAAAATATTTACAAACAAATCATCGTTTCTTCTGCTTTCCCTCCTCCACCACGTCAAAGACTGAAGGGTTGCATCCTGCGCCTTTCCTAATGGTGTGAGATAACATACGGTTGTCCCAGGGACGCCTCTCCTGTAGGAGCCCAGTGCAGTGGCAGGGAACGGGGAAGCAATGCCATCTCCTCCAGCTGCTTAGCACAGGCACCGCTCCCTCTAGCCTGTGTCTGGGAGATGGTTGAAGGAGGTTATTTCAGAAGGATTGGCAGGGCTGAGTCCTTTCTTCTGCACCCTCCTCTCTGCTGTCCCTGGGACTGCATTTTTGCTTGAAAATGGTGAAAATCAAAGCAGCCTTGAGCTGACTGGTTGCATCCATCCTGGCGGGGCAGGCAGTTTCTGGGTGCAGGAATGATTCCTGCATTGCTGACTCTGTCAGGCTGAGGCTACTGCCTGCAAGCAGGTTGCCTGCAGTGCCCTGCTTTCGGGGCGAGGGGAGATGGTCAGCATGGGAGGGGAGCAGTCCTAGGCACTGCATCCAGCCTCATGCAGTGCCCGAGGGCTGGGACCCAGTGAATTTGTGGCTCTCTGTGCCTGATGCAGGTCAGGAGGAGACCAGCTGCATCCCCCGACCCCAGTGCCCGCAGGAGTGCACCTGCCTCGACACTGTTGTCCGCTGCAGCAACAAGCACCTCAAGGCCCTGCCCAAGGGGATCCCCAAGAACGTCACGGAGCTGTGAGTGGTGGGCAAATGCCCGGATTCTCCTCCTGACCACCAGCAACTTTGCAGCCCTGGGTGAGGGGTCTCCGCTGTGGGGTTGCAGATGTCGGGGCAGAGATGCTCCCTCCCACACCCCCATCCCGGCCCAGTAGTGGGGGCAGGACCCCCACCTAGCCAAGGGACCTCGTCCAGCCCTGACCCCAGCAAGGGGCTCCACAAGAGCCTCTCTGCCAACTCAGCGCTACCGAGGGTGCTTGTGCAAGAGGTGTTGTCACCGCAGCTGCATCCCTGCTCTTTGGCCCTTGCGAGGGGGCAACGTAGGACAACCACCCCCTGCAGCTGTGGTCCCCGTGCAGCCCAGGGCGCTGCGGTTCCCAGCAGCCTGCCATCAGCAACAGGGATGGGGCTACCCTGCCTCTGCCAGCTCCCGGGCCCCTTTCTGCCATGACCTCTCACCATGCTGCAGGGATGCTTTAGGCAGCCCCAGCTCCAAGCACACGGGCAACAGAATGTGGTTTGCGTGGGGTCAGCCACCCGTCACTGTGGGTGTCGGGGAGATACCCACGCAGCCATGCTGGGTCTGAATGTGTGGGCACCGTGATGCCCATTGCTGCAAAAGGGGCTCTGCACTCGTCTGGGATGGGGAAGGCAGCAGTCCTGTGTGCAGGGGGTGTAAACACTGGTTGTGCACATACATATGTATACCACCCCCTCACACCCCTGCGCTGTCTCGCACACCCCTCCCCTCTCTGCATCCTCCGCTCTCTCTCACACATGCCTTGGGAACAAATGGTTACAGCCGCCCACGCTCACATTGGATGTGTAAACGCAGCACATGGCTGGCTGTGCTCGCACACGCAGGCTGCTGGGAGACTGCCTCTGGGACCTACATGCAGAGCCCCCGGGTGTGCTAATGTGCTCACACGCTAGCTCCCCTGCCAGCCCAGGGGTCCCTCAAGAGCCCCATGGGCCCCGGGTGCAGGGGGGGAGGTGATGCTGGCGATGCTTCTTGCAGCTTGAAGTCCATGGGGATGCACGGGAGAAACAGGAGGGCAGAGAGAGGGACTTCCTGCTTCTCAGCCAGCCCGAGACGCTTTTGTTCTCCCTTGCAGCTACCTGGATGGAAACCAGTTCACTCAGGTCCCGGGGCAGCTCTCCACCTTCAAGTACCTGCAGCTTGTGTAAGTAGCCAGGAGCAGGAGCCCAGGCAGCTGGTCCCACTGCTGGGACCTGTGTGGGTGAGGACAGGGGCTGTCCCCATGGACCTCAGCCTGGCAGTGTGCAGGGACCCCTGACATCCCTCTGTGTCCTCCTTCCGCACCAGGACACAACTGGCTGATGGCGATGCTCAGCCTGGGGATGCTCACAGTCTCTGCTGGCACTGGCCATGGGGCAGAGCGGGGACAGTGGTGTTGCTGCTCTCATCCTGTGTGGCAGCCCTGCTCTTCCCTTGGAGGCTTTGCTGCTGTCTGCACCTGACTGCAGCTGAGCACGGCACAGGGAGCAGCAAGGGGTGCAGGGTTCAGCTGGCTCCAAGCTCTGGGGTTTCTGTTTTCCAGTGATCTGAGCAACAACAAGATCAATTCCCTGAGCAACTCCTCCTTCACCAACATGAGCCAGCTCACCACTCTGTAAGTACAGTCTCGGCGGCGTGCCATACTGGGCTGCAGCCCAGCCAAGCTGTGAGGGGCTCTTCCTAGGGGAGCTCAAAGACTGAGGGGTTCTGGGGACACCAAAGTCTTCCCTCTGTGCCTGGGTGAAGCTTGGTTTGAGCTAGAGCTCATACAGGGGGTGTGTGCAGCCCAGGGTGGGCTTCTTGCGGCACACAGCAGCACCCCTGGCACTGTGTTGCCTCCTTCTTCCCTTCCACAGGATCCTCAGCTACAATTCCCTGCAGTGCATCCCTCAGCTGGCCTTTGAGGGCCTCCGCTCCCTCCGGCTACTGTAAGTATCTGCCCATACCCCTGCTCATGGTCCTGCTCAGCCCCTTCTCTGCTGCTGCCTGTGTCCCCAGTGCCCACTTGGAGCTGGGTGCAGGTAGGCAGGCAGGGCACAGGCTGCAGAAGGAACAAGGGGAGATGCTTCAAGCCTCTCAGAGCACATGGCGCTTTTGCAACAGTGTGGTGGGGTCCAGCTCTGCCACCCATGCTTGGACCCATGGGGTAGGGGCAGCACAGCCGGTCACAGTCCTTGCTGCCCATCCTGGAGCCACGGGCATCGCAGGACCCTCTCTGTTCTCTGCAGGTCTCTCCATGGCAATGACATCTCCACCCTCCCTGAGGGCATCTTTGCGGATGTCACCTCCCTGTCCCACCTGTGAGTATCTCCTGCTCCAGGGCACAGGGCTGGACACAGGCTCAGGAGATTTTTAAAAACCACGGGGCTGAGCTGCCTCCTCTCCTCCTCTCTGGGCTGGTAAATTGGGGCAGCATTTGTGGGGCAGTGCCATGCCATGCCTGCCCTGCCCATGCTCAGCCCCCAGGGCTAGATGTGCAGATGAGCCTCCCAGTGCTGCTGTGATGTCCCTGTGGTCCTTGCTGGAGGTGGCGTGGGTTCCCTGTCGTCCCCCCCCCAGCTCCCTGGGGTCCCCTAACATGCAGGTCAAGCCATGCAAGGTGCTGGCACAGCCATGGGTTGGTGGGGGCGGCACTGACCCATGCCAGCATGTCGTTAGCCTCCTGCCAGGACGCTTCCCTGCAGCAGCCTCCCCAAATCTGTCATCAAGCATCCTGCTGGTGGTCTTTCAGCCACTCTTTGAGGGAGCCTGTACCCCAGGAACACAGCCCCATACCCACCACCTGGGGCGGGGGTTCTGCTTTGCTCACGGTCATTTTTTGCTCCTGTCCCTGTCCCTGCTAAGCCGTTCCCAGCCACCAGCCAGCGGCTGGTCCTGCTCCTGGCATCCTGGAGGTCTCAGGCTGTTCCTCTAGCCTGCAGAGAGCACCTTGATTTCCAGTCCTGCTCCCTGTGGGTTTTGGGAGCAGCACTGCTCCGTCTGGTCTCCCCTGGCCCTTCACTGATCCCCTGTGCCGAAGCGTGGGGCTGCCGCTGCCAGCCGGCACTGCTGGTTCCCGCAGGGCTGAGCTGTGTCACCAGCCGGCGCTGTCGGTGCTGTAGGACCAGGTTTGTCAGCCCCGGTGGATCTGCTGTCCCTACCGCCTGCCTTCTGGGCTGCCATCTCCTTCCTTCGTCACAGGTGTCAGTTGCGCTGGCCCTCCATCACCACCGACAGTTGCAGTGAAGGAGGAGGCAGAGGCACCCAAACTCAGCCTCCCACGTCACCTGCTGCTCCCTGCCCTGCTCTGCGGTGGAGCAGAGCAATCCTACCTCCTCCTCTCTCAAAACAATTCCTTGCTCTCCCCCGACGCTGTCCCCATGAGCTCTGGCTATGACCTGCTGCTTGTCCCCAGCAGCCTGCTCACATGTCCATGCCCTGCAGCTCCTGTGCAGTGGTCTTGTTGCTCCTGCACAGCCTCAAGGTGCTTTGCTCTGTTTGTGCCGGGCCCAGGCAGCTTTGTCCAAGTGCTGGAGAGGGACTCCCAAGGATTTCTGTGTGGGCAACGGGGGGAGAGTCCCAGCACAGAGCCACGGGGCACTGTGTGGGCTGTGGGGCTGTCAGTGGGGTGGTCTGACTGGGCAGTGGTGTGGGGCTGTGTGCCCCAGTCCTCCCACAGCACCTCTATTGAGTCCAGAAATGGAGGAGCACTGGGTCCCCCCATTACATGGCAGCACGGCCAAGTGACATAGAGTTGTGTCCAGTCCCAAGGTCTCCAAGCTCGGTTTCCTCTGTGGGGCAGTGGGTGCAGTTTTGCCCTTCCTCCCGCTGCAGAGCCATCGGGGCCAACCCCCTGTACTGCAGCTGCAACCTGCGCTGGCTCTCCAGCTGGGTCAAGACGGGCTACAAGGAGCCAGGCATCGCCCGCTGTGCTGGGCCCCCCGACATGGAAGGCAAGCTGCTGCTCACCACCCCTGCCAAGAAATTCGAGTGCCAAGGTGAGAGGTGCCTGTGCCGTCTGTCTGTCCATCCATGCCCTCCTCAGGCAGGGCAGCAGGCATCACAGGGAGCCAGGCTGCCTCCTGCCCCGTGCCTGGCAGACCGATGCTCTGTGAGTCTGGGGGACTCCAGCATTTCATCTGTTGAGGTGCCTTGTGGAGGAGGGGGACGGGGATTCTTCTGTCCCCTTACCTGCCTGGTGGCAAATCTCTGGTGACTGAACAAACTCGTGGCTGTCCCATTGCCTGGTGCACAGCCCTGTGGCAGGGCAGGCTCCACTCCAAGCCACAGCTGGGGCTCTGCCTCCCATGTCGGTGCCCACAAATGAGCACCTCCCCGTTGCTCCGCACCGGTGGTCATCTCTGTGCCTCCTGTCCCGCAGGCCCTCCTGCCCTGAGCATCCAGGCCAAGTGCAACCCCTGCCTCTCCAGCCCCTGCCAGAACCAGGGCACCTGCCACAACGACCCTCTCGGCTTCTACCGCTGTGCCTGCCCCAGTGGCTACAAGGTACCCTGGTCCCCGGGGTCCCCAGCACAGGGGGATGTGTCCCTGCAGAGGGGAAGGGGCAGTGCAGGGGCTCTGCCTTGCCCCTGGGGCTTGCTGCCTGCAGGACCATCTCCCCTCCCTGCACGCCACAGTGCCCTGCTGAGCAGGATGGGGCAGGGAGAGCTGGGCATGGTGCTGTGGCACCCTCCTTGCTCCTACCTCTTCATCCTTCCCCAGGGCAGGGACTGCGAGGTGGCACTCAGCGGCTGCTCCTCCAACCCCTGCGCCAATGGGGGAACCTGCCAGCCTCAGGACGGGGAAGGAGCTGGGTTCAGGTGAGTGCTGGATGGGAATCCACAAAAGACAGGTGTTTGGGCGGCAGCATGGAGCCCTGGCATCCCATGGAGATAAAGTCTGATGCTTCCTTCCCCTCCTGCATGCTCCCTTGGGCATACAGCAGGGGTACTGCATTCATGTGGCAGCTCCAGCCCATACTGCCTGCTCTCTGCAGCCCTGCTTGCACTTCTGCCAGCACAGCGCCAGCAAGGCTGACTGCTGGCTCCATCCCCTGTGCCCCCCAGCCCTGCAGACTCCTGGGCTGAGGGCATGGTGGGGAGGGGAGGTTCCCCCCTCCATGAAGAGGCAAAGGGCAGTAGGATTTGGGGCTGGGGTCCAGCTGCTGCCGCAGGGCTGACTGTGGGTTGGGGCAGAATGTGGCCCTGGGGTTGCTGCCATTATCTGCAGGTCTGCTGTGCCCCCACACAACCCTCGCTACCCTGAGTGCTTCAGGCCATTCCGGGAACTGGGGTGCGATTAATGGCTGAAAATAGATGGCAGGCTGGGGGGTGAGGAGGTGGGCTGTGCAGCTGCCTAGACCCACACACTGAGTGGCCTCAGCCCGTTGTCATGGCAACGCAACATCCTTGTATCATGATGCCACCCTCCCCTGTGCCCGGTGTTCAGCAGGGAGGCACTGAACCCTGCTGGGGGGCACTGAACCCTGCTGGGGGGCACTGAACCCTGCTCCTCAGAGCCTCTCAGTGTGCAAGCATGCTCAGTGCCAAGGTCCTGTGCTGGTTGTTTTTGGGGAACCAGCTCAAAATGCTGTGTTTCCCACCCCCTGATACTGCCCTGTGCCCCACGGCAGGTGTCTGTGCCCGGTGGGCTTTGAGGGCCTGAGCTGCCGCACCACTAGTGACCCCTGCAAGGAGCACAGCTGCAAGAACGGGGGCTCCTGCATGCCCAGTGCCACCAACTACACCTGCCTGTGCCCTGCCCGCTACACAGGTACCTGGAATGAGGGCTAGCCATCCCCAAACCTTGCAGGCCTGGTGAGGGATGTGCCCGGTTCTTCTCCCTTTCCAGCAATGAGGGCTAATAGCTCTTCTGCCTGCTGTCCCAGTGCCCATCACCATGGCCTCTGGGTCCAGCCGCCTGGAGTCTGGGTACACCCAGCTGAGCCTTCATACCCTGGGATGCTATTGGTTCGGCCAAGAGCTGCCTCTGGTGGACCACAGCCCTGTACCCACGGTGGTGCAAGCTGTGGGCTCGGCAGCTCCCTGCCTTGAGCTGAGCCCCCCGTGGGCTCCCTCTGCCCCATGGGGACTGGGGCTTCCCTTCTGGTCCTGGAGTTACTAGGCACCCCCTCCTCTGCCCTGCAGGGGATTTCTGTGAGCAGCCACCGGATTTCTGCTCAGCCGAGCTCAGCCCATGCCAGCATGGCTCCACCTGTGTCTCCACCAGCCAAGGGCCCAGGTGAGCCCCCCCTCCCCAAGTTGCTTTCTTCTGGCTGCCTGGTGGGGGAGATTTGCTTTTGGGGGGCTGCAGCTCACAGGCTGGGGAGGGGGCATGGGGTTGGGGGGTGCCAGGAGGAGCAGGCACCCACCAGTACAGAGGGGGGAGGAAGGGGCGGCCATGAGCCCCCCACCTGCCCCAGGTGTGAGTGTGTGCCCGGCTACCTGGGGAGCAACTGCAGTGAGGACTTCGACGACTGCCAGGACCACCGATGCCAAAACAACGCCCGCTGCCTGGACGAGGTGAACGGCTACTCCTGCATCTGCACCGAGGGCTACAGGTAGTGCTGGGAAGATGGCAGGGCACTGGGGGTGGTGTGGTTGGTTACGTGTCAGTGTGCAGGAGGGACCAGTCCTGGCTACCACATCTGTTCATCCATCCATCCATCCATCCATCCATTCATCCATCCATCCATCCTCTGCAGTGCTAGAGGGAAAAGCAGCACTGGGTGTGTGGGTCTCTAGGGATGGAAGCTGGGGGGAGACAATGTCCCTGGGGAGGGACCCCAGGGCAGGGCACAGCATCCCTCTGATGCTGCTGACTGGAGAGCTTCCATGGGGATCCCAAAACAAAGGCGGTGTTGTCAAAGCCCCTGTCAAAGTGGGCAGGGGGTAGGGCGCTTTCCCAGCCCCATGCCCAGCAGCACCCTTGGCCCCACAGTGGCCAGCTCTGCGAGATTCCACCCCGCACCGCCAGCCAGCCCGGCCCCTGTGAGCGAGCAGAGTGCCAGAATGGGGCACCGTGTGTGGAGAGGGGTGCCCGTGCCCTCTGCCAGTGCCTGCCTGGCTTCGGCGGCCCCAAGTGTGAGAAGCTGCTGAGCGTCAACTTTGTGGACCGTGACACATACCTGCAGTTCACTGACCTGCAGGACTGGCCCCGAGCCAATATCACCCTGCAGGTGAGGGCTGGGGGGCATGGGGGCATCAGGGGGGTGGGCACTGGGGATGCTGCCCCAGGGGTGTGGGCTTCCACCTCTCCCCCTGCCAGGTCTCCACAGCTGAAGGCAATGGCATCCTGCTGTACAATGGCGACAGCGACCACATGGCCGTGGAGCTGTACCAGGGCCACGTCAGGGTCAGCTATGACCCCGGCACCCACCCCAGCTCAGCTATCTACAGGTATCTGCCACCCGTTCCCCACTAACCAGGGACCACCCCCCCATTGCATGGGCTTGAGGGGGTCCCCAGTGACCCAGCCATCCCCACCAGCGCCGAGACCATCAACGATGGGCAGTTCCACACTGTGGAGCTGGTGACATTCGACCAGATGGTGAACCTCTCCATCGACGGTGGCAGCCCCATGACCATGGACAACTCGGGCAAGCACTACACGCTGAACAGCGAGGCGCCCCTCTATGTGGGCGGTAGGACAGGGGCCTGGGGGGTGATAGTGGGCGTGGGGCGCATCCAGTTGTGCTGATGGTCCTGCTCTCCTTAGGGATGCCTGTGGATGTCAACTCGGCTGCCTTCCGCCTCTGGCAGCTCCTCAACGGCACCAGCTTCCACGGGTGCATCCGCAACCTCTACATCAACAACGAGCTGCAGGACTTCACCAAGACACGGATGACGCCGGGGGTGGTGCCAGGCTGCGAGCCCTGCCGCAAGCTCTACTGCCTGCACGGCATCTGCCAGCCCGCTGGCACCCAGGGCCCCGTCTGCCACTGCGAGCCCGGCTGGGACGGGCCCCACTGCGACCAGCCCCGTGGTGGCCCCTGCCAGGGGCACAAGTGAGTGCCCCCGCCCCACTGGCTGCCCCACGGCAGTGGTTCTGCCCCACTGGCTGCCCTGCAGCGACCTGTCTGCCCCGTTGGCTGTCTTGAAGCAAGGTCCCTGCCCATTGGGTACCCCACAGTCACCCACCTGCCCTCCTGGGGCTTTGGCCACCCCGCTTCATTGGCAGCCCCATGACAACTGCCCCACTCGATTGGCTCATTGGCTGCTCCTTCTTCATTGGCTGCCCCACAGCAATAGCCTCACTCCATTGGCTCATTGGCTGCTCCTTCCCCATTGGCTGCCCCACAGCAATAGCCTCACTCCATTGGCTCATTGGCTGCTCCTTCTTCATTGGCTGTCCCACAGCAATAGCCTCACTCCATTGGCTTATTGGCTTCTCCTTCCCCATTGGCTGCCCCACAGCAACAGCCTCACTCCATTGGCTCATTGGCTTCTCCTTCCCCATTGGCTGCCCCACAGCAACAGCCTCACTCCATTGGCTCATTGGCTGCTCCTTCTTCATTGGCTGCCCCACAGCAATAGCCTCACTCCATTGGCTCATTGGCTTCTCCTTCCCCATTGGCTGTCCCACAGCAATAGCCTCACTCCATTGGCTCATTGGCTACTCCTTCTTCATTGGCTGCCCCACAGCAATAGCCTCACTCCATTGGCTCATTGGCTGCTCCTTCCCCATTGGCTGCCCCACAGCAATAGCCTCACTCCATTGGCTCATTGGCTACTCCTTCCCCATTGGCTGCCCCATCATAACCGCCCCACTCCATTGGCTCATTGGCTGCCCCTTCCTCGCTGGCTTCCTTGTTATTGGCTGCTACTCATTGGCCACCCCTCTCATCCTTGCCCTCTCCATTGGCTGTCCCTCCTCGCTGCCTGCCCTGCCTGCCCTTCCCATTGGCTGGCTGCACCCTCTCCTGGGGCGGGGGGGTGGAGGCGGTGTCATGCCGGCGGTGCTGTGCCGTGGCCGTGCCCGACGGCTGTGCTACGGCAGTGCCGTGCCGGTGCTGGCACCGTGCTGGTGCTGAGCCGCGCCGTGCTGGGTGCCGATGGGCCGCGCATGCTGGTGCTGTGCCACACCGGCGGGTGCCTGATGGTGCCGGGTGCCCGCAGGTGCGTGCACGGGCTGTGCCTGCCCCTCGATGCCCTCTCCTACAGCTGCCAGTGCCGCGAGGGCTACCAGGGCGCCCTCTGCAACCAGCCCGCCGAGCCGCCCGACCCCTGCCACCGCCAGCCCTGTGCCCACGGCCACTGCCGCCTCACCCCCGGCGGCCAGCCCACCTGCGAGTGCCACGACGGCTACACTGGAGCCCTCTGCGACCAAGGTAGGGCCCGAGGTGGTGGGTGTGCTGGAGGGGCAGCCCCCACCAGGCTGGTGGGCTGAGCGTCGCTATTCCGCAGAGCCGGAGTGCCGCGGGGAGCCGGTGCGGGACTACCACCAGGTGCAGCGGGGCTATGCCATCTGCCAGACGACGCGGCCGGTGGCCTGGGTGGAGTGCCGGGGGACCTGCGGCGGCCCCGGCGCTGGCTGCTGCACCGGGCTGCGGCTCCGGCGCAGGAAATACGCCTTCGAGTGCAGCAATGGCGCGACCTTCGTGGAGGAGGTGGAGAAGCCCAGCAAGTGCGGCTGCAGCCAGTGCCTGTGAGCGGCCACCGGCCCCGGAGAGCTGGGGGGCCGGTGGGGAGCCCCCTCCGGAGCCAAGGACCTCGCTTTGCCCCGCAGCCGTGGTGCTGCTGTCTGGGTGCTCCTGAACTGAAGCTGAGGAGCCTGGTGGAGGGTAGAGCTGTTGCATCTAGAGGGTTGGAAAAAAAGGAAAAAAAGAAAAAAAAAAAGAAAAAAACCCCCACAAACAAAGCAAATGTGTAGATAGAGAATTTTTTAAGAACTGCAGCTACACAGACGTGTGGATATGGGGTGGGTGCTCTGCCCAGCTGCCCCTGGCTGCTCGCGGTGGGACCCTGCCTTACCCCCAGCGCAGCCCCGCAGCTGTGGAGGGCAGTGCCTGCGTCTCCCTGCCTGACCCCTCCCTGGCAGTCCCATCCCTTGCATCCAGCTTGGTGAGCTGGGGACTTTTCCAACACCTGGGGCTGAAGCAGAGGGGATTGATGTGGCTCAGCCTGGTGGGCCGTGGTGAGCCGTGGCTGGCAGAGGGCTGCACGGTGTAGCTGGCATCCCATGGTCCCAGCCAGCCCATAGCTGGACTCCCTGTCCTCTCCTCCAGCAGCCCTGGCCTCCCTGCTGAGGACCTGCGCTCGCCGTGATGGCAGCTGCAGCAAGCAGCTCCCCAGTGCAAGGGCTGGGGTGCTGGAGCCCAGAGCACCCGAGGTGGTGGCAGCTCCGTGGCCGCAGCCTGACTGGTGGCACCCCTGGGCTGTGCTTGCTGGCTGGGCTCTGGTGTGCACAGGGCATGGCTGCAACCCGCTGTGGGAGCGTCAGGTGCCATGCCGGGTGGAGCAGGACCAGGGCAGCCCCAGGCATGCTGAGTGGGTCATGGGCAGCAGTGGAGATGTCCATGTGGGTCCCAGTGCCAGCCCTGCCCCATGCTGTGGGGGCCAATACTGTTCTGTCAATGCAGAGAGGGCCCCGAATACCCCTGGCCCAGTCAGACAGCTCTGCTTAGAGGTGGGAGCCATGTGGGGCAGCACAGGAACCCCTTTCCTTCAGGCTCAGCCCCTGGGGTGCCCTGTGGCTGGTGCCCCATGTCCCACTGGCCCGGCCAGCCAGGGCAGGAGGCTGCTGGGCCAGCTGGGGTGTGGGTTTGCCATGCCCATCACCGGGGCCTCAGCCTTGTGGTTGCCAGGGCCAGCTGAAGAGGCTGAAGATGCCCACGCCTGCCAGCCTGGAGCTGCGTTACTGCCAGGACAGGTCCCACCAGCTCCTGGATTTGGGTGTCAGTGCCCAGGTGGCACCTTTCCAAAGCCTGCAGCACTGGGGGATGCTCTGGGCTGGTGCAGGAGCAAGGGCAGCACCGCTGCTGGTGCAGCATGGGGAGCCTGTACCACACACGCCCAACCTCTGCAGCAGCATCGCTTCTATGCCTGTGGGGGCCAAGGATGGTGGGGGCCCAACCTGGGACACTGCACGCAGCTGGACAGTGACACCATGTCACCCAGGTGGACAAACTCATCCCAGTGCTGCGCCCCCGGGTCTCTCTAGCACACCTCTCCAGCGCATCAGCTTCAGGTCTGCACCACTGACTGTGGCTGGGCTCTGGGCATCTGCATCGGGTGCATCTGGCTCTGTGAGTGCCGTCACCACCCCTGCTTACCACCGGCATCCAGGACTTTCCCAACACCACAGGGGACGTGTTTCTGCCACAAATGCCCTTTCCACGGGAGCTCCCTCTGCTGCATAGAGGAGCTGGGACGTGTCTCGTTTTGCCTGTGGCCCTGCCGGGGCTTGGTTGTGTTGTGTTTCTGTTCTTGCTGTAAGCTAACCGCTAAAGTATCTCTTTATACAGAATACTTACAGATTCTAATATATATTTGTATTTCATTTTGTTATAGTATTTTTATATGTTCGGGGTCAACAAATGATGTTTTCTTTTTGTTTACAGATGCTACTGGGCAGGAAAATGACGGTGGCTTTGTTTGGCCTGTGGGGTTTGTGTGTGTCACTGTTGAAGACGCTGGTTTGTACTAGGCTGGCGAGGGAGGCGCTGAGCATCCTTCCGTTGGCAGAGGCTGTATTGTTTTAGGAGATGTTTGGTATTGTCTATGTTGTCTTCCATGTGAACATGACATTTATTCATTCAGAGGCTTGGCCTCTTCTTTTCTGGAGGGGAGAAGGGTGCAGCAGGGAGCTGCTGGGCGTACAAGGAGGTGGCAGAGGCTGGGGGATGATTTGCTGCTCGTGGAGCAGCGCTGGCTGGAGCACGGCCCACATGGTGCAGGGACACAGCCCCAAGCTGGGGAGAGCCCGGGTTATCCCTTCAGTGCCTTGCAAAGGCAGCCATCACCGCCCGGGTCACGCGTGGCTGAGGGGCCAGGTGCCTGCTGCGGGGGTGGAGTGGCCACCAGGGAAACTGGGCACCCTTTGGGGCAGGAGAGAGGGAGGCCTGGGCAGCAGCCCCGGGAGCACTGAGGGGCTGGACTGTCCCTGCCACAAACACAAAGCCGCAGCAGAAAGCAGCACCACCAGCTCAGACACCAGCGTGGGAGCACTCACATCCCACCCGGGCACTTACATCCCCCCTCGGGGAGGGTGTCTCTGTGTCTGTCTCTGTCTGTGTGTGTGTCTGTGTGTGTGTGTGTCTGTGTGTGTGTGTGTCTGTGTGTGTGTGTGTCTGTGTGTGTGTGTGTCTGTGTGTGTGTGTGTCTGTCTGTGTGTGTGTCTGTCTGTGTGTGTGTCTGTCTGTGTGTGTGTCTGTGTGTGTGTCTGTCTGTGTGTGTGTCTGTCTGTGTGTGTGTCTGTCTGTGTGTGTGTCTGTCTGTGTGTGTGTCTGTCTGTGTGTGTGTCTGTCTGTGTGTGTGTCTGTCTGTGTGTGTGTCTGTCTGTGTGTGTGTCTGTCTGTGTGTGTGTGTGTGTCTGTGTGTGTGTGTGTGTCTGTGTGTGTGTCTGTCTGTGTGTGTGTGTGTGTCTGTGTGTGTGTGTGTCTGTGTGTGTGTGTGTCTGTGTGTGTGTGTGTCTGTGTGTGTGTGTGTCTGTGTGTGTGTGTGTCTGTGTGTGTGTGTGTCTGTGTGTGTGTCTGTCTGTGTGTGTGTCTGTCTGTGTGTGTGTCTGTCTGTGTGTGTGTCTGTCTGTGTGTGTGTCTGTCTGTGTGTGTGTCTGTCTGTGTGTGTGTCTGTCTGTGTGTGTGTGTGTCTGTGTGTGTGTGTGTGTCTGTGTGTGTGTGTGTCTGTGTGTGTGTGTGTCTGTGTGTGTGTGTGTCTGTGTGTGTGTGTGTCTGTGTCTGTGTGTGTCTGTGTGTGTCTGTGTCTGTGTGTGTCTGTGTGTGTCTGTGTGTGTCTGTGTGTGTCTGTGTGTGTCTGTGTGTGTCTGTGTCTGTGTGTGTCTGTGTCTGTGTGTGTGTGTGTGTCTGTGTGTGTGTGTGTGTCTGTGTGTGTGTGTGTCTGTGTGTGTGTGTGTGTCTGTGTGTGTGTGTGTGTCTGTGTGTGTGTGTGTGTGTCTGTGTGTGTGTGTGTGTGTCTGTGTGTGTGTGTGTGTGTCTGTGTGTGTGTGTGTCTGTCTGTGTGTGTGTGTGTCTGTCTGTGTGTGTGTGTCTGTCTGTGTGTGTGTGTGTCTGTCTGTGTGTGTGTGTCTGTCTGTGTCTCTCTGTGTCTCTGTGTGTGTCTCTCTGTGTGTGTCTCTGTGTGTGTGTCTCTCTGTGTGTGTCTCTGTGTGTGTGTCTGTGTGTGTCTGTGTGTCTGTCTGTGTGTGAGTCTGTCTGTGTGTGTGTCTGTGTCTGTGTGTGTGTGTCTGTGTCTGTGTGTGTGTGTGTCTGTGTGTGTGTGTGTCTGTGTGTGTGTGTGTGTCTGTGTGTCTGTGTGTGTGTCTGTGTGTCTGTGTGTGTGTCTGTGTGTCTGTGTCTGTCTGTGTGTCTGTCTGTGTGTCTGTCTGTGTGTCTGTGTGTCTGTCTGTGTGTCTGTGTGTGTGTCTGTGTGTGTGTCTGTGTGTGTGTGTCTGTGTGTGTGTGTCTGTGTGTGTGTGTCTGTGTGTCTGTGTCTGTGTGTGTGTCTGTGTGTCTGTGTCTGTGTGTCTGTCTGTGTGTGTCTGTGTGTCTGTGTGTCTGTGTCTGTGTGTCTGTGTCTGTGTGTCTGTGTGTCTGTGTCTGTGTGTCTGTGTGTCTGTGTGTCTGTGTGTCTGTGTGTCTGTGTGTCTGTGTGTCTGTGTGTCTGTGTGTCTGTGTGTCTGTGTGTCTGTGTGTGTGTGTCTGTGTGTGTGTGTCTGTGTGTGTGTGTGTCTCTGTGTGTCTCTGTGTGTCTCTGTGTGTGTGTGTGTCTCTGTGTGTCTCTGTGTGTGTGTGTCTCTGTGTGTGTGTGTGTGTGTGTGTGTGTGTGTGTCCCACCTGGAGGGTGCCACCTGCTGCCCCCCCTTGTGCACTCACCTCTGCCGTTCCCCAGTTATCACACCAAACAAACGTTGATATCAAAGAAACGTTTAATAAGCTGCAATAAAATACGGACCTTTAGAAAGCTCATAGGGTGAATATCGACAGTAGAGGAAGAAAACAAGGTGGTGGGAATCCTTGAGGAGTTCAGATCTGAGTCAGGGACCTTTTACCTGAAATAAGAACACAACTTCTTCCATAGGCTAGGATGAAATAAAAGACAGGAGCACAGAGTTCACAAAATGTCAACATTTAGAGAGTCGATACATATTCAAAGTTCAAATGACCCAGCTCTTATAGCTATACATATTGATTTAAAGCAACTTAATATAATTTTATTTTCTTTTTTTTTTTTTTTTTAATATATACATTTTCAAAGGTTTGTCAGGTGAGGTATGTAAACATTATCTAATGGAAACCCCTCTCCACATTTCCAACTGAGAATTCACAGCAGACAGTTCATTTTCCCAACTCGCGACGCAGTACTTCCTGCTCCCCAGAGCAACCGGGAATGACATGCTAAGCCACGGCTCCCCCAGGTGCAGTCACTGGCTCCCATTTCCCACTGCTGGTCTGTACAGTTCACATTGCTTAGGCTCAAACATACAGTACCGGACAGGAGGGCTTTTCAGCTCAGTGTCTAAAAGTTATATAGAAACAGAGAAACAAAACTCTCCCAGGGAAGCAGACACAGATGAAGGAAAAACATTTGCCATCAGGGTGGAGATAATATTCAAATGTTGAGCATCTTAAGAAAAAAAATTACTGGGTTATTGTTGCCTTTTTTTCCTTTTCTTTATTTTTTTTTTTTTTTTTTTTTTTTTAACACACCGGTTCCAAGGATGAAGGAAGTGTGTGGCTGGTGAGGAGTCCTGCAGGGCTGGGACCCAGCCGCGCTCCACCCTTCAAAGTCAGGGACCCATCACGATAAAAGCAGCAACAATCCTGCTGACGCTGCCCCACATAGACAGCTGGGCTGGAGGGGGATCAGCCAGCAAACACTTCCAGGCAAAAAAGGGGTTAAAAAAAAAAGAAAAAAAGAAAAATTCAAACCCACTTGGGAAAAAACAACCATGACATCAGATCCCGCCTAGAAGGAGAATTAAAATTGCAGGATGGCAAGCAAATAAGCAAATGACCTTCTGGAGCCAGCACTGCGATTGATATGGCAGTGGCACACTCCCCGGGGTCACCCATACCCGCAGGAAGCACAGGAGCCCTGAAGGCAGCTGCTCACTGCAGTAATTTGCAAGTGGGAGTTTGCTATCAGTAGCTACCTACCCTACCCTGGCCGTTTTGGGGGGAGTTCCTTGGGGGTGACAGCAGCCCTCACCTCCTGCATTCCTGGGGATGCCTCGTTGGGCATCCCCAGCCCAAGAGACACCCCCACCGCCATGCTGTGCTGGACTGAGCCCCCACCAGAAGCAGGGTCATTCCCACCCAGCCCTGAGCCCCTAGAGCCCCTGCCATCGAAGCAGACATTATTACTACAAATCTTATTGCTTGCAGTGCCCCTCGCCCCGGGGAATGGCCACCCTGGCCGGCCACAGGAGCTCACTGCCTCCCCAGGGACCGTGGCCATTGACCAGGTCTGACATCATCAAAATGAGATGAAGAGAAAGAGCTGATGCTTCAACTTTGATGTGAAGTTGACCAAACACCACCACCACCCACCCCACCCCACCCCATCCAGTCCCATCCCATCCCATCCCCCCACGCAATAGCCAGCCCTTTGGTTGTGGCACGCTGGGCAATACAGCCCCACCAACCGACACACCAGTCAGAACAAGAACCTGTGGAAAGCCCATGAAATAAATATTAAAAAACACTATTTACAATATTAGATCTGTGAGCATGAAGTGAGAGAAAAATGCTTTTTCCTGCCCCAAAACCGCTTAAAAAGTAGGTTAGCATCCTGCCGCCTAGCACAACACTATCTTACATGGCACCTACACATAATATATATTCACATTTCATTTTAAAATTAGGTACTCTTACAAACAGACTTAGAAAACATTGGCTAGCAACACAGCCCGAGGGACCACCCGGCCTCCAGACCCATGCCGCAAACGCCGGCCGGCTGCATCCCAGCTCCTCCAGCTGCCCCCAAGCTGCCAACGTGCCCTGAACCAAAACCGCCCGCTGCCCCCGTTGCCCTTTGGGGAGAGGGTGGAAGTGCTCGTGAAGGAGAGGGCTTGTCCGCCGGGAGGGGAGGAGGAAGGGTGGGGGCCGTGATTTCTGCTAAGCCTAGGGGTGAGCTTAATACAAACAAGAACTCCTGAGAACATCTTAGAACAGATGGATTCATTTCACAACCACCAAGCTAAAGGATGGGCCGAACGGATGCTACGACACACAGGGGGGAGGGACACGCACAGTGCAGGGACATTGTAGCCTCGTAGCTCAAAAAACCTGCTCCTACAAGAAAAGCTCCCTGGCCACGGGGAGCCTACCCCTGCCTCACTCCTGGGCCGTTCAGGCATACAGCTCGAGGATGGAGACCTGAGGACACCTTGGCTGGGGCTCAGCCCCCTTCCCCTGGCACGGCTGCCAGCGGTGGGAAGGCGATAGCCCAAGCCGGGCAGCAGCCCACACCTCCCTGCCGCCTCAGGCACTGCCCATGCCTACGGGAGGCTGGGAACTGTGGCTTTTCCAGTTGCCTTCAACTGGGAATGCAGTTGTAGGCTGAAAGAATACGAGCTGGAGGGAGAAACTGTTCATCACCAAGTCTTAAAAACAGGGCAGTGGTACGTCTGTGTCTTTCTGAAATTGCGTCTCTGTTTCCTGGGAGGTTACTAGGGCTTTTGGAAACGCTGGCATTTCCAGAGGTGCCATGTGAGCAGCTAGGACACAGGTTGGGCTGCAGCTTCGCTCATCTGTGTGCCAGCAAAGAGCAGCTCGGGCAGCCCACCAGCTCGCTTAGCCCAGCACCGCACGAGCTGCCCCCCCATCACAGGAGGGACAGGGACGTGGAGAGCAGCAGGGACAAGTTCATGCCACTCCCCTGGCTCACAGAGGATGATCAGCAATACAGCAGAAAGTTTGCTGAAAGCATCAGTGCCAGCCAGCCAGCTCTCTGGAGGAGGCTTGCTGCAAATGCGTCTCACTGACGCGCTGGCAGTTGAACACAGAAACACCACTGCACACAGCAAACACAAGCAAAAAGGACCTCATTAGTGATGAATTACTGATGAATATAAACACGTGCACACCTTGGACATACTGCACAAGCCCCACCAGCAGAGAAACCCATTCCAGAGCTGGCATTGCTAGACAAGAACCTAACAGACAGAAGGAGCCATCCTGGGCTCAAACTGCTCTTGCTGCAGCCCTCAACCCCCGACAGATAAATTTTGACTCTGAGTTTGGCAAACCCAGCCTCTCCTGGAGGTTAGGTAAGGTGGATTGCTCCTGACCACGTCAGATGTGAAGACCCGGGGCCACTGCTGCTGAGGTGAGAGGGGAAAGGGTAACCATGCACAGGAGAGAGGGAGGCTGGCAGAAGGGACAGTAAGGACATCTGTGGCGGTGCAGAGCTAAGGCGATGCTGCTCCCAGTACATGGACTGGGAAGCTGGGACGGAGACTAGTTTCAAGAACAGGATAAGAAAGTGGCCAGCGTGGAAACCCAAAGTAACAGAAGGAGGAGAGGTCTGTTTTGTGGGACACAGCACTTGTGCTGAAATCCGGAGCTGGAGAAGCAGGGCAGAGTGGTGGCCGAGGAGGAGGAGCGCAATGAAGCTGCGGAGCTGAGGATGGCACTGTGGTAGTGCCAGTGGGCAACTCTGCACCATAGCAAACAGAAACGCACTCCATGCCCTTGTGGAATAAGGCGATAAATCGTGTCGCTTACTTGCCTCCATTCATTAAGATCGTCTGCAGCTCCCTGTGCATCCCGTGCATTGCGTAGAATCTGTGTTTATTGGGAACGGGCCGCTCTAATGTAGGGGCCGTGCCTCAGCAGCACACCTCACTGCTGCCTCGCTGCAGAGCAAACAGAAACAAGTAGTGCATGTCCCAAGTCATTAACAAAGAGCAACAGGTTATATATATGGAATTACCTCTCTTGTGCACTATTCTAGCTGAAACGTGGCTGCATGGAGAGAGGAAATTGGGAGGTAAATCAGGAAGAAAGTAATGCAACATGAGGACTGATTGGGGAAAAAAAGAAAAGGAGAAAAAAAATCAAACATCTGAGCACTGATAAAGAAAATGGAACTACCCAGGCAATGCCACCCTGCCAGGCAGTCACCTCACATGCAGACCCTTTAATTTGCTAGCAAATTAAACGGAAATTTAATTTTCTAGTAAATTACAGCATTTCTCCTTCCTGCCCTAAACCAAAGCACTCACAAAAGCAAGTGCAAAGCCCATTAAAAGCAGGCCTTGTAGTCTGCAAGACCTGGCGGCTACTACTGGTGTCAAGTGGAGAATGCACACAGGAGAGGCAGCGGGGCCGAAGATGGCATCTCCAGGAGCAGTGACAGCAAGGAAAGGAGCCTGGCAAGGACTTTCCTGGGATTTTCCTCAGAGCAGAAAGTCTTAATGCTTTTCTAGATATGACAACCCCTCCAGCCTACCTAACTCCTGGGGCATCTTCTCCCGGAGTAACCCAATGGGTTGCACAAATCTGTAATTCAGAGAACTTGTACTAAAGCACCAATATTCTCAGCTCGAGGTGGGCTGGAGAGTTTGTGCCCCAAGTGCTTGCTGCAATAATTTAGCCATACGCGATGGCTTCACCCTACACATCCCTTGGCAAACAAGCCTGTTCTCCACAAAACCTACCTTCACGAGTTAAACCCACCACTCAGTGCAGCAGCTGTGGGGGGAAAAGTCCCTGCCAGCTCCTCACAAACAGCATGGTGTAGAGAAGAATCACCCCAGTTTTCCTCACAATTGTAATTTTTAAACAGGGGGAGCTGCTGGGAGGAAAGGAGGAGGCAGAGAGCAGGGCACCTCTGAGCAGGGTTTATGTGCCTGGCCAGGGAGAGCCCTGCAGAGGCTGTGGCACCAGGGACAGTGGAACAGGGAGCCGGGGTGGGGGGTGTCCCTTCTGACAAGACCCCCCGGGACAGCCCAGCTTGCACCTCCTGCAAACCTGCTCCCCACTTCCCTGCAGATGCCCAGGGTGCTGCTCCGCCATCTGCCCACCTGCGCCAGGTGCCCACGGGGGACATGCAGCGCATGCCTGGCCTGGGCTGATCCCAGGCAGCATGCTGAGGCTACTGTATTTAAAAACCGGTTTTCTTTGAAAAAAAACCTCAGAATTATTTGCTTTCTCTTAATTTCCTTTCTGAAGACAAGAATAACAAACCCTCTTTTCAGCCCCACCTGGATAAAACCCACACCCTCCACCTTTCCTCATCAGAGGGTGCAGAAATGCAGATTTACACCTACAAGGCACAGCCCAGCTCCTAATAAAAGTCAGTAGGCTCTTTGCACCAAGCCAAACCGCAGCAACACAACAGAAGGCTACAGCTCAAGACTGGAAGTTCAAAGGGGTGGGAGGAATATGGTTTCCCTATTAGCACCTCTGATTTCTCCACACAACAGATCCTGACCATTCCTCTCCGGAGCTGACACCTGGCAGGGGCACTGCCAGGAAGCTCAGCACACCGATCCCACCGCCACCTAAGCCGAGCAGCACACACCGAACTGGGACAGATGCCCAGAAGCTGCTCCGCTCCCACACCAGTGTGACACCTGCCATCTCCCAGCCTCGCCACACTCAAGCCAACGCTTGGGTGCTGGTGAAGCCCCAGGGTGCAAGGAGGCAGCCGGGAGGCTGGAGCAGCAGCACCCCATCTAGAAAGCCTCTCTCCACTTGCTTTCTCGAGGTGTAATGAGGTTCCCGCTCCCAAAAGTACAGAAGATGGAGAGCAGGACAGCCTGCATTTACCAGCAGCTAAAAAATGAAAGAGAATGAGAGAGAGCAAGCCCCGAGGAGCGCTCGGCGTGTGGTGCCCTGCATGTCTCGGCATGCGTAGCCTGGCACAGGCGCTTCGGGAGTGATGGCGAAGGATGGGGAAAGGGGGGGTTTGCTGCAGGGGAGCGGCACGAGGAGCAGAGGCAAGAGGGGTGCTCACATGCACACCTGGCCCCGGGGAAGGAGGGGAAATCCTGGGGCCCCGTGCCTGCGGAGAGGTTACAGGACCGTAAGTATGGATGGAGAAGCAAGAGGAAAGACAACCTGTAAGAAAGGTACAGATCAGTCATTTAACTGCCATCAGTGCCCTCCTGCCACACACCTCTCCTGAAACACTTTTAAATCTTTTCTGATGGAATGTTTGACATATTTAATGCATGCAGTAAAAATTAAAGTAATAGATAACTTCATATTAATCTGTACAGGGACTGACAGGCTAGATTTAATCACTTCCTAGCTGTTCAGAGAGTTAACTTATGATTCAAAGGGAAGGAAAAAAAGATTATTTATTTTTTTTAAATCAGCCATTTCATAGTAAAGAGAAAAATGTGCTGCAGCCTCATGTGCGTCAGCGCTGGGGGAAGGGAATACCTGCAAGAGAGCCAGAGGTGCTCTGCAAAGGGCGTGCAAATCTCAAACACCTTGTTTCATCCTCTAAATGAGTACAATGAAAGATTTAAAGACAATTACCTGCTTTCCACTTCCAGTCCACAGGCTTTGGGTTCCGGGGTTCAATGCCAACTATGGAAAGCAATTCCTGTTGCAGCTGAGCCCTCTCTAGCCTCTGCCCCCAGGGCAGGTGGCTCTTGAATGCCTGTCCTGCTCCAGCGCCTTGCTCTCAGCAGGGACAAGGAGCTGAGCAAGGACCAGCAAGCAGCTGTTAAAGGTCGGGTGACCTCAGAGCCCACACGGTGCCCTCCCAGGCATTGCTGCGCGGGAGGAGGCTTGCACTGGGATTCATTCAAACAGACTTTGTGCAGCAATGTGAAAATGAAGCCGTGGAGATGCTGAGCAGAGTCCCTTCCCCAAGCGCAGACCACAGCAGCCACTTCTGATCATCTGTGCCCAAGCAGAGCCAGCACAGCCACATGCTCCATGCACTTCTAACAGGTTTCTCTCAGACCGTGACCCTGTTCTACCCCTGCAGGCCCCTAGCTGCCTTTTAAACACGCTGCAGAGGCTTGTAGAGGAGCCCTGCAAAGGTGTTGTGCGGGACAGAGCAGAGGCTTGGCTGCTTTCAGACTCCACAGCACCAGACACAAGCAAGGACAAACCAACCGCACTTTGCTAGAAATGCAAATGAAGGTAAAAAATAAACCTAAGTCAGTCCCTTATCCCAACCCTATTCCAACTGCAAATCCTGGTTTAGGAGGGCACTTAGGCAAGGCGTGCACAACAACACAGGGCCAGGGCTCCCCTTCTGCAGAGCACCAACATCAGGAGCTCGAGCCCAAAAAAAGGGAGAGATTCAACCTTCAGCGAAGCGCTGTGGAAACTGCTTTGCCGTCAAGAGACCACAGAAATCACCACGAGGGCAGCAAAACAGGAGGAGGTCTGTCCAAAAGCAGGATGCGGCAGGACCGATTCATCCCTGAAGCCAGCAAGAACTAAAGATGGATGCAGCCCAGTGTGCCCGCCTGGTACCCAGAGCCCCCGCAGCATCTCCTCCGCCACCTCCTCCTGAGTGGGACCTCCCCACCCACGGGCTGTGCGATGGGGGAGCAAAGCAGCCATCAGCAGTACACACACCAGTAGCTAATTAATACTTTTATGCAGGTAACATTACGGGACACCAGCAGCTGCTACTAACGAACCAACAAAGGACAGATTCACCTTTCTCTCCCTCAGTGATGGGAAATAGTTTTGGTTTTGTTTCAAATGCCACTAAGAAGACAGACAGAAGGAGGACTCTGAAGGAAAGGGAAATGTTTGCGTGCACCCAAAGGCTGCCGAAAGCTACTTCATGTGCACAAAGGTGGTTTTCTTTCTGCTACAGTACAAGTGCTTGTGCCTCAAGTATAAAACGCAAGCCTCCAAATCACACAGACGAGCTTCTTATTTTTATTTTTTAAAGTGATAAATAAGGCACTGTACTTTTAACTAAAACTGCCTAGTTCCAAGTTTAAAAAAAAACCAAGGAACGTTCAAACTGCAGAAACTTCCTTCTGAACAGCAGAGCCAGACAGGCCGACCTCTTCTCTGTCCAAGACACATCTGCCGATGCCTAAAATCACGGGCATTATCCTTTAACTGCGGATTTTTAAAGGCTTGCTACAGCTTATAAAAGCAGCTTTAGTTAATGCATGGTAAAGGGTTACTACTATACATCAGTTTTGTACATGGCTACCGGTTCTTTGCTATTTCGGGTCCAGTCGCGAGCGTTTGCTGTGCGAACAGTCCACTTTTGCCCTCAGCTTCCTCTTGCCCTGTGACCCGCTGCTCTCCTGCATCTTCTTCATGGACCTTGTCAGGGTCTTCCCACTGCTGGGCTTCTTGTTGGCCAACTTCTGCGACCGTGTGGAGGACTCCCCCAGAGGCTTCTGCTTCGGGGACTTGGCCAGCTCCTCCTGGCCGGGGGGCAGCACAGCCCGTCTGCTCGTGTTCTCCTTTCCCTTCCGCAAGGGGAGCCGCACCTTCTCCAGCTGCCTTTTCGGGGCTCTCTTGTCTTTCAAAGACATTTTCCTAGCCAGCTTATTGCTCCTCTCCATGGCAGCCTGCTTTCGGGTGGCGGGAGCCTTTGCACTGACCTCCGAATGTTTTATTTTACTGGCCTTCTTGGCAGGCAGCTTGTCCTTGGTGGAGGAGCCAGACCGCTCCTGGGTGCTCCCGCTCTCCTTCAGCATCCTCCTCTTCCTGCTGAGCTGGAGGTCGGCTTTGGGCAAGGGGTCCTCCTGGGACCTGCTCTTCCCCTTCCGCCCCTTCCCGCTCCCATCCACCGATGGGGATTTAGCAGGAAAGGCATCTGCTTTGATCTGCAAGGCCAATTTTGGAGACATCAGTGGGTTGATGCATACGCTCTTCCGGCTCTGCTTGCTCTCCAGGGACAGGTGGTCCCCTGGGCCATCGCTCTTCTTCTCCGCCTTCACCACACGGTGCTGGGCTCGGAACTTGCCCCGCAGGTTGGAGTACTTGCGCAGGATCCTGGTGCTGGCCTGTGTGGGCAGGCTGGGCGCAGGCTGGATAGTTTTGTCTTTGCTCAGGTCCTCAGTGCTGGCATCAGTGGGAGACATCTGGCTGGGAGTGGTGGCTTCTTCAGCCTCCGCTTTATCAGCGTTCTCCCGAATTTTGGCCCAAAGCTTTTGGTTTTTCAGGTTATTCCGAGCTGGGGTAGTGGCAGCAAACTTCTTGAGATGTTTTTTCAACCGTTCAGCTTGCAGTGAGCTGGGGTAGAGACTGGAGGAGGAGTACTTCTGCATGGGAACTTTGATGGGGGGGATCTCCCCTGGGAGACGGGTGTTGAGTTTCTTCACAATCACTAGAGACCTGGTTTCAGTTGTCTCCAGAAACCACTGGCAGATGTCAGACAGCTTAAAGGCCTTCATAAACAGCATCTGGACGGGAGAAAGCTTCTGCACTTCCAGCGAGCCTCTACTTTTCCTTGTCCTTTTCTTGCTTTTCCAGATCTCTTTCAGTTTGTCGGCTTTGTTCTTTACCTTGGGGGGTGGCTGCACCTCCTTTTCCAGCTGAATCCAGCCCTTCTGAACTTTCATGTACTGGGTGTTGAACTCGGCAATGAGCTCCTGGTTCTCCTCTTCAGCACACCACTCCATGAACTTTGGTTTGCTGTCAGCCATGTCTATGTCCTCCAACACCGGGGAGTCATCATTCCCTGAACTGCGTTCGTCCCTCGGTTTGGGGATCGCTTGCATAGACTCCTTCCCTGGTGTGCTCTTTTTTGCAGTGTCTATGGGGGCGGGTGCATTTCTTAAGTTATAAAACTGCAGGGCGACCTTTTTATGCTTCACGGCCTTTGCTGGAAGATGCTTGCTTCCCCCTCTGCTGCTGGGACATGAAGGTGAACTGGCCACCAGCTTATAATTCTCCAGCCTGCTCACATCCATGGCACTGTCAGGGCTCTCCTCATCCTTTGCACTAGCATCGCCTGGTTTCACATCCACTTGCTCAGTATCGTTTGCGGGCACGCTGCTCTCTGGAGGAAGGAGAATGCTTCTCTTCTCAGAATCAGCCTGAATGCTGATTTCCTGCATCTCACCCTGTTGACTTTGGCTGCCATTAGCAGGGGGGTCATCTTTAGAGGAATTTTCTCCCTCTGCCACAGTCTCTTTCGCTAAGATGCTTTTGTAGGTTTGTCTGGTAGTGACACCATTCTCCTCACCTGGCCGCTTCTCAGCGATGTTCTCTGGAGCCTGGTCGGTGCCCGGCCCCTCACTGGTTTTGAGCAGCACATTGGGGAAGCAGTCGTTTGGGAAGTGCATGGATGCTGCCCCATCCAGCTGCACTTCTCTCTTGAACCGCTTAGCGCCAGGGCTCTTGGAGAGTTTGATCTGAAGGCAAGGAAGCTGCACAGAGCTGGAAGAACCAGTATCCTCAGCACTGCCCTCGGCGGGTGACTGAGATTGCTGGCTTCGGAGGCGCCGGTCCGATGCCACAAGCACTCTCCTGCCTTTCTTTCGCTTCTTGTCTAGACTGTCCTTGGAAGAGATAGAGCCTTTTCCTGCAGTGTCTGAGCCATCAGGTTCAGGTGGCATCTCCCCTTCAATGGGCTCTTTTTCACCTGCCGGGCTGTTACTCTGCACTGCCTCCTCTTCTGAGATTTCAGGGAGGGTTGTGCTGGCTGGCACAGCCTCCTCTTGCTCAAGGGCACCGTCACCCACCATGCTCAGTAATTTGGCTTCTGGTTTATCATCGATGCCTCTGTTCACATCCACACACTGCAAGCTGGCAGGGGGCTCGGGGGGACTTTCCCCATTCATGGTGGCAAGGGGCTCATCAGGACCCTCCCAGCCTGGCGAGCGTGGGCAGGGCTCTGCCAGACACAGCCCGCAGGGCTCCGCATCCTCCGCGCCTGGAAGCTGGGCTGGATCTGTGGCACCATCGTGCGCCAGGGGTGCTGTGTCTGCAGTAGCAGAGGGCTGCAACAGGGACTTTAGCTCTGGGCTGGTGGGGAGGTCTGGATCAGTTTGTACGTCAGAGCCTGGACAACATTCCTCCCCGCTGGGCACTTCTGAGATGGGAAGGGCAGCAAAATCGGCGGCCTGCCCGCCGCCACTGCTGTCCCTGGAGGAGCCCAGGCTGCTGCCAGCTTCCCAGGGGATGGTGCCTCCCACTCTCATCCCCCCTCCTTCAGCAGGAGGGGAGCTGGGGGGCAGCGAGCTGGCTGAGCTGTCCTCTTTCTGGGGGCTGGGTGGAGCAGAGAGGGAGAAGAAGGGCATGGCCATGGTGGCTTCCCTCGACCGCAGCGCCCGGGTATCCCAGGGCTGCACAGAGGCTGGCTCAGCTCTCTCTTTTGTTTCTTGGCTGGTTGGTGCCCCTTTAGCCAGGAGCCGCAGGGAAACCCTCTTCTCGCCTTCCCGCCCTGCCCCAGCAGACCCCTCCACTGAGAGCACCAGGGGTGGCTTAGCGCTTACGAGGGTCTCTGCTCGCAGTGCCGGGCTGCTCCCCCTCTCCTCCACCCGGGAGCTCTTAACCAGCGTGCGCACCGTCGGGAGCTCACAGCACTCCCCGTTGAAGTAATACCCCCGTGTGCTCTTCCTTGCTGTCTTGCGGGACGACACCAGCCGCTGGCTCTCAAAATGGCACTCGGTGATGGGCTGGCTGATGTAGACCACGTCACACTGGTTGTCATAGTCATTGATCCTCAGCCCTGATGCCTTCTTGTTCTTCCGAGTGGATCTGAGGGGGGCTGCCTTGGCGCGGGGGTGCCCGCTGGGGGTCCGGTGGGCGGCTGGCGCAGCAGTGGTGGGCAGCCAGCCCTCTTTGGACTTGTCAAGCGGGCCCTTGTCAGCCAGGTGCAGGTGGCAGCCTGCCTTGCCCTTGGCTGTGGCGTGCAGGTGGTTTTCTTGCTTTGGTCTCGCATCTTGTTCTTTTGCGTCTAAGTCCTGGTGCAAAGATGCTTTCGAGCTGCATTGCAAAGTGTTCTCTTTGTCAGCTCTGCGAGGGGAGGTCACCGCAAAGCTGGGATCCCAGGACTCTTCTGGCAGAGCTCTGAAAGAGCTCTTTTGGGACCCCAGACAGCTCTCTAAGCTGTCCTCGCTGCCATTCACATTTGCCACTTTGACCGAGATATAACCTTCCACGAGAGTCTTACCTGCTAGCTGCTCTTTATTGTCCTCACACTTTCTCACACCGGCTTCTTGCTCATGCCCAGCAGCTTGCTGCCCTTCCAGGGTCTTTGCGGCATGATGGAAATTCAAAGAGGAAGAGTTCAACGCGCTGAGGTATCCCTGGGTGGAGCTATCCTTTGGACTAGCAGAATGAAGTCTGGTGATGGGGAGCTCGGAGAAGTCCCTTCTCAAAGCAGGACTGGAGCTCTCTGCTCTGTCCAGAGACTTCAGCTCCATCGGCTGCTTCAGGGCTTGTCCTGTAACATGCAGGGGGATATCGGACCCCGACTGTCCTGGGTCCGAGGAAGAAGGGGGCTTTGATTCAGTACAAGTAGCACCCTTATCCTGATTTTCAGTGCTTCGCTGGCTACAACCAGAGCCACAAGTAGAGGCCTCCATGGTCTCGGATTCAGACAACTGCTGGCCTTCAGAGTCTGGTTGTACTTCAGTGTATATGTCGTTCAGCACACGAATGAATTGCTTCTGATGATGTGTGCACAGTCTGACCATAAACTTTTCCAGTGGAGACTTCGGCTGATTGTTAGAGTCTATTGCTATTGTGTCTGCTGCATCCTCACTAGAGAGACAAAGAGAGAAGCAATCAGTAACATGTCCCAGGGAATAAAAGTTTATGCTGCAAAACTGGAATAACCCTTCTCTTCCCATTCAGGCATATCACTTGCCTGACCTCCAGGTAAGATCAAGCATCCTGCTGTCATGGGGCTCGCAGTTATCTCTTCAGTCCCCAGCACGCACACTTACATATGCATAGTGCTGGCAGGACACGGACTGCACTGTTGTCTGTCTCCCACTGCCACAGCACCCACAATCACACTTCTGCCTAGGACATCCTGGTGTGTAGGCACCACATGACATGTTCAAAGCAAACCTAAGTTTTCCAGTGAGAATCAGATTTAGTATCTGCACGGTGCCCAGTGTGGAAGACCCAGCACTTCTGGGACCCACCAGGACGACTGCACGCCCCTGTATGCTCAACCTGAACAGCCACGTGGGATGGGAGCAGAGTAGCATCCCAGCTGAACAACTAGATGCCAGAAATCCTGAACTATGTAAGTCTTCAAATTCTGCTTACACCTCAGTGGCAGAAGATGAATCTACAACAAACTGAGCAGGTCTGCGCTTCCTCTGTAATCAGTGCAGAAATTTGGGTGAGCTCCCAGCCTGCAGGATGTGCAGATAGCAATGCACCCTTGTGTGGCGTGGTGCCTTGCCATTTGCACTGACCTTTGATTTACTGCCATTTAATAAAGTGACTCTGCAGCTGATGGGCTGACTGTCAACACGCAGTGGCTGCCCAGAAAGGTGTGCTACAGCACAGGATCGCTGCCACTAGCTAGCTCTCAAACCGAGGCGATTATCATTTACCTGCTTGGCAGAGGCCACTAATTAGGACTTATCAGTGGAAGGTTATGGGATAATTACCCAGGGTTTGCATGAACTCATCAGGAGTGCCGTGCCAGGTACTGTTATCAAAACTATCAGTTCCCAATGGCAGCGGAGGTGATTCCCACCCAGTCCTCGCCAAACTGAAGGGGCCACACGCCTTGGCACCGGTGCTGCCCGGTACAGGATCTTTGCCAGCAATGCCAGATTGCTTTGCAGTAACAGTTGCACTTTGCACCTCCTGGCCTCGTACCAGAGGAGTGAGAGTTGTTTCCCTCCCCTGCTACAGCCTTGCTCTCCACCCCAGAACTCACTTGCTCGGCTGGGGGGGGGTGGCAACACTTACGGCAGCGTTCGGGGCCAGGGTGGGGAAAAAGCAGCTTTATGTGGAGTGGGTTTTCCCCTCCCCAAGCTGCCAGGCACAGGGCTTGACAGGTGGACAAGGACGAAGAGTCCTGGCTTGGAGGAGCTGTCGGCAGAGAGAAGGAAGAAGGAAAGCCAGGGACCAGAGCCAGCCACGCACGGTGGCAGCCGGCGTGCTGGAGCCGGCCCCGGGCAGCCCTCACCTGCCGCTTACTTACTGCTTGCTGGCTGCTCTCTTTGAACTGACAAGTGCCGCTGAGGCACCTCCAGCAACCTGCTTCCCCCGGCTCGTGGGATCTGCTCCCAAATTCAGCAAAGGGCAGGGAAAGGTGCCCAGGGGCTGGCCAGGTGGCAGCCGGTCTCCTGTTTGCCCAGAAATGCTAGGCTGCCCCCAAACCTGCCCTGAGCGTCTGCTAGCCACTCCTCTGCTTTCCAGTTTGCCCAAAACTTTAAGCATAACAAGGCTTCACCTCCCAGTCACAGCCACTCAGTTTCCTTAAAGACTTCTGGGGCAGGGTTTCCGCCAAACTGCCCGGCAAGGCTGAGTGCTCTCGGCTCACCGAACGTGCTCCAGCACTTCCAGAACATACTCCCAGGGTTAGCGATAAACAACGTACCTCGAGACTGCTTTACTACACCCAGGCGAGAAAAACGCCCTCCAGCAACCGTCTCAACTGGTTCTACCTGGCGCTGTGATGACTTTCAATTTGCAATGCCTGGGATTAGTTTAAATAAAAATGTTCAGGTACAACCTGGCCCCTCTCCAGAGCTCTGTATTGGAAGGGTTATGTCAGCCAGGATCTCTTACACAGCCCAGCTCCTCCCCTTGCCCTGCTGAATAACAAAGGGGATAAAAAACCTTTCACCCCCCTGCAAGAGGAGAGCTTGGAGCAGGGGGGCTTTGCAAGAGGCAGAGCTCAGAACAGCTTTTTCTCCACCTTTGCAAAGAGGGCGGTTGCTTTCCTCTTACCTGCTTGCAAGCCCAGCTCCTAAGAGCAGCAGCCATCTTCCCCAGCCAGCCTGAATTTATACCGGCAGCAGCAGAGGTGTGGCCCTGCCCTGGCCCACCCCACCGCCCCACTCGGGCAGCCTGGGGAAGGGGTTATGGTGGCGAAGCAGCCAGCTCCCTCCTTGCCAGGGCGCCCTCGGGTGCTGCACACAAATGGCTGCCAAGGAAGAGCCCATGGCACAGGGGAAGAGGTTGCCCGGGCGGGTGGTGAGGAAGAAGAGGCGAGCTACAGGCTGGGCGATGCCTGCCGAGGGAGGAGATTGCAGGGCTGTGTAGGGAGTCCCCCGTTTGGGAGAAGGGACCAAAGTGGCTGGTCACGGTCCTTCCTTGCCTTGCAGCAGCGATGCCAAACGCAGCTGGTCGCAGGTCACGCCTGCTCCGCACCGGTGTGCAGGGCTGGAAGAGACCCACATTCCACTAGTACGGTGAGGGAACCGGGGCTCCCTGGTCCTAAAGGCGCCTCACCCTCACCTACTTTCTTCCTCTGAAGCGTGACTGAGTCCAGTGCTCATTTTCACCTTATCTGCCCCACTGTACTCCAAGAAGCCAATCTGAGATACACACAGCCTGTCAAGCTGTAGATTTTAAAAACAGGTAAATATTCTTCCTGCTTGATAAAGGAAATAAATCCATTCAGCTTTGATGCCTTTTGTCCTTAGAAGACCCATCTCATACTCAGTGACACAGTTCACCTGCTTCTGTGGGCGTGTTGTGCTCAGGGTCCTCTGCTTTCACATCACTTTGGCTCAAAGATGGGCTGCAACTTCTCACCTTGAACCACCTGCTCCTTCCCCAGCCCATCCCTGTTTGGATGCTGCAGGCAGCATCGCCTTTTTCTGGGTTTCAAAGGATAACCTTGAGCAGAGCTCTCCCTGCCACCTGCAGCCAGGCTCCAAGCATGGCTGAATCCCACCCCAGTCCTTCCTCTCCCTGTCCCCCCAGGATGCTGAGCGACAGCTTGTGCCTCTCCCTCCTCAGATCTCCCAGACACAGCTCTGTGCTCCCTGGAACCTGCTAATCCGTGTGCCTTGGTGCCTGCCCAGCATTTCCCACCATTCCTGTCTGTTCTGGCTATTACTACTAAATAAAACATGCCCATGGCCATCCTCTTGCTTGGCGGCCGATGAATGCAGGATTGCCCACATCCTCCCTGCTTAAGGCAGTTTTGGAGAAGAGCTTGTTTCATGCTCAGGTGTAATAGAAGAACTTATTTCGAGTGCCCCACGGCTTCAGGCAGGGTTGCTTACGGACTGTATAAGCTGTTGCAGATAAACTACTTGTTTACATGGCTTACAAGAGAGGAGAGGAGAGGTGAGCTGATGGCAGAGCTGAAGTGCCTTCCTGGGGGAAGGTGATGAGTACTAACAGGTTCCTTAGCCCTGCTGGCAAAGGCACAGCGGGAGCTGAACATTGACTGGTGAATGCAGAGGATGGGAACTGGGAATATGGTTCTAAACAGGAGGAAAGATTGTTCTCAAGAGGCAGCCAGCCCTGTCTCTGAAGAGCCTGCCTTTTGGGAGGCACAGGGCAGCCCCACAGAAGCTGCTGGGCTCAGCAGACAAGAAGGAGCCCTGGGCTGCCCATACCATCTGCAGCCTTCTCCTGTGTGCCTGGGCTCATCCCTTCCCACAGGGCTGGGCCTGAGGCTCTCTTCGTTCTGGGTGTGCATGAAGAATGTCTCAGCTTCCTCAAGGGCTGGAGAAGCCACAAGCCTAAAGCAGATCCATGGCCAGTGAGAGGCGACTTCCTGGGGACCCCCTACGCCTACAGCCAAGCTGCAAGTGCAGTCACAAACCTGTATGGGGTATCCTGAAGGATTCAGAGCGATGGGAGAGACGACCCACCAGCCAGGGAGCTTTCCTGCAGAGCCTGGGAGATGGCAGGGCTGCCCTTTCTGGCTGCCAGCCTTGAAAGCTGCCTACGCAGTGCTGCGGCTGCCGGGGGCTCCCCTGCTCCTGCGCCCCAACATCCCACTTCCAGCCCCGCTGCGCGCCTCGCCCCGTGCCAGCAGGAGACACCCCCGTGTCACAAGCAAATCTTACCACCTGAGCCCCTCGCTACCTCCTGGCCCTTCTAGCTTTCCCAGGGCAGCCCTGTTCTCCTTCCCCGCCTGCCACAGAAGGTGTCAGAGGCATCAAGGGGCAGGAGCTGTCAGAGGCACAAACGGAGCTGTTGCTACGCAACCCCGGCGGTGCAGCAATTAATGCTGGGGAAAACGTGCTGTGCTCTAAAGCTATTTGCATAGCTGCGTGCTGCAATACATTTGTTTGCATTGTGCCTCTACTGTTTAGTGGAGTTTGAAGTCAACCCTCCCCCATCTCTTGCTGTGGGGGACCTGGGGCTTCCAACAAAGGCCACGCGGCTGGGGATGGTGGGGCTGGGGGAAGGCAGGGGTTTGTCTGTCCGTAACACCTATAGACTGCACAGGTATAGGGTTTACAGTATGGGGAGGAAAGCCAAGCTACCTGGATTTCACTCTAAGCAGCCCAGAGAGCTTTTTCCCACCTCACAGAGCAGGCTCCAGCAGTGCCTCCGACCCACTGATGGGGTTGCTATGCCTCCCCTTTTGCAGTTGCACCAGGGTGACACTGGGCGCGTTCTGCTTGTGAATGTCAGAAACGGACCTTTAGGGGCAGCCCAGCCTGCCTCTGGCTGGAGAGTGCATCCTGCAGGGGGGAGCAAGGGGGGGGAAGAAAGAGAGGGAGAAAGAAACCAGCTGGTTCATACCAACCTACCTGGGAAGCCAGTCTCTGAAAACCTGCTGATTGCCAACTGCAACCTTCTGGTTTGCCCTCCCCAAGTTTCTCACTATTGAACATGAAGCCTGTGCCATTTTGGGGTTTCTTTTTTTAGCCCTTGAACACTGGTTTGATTGATTATAAGTTTACAGTTATGTTTTGTACCTCAGAGGCACAAGAAGCAGCAGCAGAACAAAAGTTCAAGGCTAAGTGTTTCTGTTCCTTTCAGACCACTCTAAGCCTCAGGATTATAGCTCTGTAAAAGAAACAAAACATAGCTATAAACTTATAAAATCCAATTTAGTATTTTTACAGGGATGACCTCTCCCCTCCCTCTTCTGTTGCCACACAGCTGACTCCCTGGCAGTCAGTGGAGAGCTGCCTCACACCACCCAAAACCAGAGGTACCACTGGAGCACCTCACCAAGCTGAAGGGTGCCTTGGAAACCTGGATAAACACAGAGATTTGAGAAACATGGATGAGAAAGAAGAAAGCCTGGCCTGCACGTGATGCTCTCCATCAGCTGAACCCAAAGACCTGACCATGCCCACTTTGACCCCAAGGTCCAAGGTAGCATGTCTCGCTGCCCTCGGCTGGCACCTCCAGCCTTGCTGGTTTCAGCCACTTAATTTATTTTTCAGGGCGAGTGGAAATGACATTTTGAGAGACTGCAAAGGAGGAGCAGCCTCTTAAGAGGAGCTCGCTCACGACTGGCAGTCAGGTGAGCTGACCCCAGCCCCAGGCACGTTGGGAATCATGCGTGCCAAATGTGTGCTGGAAAGCGGCTGTGGCTGTAGGTTGCCAAAGGTGGGCTCGCTTTCCCCAGTGCCGGGGGGGGCCTGCATGCAGAGCCACACGAGGGTCTTACCCTGCAGAAGGGGGAAATAAGTCCTCTGCCAGCCCCGGTTCTGCTTGCTGGAATAGCTGTGCAAAAGCAAACACCACGGGGAAAGGCACTGGGCTGAGGCTGGAGGCGGCACCGTGTCTTGCAGTAGAAGCCCACACCAGTGTCACCGCAGTGGACACGGAGCCACGGCTGCTGCCAGCTCTCTGCCAGAAATCACTATCCAGGGAGGCAAAAGGCAACGCACGCTGTATCTTCCCTGCTCCATTTGACAGGCTGTATCATGCTCAAACCCATCTCCATTCATAGTTGCAACAAAGATCTTGTGCTTTGAGAGGTGGAGATGGGGGGGACACTTTTCATTCTGCTGGCACTGCTCTGGGATGCAGCGATCCCTTGCAGGGGCTGGGCAAAACAGCCGTGGGCACGAATAGTGTGAGCCACTGCAGCAAGATTTCCTGGAGCTCATCTCCCAAAGCCCTGGTTAAAGGCTGACTCGGGATGTACTAGTTTAAATGCCTGTATTTCAATCCTCAGAAATATGCCTGGCACCTAACACTCCCCACACAGATGAATGAGTCCCTTCACACCTCTGTGGGTGCTACAGTAATTTTCTCTCGCTGCAATGAAAAAAAATAGAAGAGCAGCACAGAAAGAGCTGAGGCTCCACACAACAGCTAGGAAGGAGAAAAAGCATTTTTCTTCTCTAAATTAAAAGCTGAAGGTGTGCAAAGCACAGCCAAAGTAACTATGGAAGTATTGCTGTGGGGTTCTCAAGGCCCCCAAATTTACGCTGTCCTTGGTGATGCACGTGGGGATGGACTGAGCTTGCATTTCCACTGAAAAGCAGGAAGAAACAAGTTATAGATGGTTTTGTTTGTTAGGGGCTGCATGTATTCATGGAAGTATCCAGGTTGTACAATAAGCCAATTGACTGGATAAACAACAGACATCCATCACAGATTCAGACTTTTAACCCTTCAGAGTAGTGTCTTTTAGTTTATTTATTTTTAAAGTAGTTAAATATTAAAAAATCACCTCTCCCCACCTACAGCCAAATAAAAATCAAACAAACCAAAGACGGTTTTACATTAAAAAAAAACCAATAGCAACCTCAAATAAGTTTATCTTTTCCATATTTCTGTCATCACTTCCTCCACTCCCACCTTCCCTAAATAACTAACCCAACCGTATTCTAGAGTAGTTTATCATCACTTGTGGTACTTCTAATACAATATTTAATGACTAATTAATTAAAAATCTTACCACTGAGCTATTGCTTTAAAACCAAGGGAAATATATCATGTTGGAAACATTATTCTACATACTAGCTTCCACAGCCTTTCCAGAATTGTCCTTGCTAATTTTTCTAATTATCAAGGACATCTGGGATCTCCCCTTTAAGGAAAAAAAAATAAATTACCATGAGTCTTTCTCTCTGAGGCAGTACTCAGCATCTTCCCTGAGCTAGGTGCTCCAGAAGAATAGATAGCACCAGAAGACCAGAATAGAAAACCAGATAGCACCAGAAGACAGATAACAAAAGCGTGCAGGGCAAAAAAAAAAAAAAAAGTTCTCACTATGATTTTCACAGGTTCACAGGTCTGCACATGTTTTTAAAATGCAGCACCCACTTAAGGCAAGGGAGAACGAACCACAGGGATCAGTCCTATGGAGCAGGGAGGGATGCCCTGAATGTCTTTAAGTCCCTAACGCAGGCTGGCTCTGGCCCCGAGGTGAGGCAGGAGTGTGGCCTCTCCCCTGCTCCCCAGCTCGTTGCTGTCAGCTCCCTGTCGGGCCTGCCGTAAACTAGGGACAAAGCTCTCCCTATCCAGCCCTCAGGCACGCACCAGCAGCTCAGCTGGAGCCTCTGCAACTGCAGAGGTTCAACAGCTAGCAAACCCGAAGGTGCACTCGTTTGCTTGCAAGCAGGACGTGCTGCACTGCGATAAATCCCACCGTGCCCTCCCACGCTACACCTACACCGCAGGGTGGAAGAAAACCCAAATGCATGCGATGCCCTCCCCGCAGACATTGTTGGTCCCAGCTCAAATAGGCACATTGGCTGCTTCTAGAAGTCTTCAAGGATTTTAAAGCCTGTATATATCCAGGAATATGTGGGTTTTTCCAATATGGATATATGAAAACCCAAGTGGAGCGCTTGCTGGAGCGCACTCAGCACAACCCTGTCACCAAAGCTTGGGAGGGGCCAGTGGAAGGCATTTGGAGAGCAGACGGTTTCTTGGGTGTAATTAACAGATGTTGGGGGATATCACCCCATTTCAGATAACCTGGAGATTCAGGTAATTTGGCCTTAGATAATCAAGGCCACACTGTTCATAGGAACAGTATCACAACTCCTAATGGCAGTGTTCCCCATGTGCCGATGCTATACCTCTTTGCACAAAAATGCCTTGTGAAATAGGAACTAGCGGTTTGATATGTGTCCGTATTCTCTGTCAGCTTCCAGGCTAAGCTGCAAACTCTGTTTCTGATGCGCCACTTTGGCTGGCTACTTGGGAAATAGGTTAAGGCAGAGAAATGGATTGCAGCCCCAGATGCCTGGGGACGAGGCTGTCTCAGAGCTGACGGGCTAGGTAAGCTCTATTTTGAAAGTGGGTTAATTTAACTGCCATTCAACTACCATTAAATGATATAGGTTAATTTTATAGTCAGATAACTATTAAGAAACCAAAACATAAGGCAGGAAATGTCTCTGTGCATGCCAGTGGGGAGAGGTTTCCTCTGCGCTAATGCACACCCCTCCCCTTCAGCTCAAACCTCTCATCCTTCCATTTCTGCACAACCCTCACATTATCGCTTTTTTTTTTAACCATTGCGTTACACACCGTTGTCCTTCCCCCCCTCTTAAGAGAGTCTATTCACCTCAAAAATTCACCTCGGTATCCTGGCCCACAATTATTTTTCTCCTTTGTTTATACTGTCAGACATCTCCAGGCTAAGGGAAGACTAACGAATACAAACCTCGCCTGACCACAGCTAATGTCCACTGAAAAAGGTCCCATCTCCCCCACACATCAATTTTTGTCCATCTAAGTGGCAAAGTGAGGCAGGGAACAACACCTTGCTTAGCATGTAACATGCTATCACCACTAATACATCCAATTTTCTTTAGGGTTATTTACCATATTTAAAGCCTCCTTGATTTTAGCAGTTTACGCTTTATACTTGGACACTGCAGTTAAAACGTGCTTTATCTTCGTACAATTTTCCTTCCTGCAGCACAGCGATAGGTATTGTTTGTTTGTTTCTTTATACTGGGGACAAAACCCACCAGTTGCTGGTTTGCCATAAAGGGAAAAATAAAAGGAAAAAAATTATCAACAACAGCTTATGCCTGCAAAGGAACAGATCCTTTGGAAAAAGCAGAAGTGACTCATCACTCCTCGCATGCAGCAAGGAAGGAGCGAGCACCACAGCCGGGCAGATGCCCCCCAAGATGCCTTCACAGATTGCCTCCCCCTGACTTCTGCACCTCCCTGGTCCCACTGTTCTGGCCAGCAGGAAAACGAGTCCCTAACCTTTGCAGAGGAAACTAAAGCAATGATGACCCATTAGCACATGCTGCCCGTCAAGCACTCATGGATCTCCTCTACCGCAGACATTTTTTATCGTATTAGCAGTAAGTGCACTACGCAAACCCTGAAAGCTTAGAGAAATGAACTCATGCTTAACCACGTGGTGGTAACGAGACCACAGCACTAACGGGATGCTGGCATTTTTACTGTGCTTTATATGACCAGAGAAATACAGAAGGTGACCATCCCCAGAAATCACAGCGAAACCACCTCTGAAAAATCCTCCTTGCAACGACTCACACATTTAGATGGCGACACCAGAGCCCAAACCATGCACGCCGTGGGGATTTTTTTACCCACAAAAGGCTGAGTACCAGATTCCCCGTTGCCCTGCTGAGGCCTCACTGCTCTTACTAATCTTGCGAGGAAAGACCCTTTTTCCACTTGGGAGCTATAAAAGAACAGCCAAAAAAGCCAAAACCCAAACCTGATCAATCTGCTCTTTGCAGCACTAAGCCACTACCTTTGTCACTTTGTGCAAGGTTACATTATTGATTTTAAGCTATGTTACTAATTATTATTCCTAATTTAATCATAACATCATTAAAAGAGCCACAAGGTGTATTTCTTTTAAAACCAGAGTTATGCTGGTTTTGCTTTTATCCATTAGCAATCCAGTCTACACTCGAACAGAAGTAAAGGCACCAACGTAAAGACAGGTATAGACAAGAAGGCTAGAATTAAAAAGCAGTTGAGCAGTCACCCTTACTGTACACCCTTGTGTCTATCTATTCAAGAAAAGCCAACACGAGTCCTGAAACAGGAGCTAAAATCTACTTTTTTTTAATGCATCAGCAGAAAAGCTCCTTGAAGGACAGCTAGGCAGCACTCCAGTGAGCAGTGAGGTCAGGTAGCTGTCACCATGGTCCAAAAGAACTTTGTTATTAGTGAACACACTTCAGGTACCAAGTAAGCTGGTTTAGCTTTCCCATCTCAAGCTGATGTTCGATGGCTAGAAATCAGGAGAAAACTTGTATTTCCATACAGAGTACACTTGTTATGATAGCTGCTTATTCGAAACCAGAATTCTACAATGTCTTTTTTGACAGCCTCCTTTCAAAGTCAAATAGTTTGAAACCGCTGCTAACACCTCACACGCAGCTACTTGCTTTAAAGGCCTGAAAGGCATCTGAGGAAGATACCAGCTGTGACCACAGCACATCTGAAAACGTGAAAAAACTATACCACCACTTTCACCTGAAGGAGGAACATGGCAGAAACCAGTGGATTCTCCAAGCAAGCACCTCAGGCTTAGATTAGAGCAAAGGTCCCAGCACAGGTATCAGTTGTGTGTGTGAAAATACCTTCACACGTGTGGGGAAGCTCTTTGGCTTCTCCTAAGTGTCAGTTTTTCCCCTGCAGAGCCAGGGTAACTCTCAACAATTAGTGTCAGAGCCTTCCTCTAAAGCTCAGTGAGAAGAAAAGCACAGTCAACGGTTCAGCTTTAAGAAAGGAAACCATAAAACCCCCTTTCAAAATCAGGAATGTCATTCCAAAATGAGTTAAGCAATCCCTACGCTTTATTAGCTGGGCAGGAGGGTTCTGGGACATGTGACGATGGGATCTTGGTGCATGTCAGCAAAAAGAGAAAACAAAAAAAACTTAGCAGGTATAACAAAACTGCCTATTTAGCACAGTAATTTCTACAGTTTGCTGATAACCTTGCACAGACAAACCACTCCTCCTGCCGGCCCAAGGCTGTCCCAGCTGCCCAGCTGCGCCCGGTGGCAGGAGCCCTGCAGAGGTAGCCACCAAGCTGTGCTGAGCTGGCCCAGGTGACAGCAGAGCGGGTGACAAGGCAGGAGCCACCGCAGGGGCTGGCAGAATGGGGCTGCTGGGCCTGCCACTGGCTCTTGCACAGGCTGCGGTGAAGCCTCTGCCCTGTCCTTCGCTGCATTGCTGCGGGCACTCAGTAGGCTGCAGCCTGAGACTCTGGTTGGTCCTTTGGGAAGATGCAGCTGTATTTTCATATGGGCAAAATTTGCATTTTCAGGCAGCAGTGCTTATATTTCTACGCTCTGAAATATACCTGAAGCGCTTCTAACTTTAGCTGAGCTTTTAAACAGTTCCTGGAGATAGGAGCTGTAGCCATCTCATACAAAAATCTGCCTTTTAGTCAAGTGCATATGGAATAGACCTCCTGCAGGGCTGCATGACACCTGCAGAGGAGGAGGAGGCAAGAGAAGATTTTTAGTTTTCTTTCAAATGTGATCTGTAAATTTTGATACATTAAGAGCGACCTATAAAAATAAGATGCAACTGTTCTGTGCTCCCTCTTCATGATGCTAAACCAGAGCTTTTAAAGGTTGTGTCGTCTGGGGTCTTCAAGGAGGTGGGGAAGAAAGAACTTACTAATTCACAATTCACAAGTGCGAAGTTGTTCAGATTTCTTCTGAATTTCCTGCTAGACAACTGAGAACATCTTGGATTTTAAGTCACAGAGTTGTTTGCATCAAATGTACCATATCAGGGGAAACAGTACTCCCACAAATGGGTTTGCTATCTGGGATCCTTCCAGCATTGTAACATCTATTAAAGGGTCTAGAGAATAACTGTATTAAAAAGATCAACTTTAATTTCTTCGCTATCTTCACTGTATCAAACTCCATATTCCTGGATTTGCCCCCAACACTTCAAGCTCTGTTCCTGAAATGGCTTTTGGTCTGTGCCCTCTGTTCCTCTGTACAGGAATCACATTCCTACACAGGTCCAAGAACCTGCTATTCATTTTCAGTTAAAACCACAGTTCAGCAAGTACCCACAGCTGGGCATCTGCCAGAGCCAAGAAATTAGTGCTTTGCTGATTCTTCTCCTGATTCTTCCCAAACCAGGATTAAAATCCTCTCCCCAGACCCACTTTTGTCATACCTCTAGGAAATTAGGGAGCTCAGCACGCTCAGGCAGGAAAACCAGTGGCGAACCGCCTTACTGGGGACACCCAAGCAATGGGGACACCTGAGCAAGCTTTGCGCTGCTGCTGTTTGAGCAGCCACGAGTTGACGGCTCAGTTTTGGTTGCACAAGAAGATGAAATGGTGATGCTCAGCAATTTCCCGAATTAAATCAGCTTCACTCACAAAACTGAAGTTGATTTCCAACACAGGACTGTTTCACAAACCTCAGTGCTGAGGTCAGGGAGTTGCCTACTTTCAGGTCTAGTGCTAATCCCAACACTTTGCTGGTAGCGAGTGACCTGAGGTTTTCGGCTCTTCCCTTCGCAGAAGTACACATTTTCACCAACGGCGATCAGCAGAGGCTTCCATTTCACGTCTGCTAGATTTCACATCTGCTAGAATTTCACATCTGGATAGCAGAAAGTGAACGAGGCGTATGTGGGGGTACAGTCCACTGCTGTTCCACGGAGGATGTGTTACTTCAGAAGGTGACCAGATATGCTCCTGCAGGTTCGGAAGAGGCAGCTGCCTCTTCCAGTAATGGAATCAGCACAAAATGGAGCAGCTCAAAACCCATCCCAAGTCAAAACAAGCCGAGGTAAATTAGCAGTAGAGTTTTTAAGCTAACAGGCCTAATTATGTTTCTTTTCTACTTCTGTGACAACGCCATGGATGCTTCTTTCTGGGTCTGGGTGCAACATCTTGCGCACTCTCATCATGATATGTATTTGTACCACAGAAAACAGCTTTAAAAGAAGAATTTGAGAAGGTGCTCCTTTAAGGCTGAACAACTTCAGCTTAACAGTGAGAGACCATCAGCAAGTCCTCCAGGAAAACCAGAAAAACTTGGTATTTCTGATAATCGCAGAACTAAAAGTGTTGATTAAAAATGTTCTGGGAAACGCTTGCTGAGCGTAATACATCCTAAAGAATGGCAGATGGAAATATGGTTCATCACTTTTAAAGGCTATTTTCATAGATTTGACAGATGTATTCAGACATACCAAAAAAAAATATGATAAATGCTAGTTTACAGCACAAGGCTTTCAAGCTATTTACACATAAAGACTCACTATTCCTGAGTATGTGTAAGATGCAGTCTCTAGTCAAACCAAGTTTTTAAATTACGAGAGATTTGCCCAGCAAAGCTAAACCAATGACCCAGCTACCTTTCCATTTTGCTTTTTGCTTTTAATACCAGTGTTAGTATACAAGGAATACAATAGTTAGTTTATAATCTAACAGTTATTTAAGTATCTTTAAAAAAAAGGGGGGGTGGGGGGTGTGCACTGAAAAATCACGTTAGCAAACGCAAGCCGGAATTTGCCTACTTTACAATAACACAAGCTGAGAATGACAGTTTCTCAGGAGAAAACAAACCCGGGCTAGAGAGTGTGCAGCATTGTAAGTTTTCCTAAAGCCAGGAAATCCCTATGCATCGCCCTCAAAATTATCCTAGGACCGAACAGAAAGGTTAGCAGAAATGCCTAAACTCACATGGGTTCCATTATACAGCACTTACTGTAACCTACTTTTTAGCATTCAGCATTTCAAGTATCAATAATGCATAACGTCAAAAGTAGTTCAACCCAAAGTATGGCCAAGAGCAAGTAAACAAGGGGTCTCAAACAAGGGCCAGTTGCAGCATGGCGTGTCTGCTGAATTTGCCTTGCATCCCTGTGCAGGAGGACAGCAGGAGAGAGTTGCTGGAGCTTTCCCTGTGTTAATCGGGAGCTGGGGACCTGCCCCCTCTGCAGAGGGAGAGCTGGCGGCTGCAGAGAGAATAAAAGCAACACCAGTGCCTACTGGTGCAAGCACACAGCTAAGCAACCTCCCTCAGCCTGGTCCCGTCCTCTACAGTACACGACCCAGCTGCTCAAAAAAAAGCGCTGCTCCACCATGTAACCCAAGGGACCAGCCAAACCGAACCTGCCAGGCAACAGCCAGGGTTCCCAGCCAGGCTTTTATCACCACCCTTCCTACCTTGACTCACTACTAAGTGCTCAATGAACAAGCCTACATCGCTCTTTCACCCCCTTTCCTGAGAGACTGTTTGTTCTTCACCAGATAAATTATTTACCATCAAAGAAATTAAGGTGGCCAGTAGGGAAGAGCAAATTAGAGTACGGGAGTTCACGAGACCGCGTTTCAGCTTTCACATGTATTCCCTACCCTGCTGCTAGAGCAGCTTTAATTGCCAATCCTATTTAGGACAAGAACCAAACAGAGTTCGGAGACTCTGAAGCTCAATCCTTCGGCCAGAGTTTGCTTTACCTTCTATTTTCACTTCCTCCCCTGCTCCTCTCAGTTTGTGATAGTTTGCATTCCACATTAGTGCAGACATTTAGAAAGCACACTAGAAACAACAGAATTAGAACCCCTTAAAGTTTTTCACAACAAAATTTATTAGAAGAATAGTGGTTTTGAAAAGTCTAGCATCCAGTGAAAACTACCATACACAACGTTACAGCTGGGAATGTGTTTCCAAAATGACATGGTCAAATAATACAATGGAGCCATTAAATCTTACACATGCACAACAAGAGAATTAGCGCTTTGACATACAATGCAAAAAATAAATGGACCACATGAAATAAAAATTTAAAAGTACTTATCACATACATTAAGACACAGCTTATTTAGTCCAGTCAAAAAATCAGAACTGCATTAAAAAAAATTAATGTAGTGCAATCAAACCAAAAACCTTAATTTGTGATCATAAGTGCTCTACTACATAAAACATTGATCATAGCAAGGAACAAAAAATTCAAATCACACAGTACAAAAAAAATCTGTAAATAAATATAAACTACAGTACAAGAGAAATATTAAATTATACAATTCCGTCAAACTGTAAACAGTATATTGAAATGAGGTCCATAAGAGTAAAGGGGAGGGGGGGGTTCCTGTTTTTTTTCCCATGACACTTGAACTTCTAGAGGTCAGAGAGAAATGCCATTTTCCATACTCTTCAAAGACTATGGGTTACATAAATAGAAAGAGAAGACTTTTTAGATGTAAAGTGTCAAATAATGAAGCAGAGGTGTTGCTGACTTGCAACTGCCAACAGATCACTGCAAAAGCAGAACAGCAGATTTTACTTTAAAGTTTCACCTCCTCACGAGCGCAGCACAGGGGCCCGCCACTACAGATGTTAAGTGCCAACACGTTCTGAGTTAGAGCTCGGTATTTGAGAGGAGACACCTGCTGAGGGTCTGGTCCTACCGTTAGGTGGAAGCCATGACGTACACCGTTACCGACTTGGACCTCTGCTGATTATCTGACAGGTTTACACGCTTGTCATACGAACACCAACTTTGGCAGAACAATTACTAATAAACTCAAAGCACTCCCGGCCCATTGGTTTCCATCACAGTGGCCAGTGCACAGAATTCTCTAAGGACATTGCATAACTAGAGTGTAGAGGTCAGACAGCCAAGGACCCGTGCTTGAGGTTAGAAGTAGTTATGGTGAGAGAGAAGCAAGAGCCACGTTAAGATGCTGCCTCTGCCGTTCGCAGAAGCAGTTGGGAATGTATTTCACTTTTAGCTGCGCTGGCTAGTAGTGGCATTTAAAATATATAAGTTTAAGATAACATATATACTATATATGTATATAATATAATACATATTATATAATATACATAGGAATTTCTTACAATACATACCAGGAACCCCCACGCGATCTGCTCAGTAGTAATAACTGAATATACAGAATGCCACTATAAGTGTCTGAGGCACTGTGTGCTGGAGAGTAAATATGCAGCTTTAAAATCCGTTTGGCTGAGTTATACCTGGATACCTGAACTGAGTTTTAAGTTGACATTCATCAAGGATGTGCTATCAGCACGTCAAAAGAAAAGCAAAACAAAATACAAGTCACTGCTAGGTTTAAGAAGAGAGTACAAGTACCTGAATTGAGTGAGGATAGTGTGTAAACTGTCCCTGAGGGTTTTTAAACAGTGTGTGTACAAGTTGGATTCCTAAGAACATTAGTTTAAACTTACATTGCGGACTGATAAAATACCAATGTCTGACAATTTAACAAGTGGAGGTTAGAAAGAGTTATGAGCAAACACTCAAAACATATTTTATACATTTTAAAGCAGCAGTAAGCTGCTGTAAGCATACATCCCATCAGTACAAGCAACACATGGGACTCAGATAAAGGTTTCTATTTGCAAAAAGCCCATCATATATCGGTAAGTAAAGAATATTCACCTGCTAAATTAGAATGCACCTAGTTACAGACTAGCAATTCAAGATTAATTTTTTTAATCAAATACTTTGCTATACTTTGCTATTACATACTAAAATTCCTTAAGCTCACTAATGCTGGTATTCTAATCTATTTTTTTAATGTTCCCCCTTCATTTAAGAAATATACCATTCCACAACTTAAACATTAAGATCCATTTTCAGTCCTCAGATGTAAAAAGCATGTCAATGAGTTTATATTAAAAATTTACATGGTAAAAAGGCTTGAATTTCAGCCAGAGATTCTAAATACTACTCATTCCCTGAAGGCATAAGGGAGAAAGAATCCCTACCCATTTTTCTCATGATACAGTTTTCAAACTGAACATTAAACAATGGTCCAAAATGATTTTTCAGTTTGGGAAACTTCCCTTTCCCTACCCATCATCCCAGATTCCAAATATCAAGCCCTGAAATGGCCTATTGAAATGAATAGTTAAAAATATCAGGCATGTATATATACATCCCCTGCCTGAACTTGAGAATATTTTGTTGTATTAGTCTTTAAAAGACAGATTAGTCTCCCAAGAGAACTTCTGATCTGACCTGAAAAGCCGTTAATGATCCTAGATTGTACGTTTAAAATATCTCATAACCTGAAGACCAGATTTAATTAAGACTCTGGCATTGTAACAGAAAAAGTGCTGCAGTTACTTATCCCTTTTCTGGTACTTTAGAATAGGTCAGACAAGTGCTTTTTATAGTGAGAGTAAAGTTTACATGCTTTCACGCAGGCATAAAAAATATTATCTGCAAAAATAATTTAGAAATGTAGCACCAAGTAGTTGGTAAACTGTATTAGTAGCTGTAGTAATGTCCTCATTACTTCCAAGCAGGAAAAAGCATTGTTAGACTGTACTAGGTGATGACTATATAAATTGTTTTCTGATATTAACTTTTCCTGTTCCAGTCAGAATGAAGTTTGTGTCCTAATCCCTGCTCCATAAGGTAGAGTTATCATCTTGAGTCCTTCTAAATTATACTTACCAATTCAGTAGAGACAAGCACAGGGGCAAGGGAGGGGATGCTTGTTTCTGAGAAGGTAAATGAAATGCCCTGGACAGGCCAAAAAAATCCCTCCTCCTAATATGTTGCCCAGGAAAACTGATTTTGCAACTGGGCTAAGAGAATTTTGTGAGGATTAAATAAAGCTCTCTTAATATGAAGGTTTTCATGACAATACCTGAATATAGGCATAAATCGATAGGACATGAAGTCCAAAACTGCTGCTGTAACACTAGTATAGAGACTTGGCCCCAACCAAAGCAAGAACAGGAGAAAGGGAGAGAGATGGACACTGGAATGCTGTAACTACTTAACAGGTTTTTCTGGTACATGTGGAGTGGATCTACAGATCACTTTGAGTCCACAATATCTCTCTGCCTGGTGATCATCACAGTACATCGTATTTATCCACTAGATAATTTGAAATGAGTAACTGCAGTGGCTATTTTATTTGCTACATCCATCAGAACTGCGTATAACTAGCAGCGCACATTTTCAGGTTTCTGATGGTTTTCATTACTGAGTTTCCAATATAATTCGAGATCAAGTGGAAATTATAGTACCAAAACTAGCCTCAAAACAGCATTTTTTTTTTAGGTACAGCTTTTTAAACCTAGATTAGTCAACATTATCTACTGGTGCCAAGAAAAAGCAACATTGACCTAGACTGCAATTACATTTAGTTTCTGAAACATTTGTGAGGAAAACCTAGAAGTTTCTGATCCTCATGAATATGAGGGAAACCACCTCCCTTCTACCTCTAACATTTGGCAAAGAACTTAAGCTATTTAAACTATTGTGACAAAGCTTTCAGTACAGGTTAATAATTTTGCCTTCGTAACAGTTTGGACTGCAACAAGTCTATGCATTCTTACACTGAAGTGTTAAAATTTTGTCTTCACTGAAGAAAGAGCTCTTTACATTACAGATGTAGCCACACTGTTTTTGAGAAAAAAGGGAACAGCACAGTGTTCCCTGCACTCCTCGGACACTGTGTTCTTCTTGTAAGACTCAAGGACATCTTAAGAGCATTACTTCAAAGTAAACTGGAAAGAAACACATGGTAATTCCAGTTTTGCCTGTATAACAATTGTTGCAGATGATACAAAAAGCAATTCAACCACAATTTAAAAGTTGTTCCAATCTACACAAAGCTTACTCAACCCTAAAGCCCCTGAATTGCTTTGCCAGCTCCTGCGAATCTCCAGGGGAAGGCAATATACTCTCAGGTTTCCATGAAAGAAATATTTAGACTCAGATGTCGGCCTGCCACAAGACAAAGCACAGACCATTCCTTGTCTTCTCTTAACTGGTCTATAAACACATGGGCAGTTGCCTCCCATGTTTAGGAATACCCTTGAGCACTGCAAAGTTCTACAAAAAAGGTGGTATAGGAACTGCATGAGAACACCAAAGCTGAATGTGATCCCTTATTAGGGGCACTATTCTACCTGTACACCTGCATTGTTAAAAATCATTTGTTTTCCAATTGCCATGAAAACTCAGAGTTTGACTTCAGGTCTAGCAATAGGGTTGGTAATACAAGCATCAAATTATGAGTTCTGCAACAAGGAGAAATTAAGGGCATACCTGTATTGCTTATGCAACAACTTCTCCTGTGCAACAGGGAAAAAATGAGAAATTCTAACGGAAATTGTCTTGAGCCTTTAAAAAAAATAATCAGGGAATGACTGGAAAATAAAAGTATATTTTGACAGAAATTAAAACGAGTCCAGAAACGCATCCCTACAATATATAACCAGAAACGTTCAACTCTATAGCTGTACTCAAGCATTACGGCCACAATAATGCCTACAACACTGTGGAATGAGGATCCAGCTGGCTGAAAGTGAGGTAATAGTTTGTAATAGGTCAGAGTTCTAAAAAAGCACTTTTACATCTTACAAGTCCAAATAAAAAAAAGGGACACATTTCATACATGTTGGGCTTTCTCACCAGAACTGTACGATAATTAACTCCACACCAGGACCCCTACCACACTAAGCCTTACTCATCTTCAATTATATGCTGCAGCAAAGATTTACCAAGCGACACCTAAACTTCAGTACAATATGAAACTTGATTCTTAAAACTTTATACACACAAAATATAAAATTACTTTTCTAGGATGGGGTAGGGGAGAGGGATTCTCCTTCATGATACTTGGACTGAAAAACTAGTTTTCAGAGACTGCCACAAATATTATTCACAGTTTCTTGCTGTCAGGCTTTTTCAGCTACATCAACGTAGTACACAACAATACTGTTAAGTCCAATAACTACATCGGATGGACATTCTCGGGAATAAGAGAAAACTAGTGACGAAAAAAACCCGAAAGGCCTCCTCCTAATGACATCTCGATTTCTACAGGGTTGCAGTTTGTCACAGGGTTGCAGTTTGTCTATGTTACACGTTAATGCAATCTCAAATAGCAGCAGGAGAAAGATTCTAAACCTTCTCTCCTGTCCAAGTGATCCAAGTAACATAAGCATCCACTTACCAGAAATAGCATGAGAAACAAGGCTTTTGTTACAAAGACAGCAGTGAACCACACTTTCCCACACCAAAATATGGTCAACCAGGGATTTTGGCCATGCAAACTGCTGGTCAGCAGAAAATTAAGCATGCTAATGGACAAACATTAATTCCAATCATATATTTAAAATGATCCCAAATACTACTAGTTAGCTACACTGAAAGCGCCTGTAAAAATATGTAGTGAAAAATGAAACAAAACATTAGTGATCACTGCAGCACTTAAGAGTGATACTAGTCTTACGTGATGAATCACCTCAGAGAAAATACATTAGATGGGAGTTTGAAACAAAAAGGTAACATTAAAAGGTGCACCTGAATATTACAGACTAAATTTACAAAACCTACAATAAGGTAAAATATATATCTTTTGAATATTCAGCAGCTTTTTTTTAAATTTGTTTTTATTTTTTGAGAGGCTCATGAAATTTTAAAAAGGGACCACTAACTAATCTCAACCATGCTTCACAAAACAATAATGGCTATTTCATATTGCAGTTACCAACGTAATGCAATTAGTGCTTAAAAAATAATCTACAATTTTTTTCTTTTTTTTCCTTTTTAAACAGAGACCTTTGGAGGAAATATGGTTGTTCAAAAGCTTCTCGAAAAAGAAAGATTACCTGAATATTAAGTTATCACAGATCAAGTGTTGTGTTTAAAAGCTTTGCAGACATGAGTATTACAATCTTCAGGTCTCAGGACATTTAAACTGAGAAAGTTACGCGTTTGGTTTGTTGTTGGTTTTCTTTTTAAAAAATCCACTTTCTAACCAAAGCAAATAAAGAGTACTCAACTTCTCACTATCTATTTACAATTCTTAGCCTACAGTCTGAAATGACAAGACAAATTCTTTCTTAAAACTGCAGCATTAAAGGGTAGGCACACCATTCTTCTGCTGCACGATTGTCACCCACTTAAACATACACATACAAAATATTTAGGTTAGTAAAATGAGCACTTCACATACACTACAGGGACAAGTTTTAGAAAACTCAACTCGTTGCTTAAATAAAGACAACTGCAAAAGGTTAAACCTCTCTGAACAGTAAAACTGTGTTAATTTTTTTTTTTAATCTTGCAGCAAACTTTCTACCATAACCTCCAACAGCAGATGAAACCACACGTTTAACTGCGCCTTTATTGCAATCACCAGCTAAACTGGAACGTATTGCAGAGTTTATATACTGCTACTGAGCTTAAACTGCTTTAAATGCCAAGATGACAACTACAGAGCTATGAGGAACCAGGATTTTGAGTACTAAAACATATTAAGTAAACAAAACCAAAGTGTACTTGGGGCCAAATGCCCAGTCTGTTTTAAGAATGAGCAGTGCATATTTAAAACGACAGCAATGGTGTGCCTAACCTTTGAAAATATGAAGTTGCTGGGGAGGGGGAGAGACTAATAGAATCAACTGTTCCAGAAGTCATTCAGCATCCCTAGGGCTATCTAGGCCACCCTCCCATGAACTTTGAGAAACCACTTTCAGTCACTGACATCACTTAATGCTCTCACACAAAAACTGCAATGTTTCTTTTGGTTGTGCAAATGGAAAAGAAAAAAAAAAAAAAAAAAAAAAAGGTAATTCTATCTACCTTTTGCACAGATTAAGACCAAATTGTTTCTACCTGAAGAACCAGCAATTCTGATTTGGTCATTCTGTGGTAAGTCCAGTAAGCTCCACCTAGTTACTGACCACTCCTGCAGAAAGTATCAAAGATAAAGGTTCTGTACAAAACTTATCCTGGAACTTCATATAATCATAACAATATCATCATATTGAAAAAACTGGAATTGTGGTTTACGGAGTGCTTTTACGGTGTTTAAATGTTTATTCTAGCATGTGCTAAACCACTATCAAAATAGATTAAATAAAAACAACAACAAAAAAGCAGGACTTAGATTAAATCCTGCTACTGGCAACTGTAATATTTAAAAAGGAAACACCCATTCATTGAGTGTTCGACCCTGACAGTATTTCAGATAGATATGATGCAGAACCTGAATTAGATCAGGCTACCAGTGTTTTACTTCTTCCCTGAACATTAACAAGCTCCTTCACTAATGTGGATATTTGGGCAGACTACTGAGGTTGTAACGTTTGAAATCACCGTTTTGTGGGCTTTTTTTCTTTTTTTTTTTTTTCTTTTTTGCAATATCACAGTAGTTTGTTACACAAATCCCCCTTCCCCAGATTAGAGTCGTTTAAACTAGTTGTTGGAACCACATAGTTTAGTAAACTCAGAATCAAGTCTGTAAAAAGCATAAAGGTCACAAAGAACCATAGTTCTGTTATAATGAGGCATACCCTAATACATCATTTAGTGTACCCTGACTGCTCCTGACTGTGAGAAGCTTGTCTTCCGTGAGATAAGGCTACATCCTCAAGCAGGTGAGTCTAAATATCACCCTTCAAAAACATCAAACAAAATTACAGTGAAGGTAGTGTTACAAATAATTAACTGACATATTCTGAAGGTAGTGTATGTACGTTTTTCCCTCCCCTCCCCTCCGGGTGAGCACTAAGCAGGCAGTGAATGGTTAAGTATATTTAATTTGGAAAGAAAATAGTGGAGAGCCTAATCAGACCCAATTGATTATCCATCTAATAAACAAATCTCTGAGTTCAAGAGAGGTACCATTCCTAAATAACTTGATTTAGCTTAAATCTTTCAATCAACTGGATCAAAGAAAAGGAGGAGGAAAAAGATTTCCAAAACATTTTGAAGAATGACAGTCTGATTCTCATTCAAAAAAATGCCTGGTTTTAGGAGAGTATCAGTTTAACAAAGTGGACTTATTTCTATAAAGGCAGACACCAAAAATCCAATACCAGAAGTTCAGGCAGGCTCTACAGGCAAGATGTCCACTTCCACAGATCTGCATTCTTTGTGAGGTAACTCAACTCTCTATTACAGAGAAACAAGCAAAAGGCAAAAGAAAAAAACAAAAAGGGGGGTGGGGGGTGGGGACCAACCCAGAAAAAAGGAAAAAAAAGGTGGTAGTGGGCAGGTGAAGGAGGGAAACTGCACCATACCAGGTTAGAAAAATTTACAAATGTGACATTCAGAGCACACCTTTCACCTGCGTCCACACAAGTCTATGCTAAACTGCAAAGGAAAGAGCATTGCAGTAAATAGGAGAATCAGGTGCGCTCAGTGGTGGTTGAACTATGCAGTAGTGCTCACCCAGTTTGCAAAGTAATTGGCACTCTACAACATCCCTACTCATCTTTCAATTCATTCGCACTTTGTGCTGCTTCTCCCTGGGGATCTAATTCAATCTTTACTGAAACATCCTGTCCCTCCGACCTCATTAATTTCATTTTTTTCTTTGGAGGGTTTTTCAAAGTGCCCAGCCTCTCTTTAACTTTGTACTCCAGTGTACTGTGGGGGATCCCATAAATACTCTGAGCTTTGGAAACACTCATTTTCCCGCTCATAACCACAGAGATTGCTTCCTCCAGTATCTCGCTGTTGTACTGTCTGTATCTCCCTCTTTTCTTCCTAGGTTGCTTGGAGCCAGGATCTCCCTCTTGATCTGAGGTGGGATATGGCTGTCCAGAGGTAGACTGCTCAGCATCTGAGCCCCAGGAATCTGGTCCAGCATCCAGCAAACTTCTCCTGTTTTGTTTTGGAAGGATAGCCCTTAACTTTTTGCTAAGCGCGCTCTCCGTTTGTGAACCCATTACCAAAGAGCTATAGCTGTACTGGTCGCCAGTGCGGGACTCCCATGAAAGGTCCATGCCTCGAACTTGTGGTATCTTTAAATCCACAGGAGATGAATGGCTCACGTCCTTTTTCCCATCCTGTTTAGTTTGAAGTGCCATTTTTTGAAAGGCAGAGTTTTCTGTAAGAAAAGGAAGGTCACTGATGTTGCTGAGTGCACCATTTCCCCTGAATTTCATGCGGCTGAAATTGAATTCGTAGTGTGGTTTTGCCCAAGAAGCCTCCCTGGATAATATTAAGTGCTGTCCATGATTCTGTAGTCCAGATGGCCCATGGCTGGCAGCCGTAGAAAACTGGTTTCTGCTCAGCAGTTCTTCACTAATCTGGAGTGATCGAGCCAGTGGTACTTTAAGAGATGTGGAGTGGCCATAACCTTCCCTGGTTCCATCCTGCAAGCTTCTTGGAGGTACCCCATCACCACTCTGTAGTCCCTCCGGATGGTGCTGGCTGGGTCTCCCAGGTCGCCTAATTGGATGGAAGGAAACTGATGTGAGCAGGACTTGCACAGGTAGGGAGGGATGGGTGAGGGGGCCACTCCTTTATTAGAAGGCCTTGCTTGGGTAACATCACTTTTTGTGTTATTTATTTTTCTCTAAATTTTTTTTATTTTATTTTATTATTTTAATTTATTTTTTTTTAAAGTCTCAGCATCAGTCAGTTTTAAAACTTGTTCACAAAAAAAGAGAAGCTTTTTGGGCAAAGAAAAATGAAACCTGTTGGCTGGTCTCTGGTTGGGTTCACAAATTCTCGGAGTAGAAAAGACTTCGCGCAAGCGTCTGAAAATAGCACCTTAATTACAAAGTAGTAATCAATCGCCATAGATCTACACACAACTGTGTTACTGGTGTGACGTTACCACTAAACAAGTACAGTAATAAAAGAGTAAGCCAAAGTGCAACATATTCAACATGCAAATATGACGGCCACCTGCAGTATCTACACATAGGTGGAAACCTTGGATGGTGTCCGCTTACATCATATTGAAGATTTGCTGCTCAGGATAAAAAAAAAAATGCTTAGCAGGCCTCGAGAGTATTTGCTTGACTTTCATTAAGCACCAAATATGAAAGCTGGGATACTGCAGATCACAGAGAAAAACACTGCATTACACTAGACTTACCAAATTGCTCTCTTAATAACTAATTGCAATCATACATGTCCCTGATTCTCTTTTGATATATAGCATAGCTAGGGAAAAAAAAAAAAAAAAAAAAGAAAGATCTGTTCCAACTGTCATCCAGATCAAGGGTTACAAAAGCAGTATGTATTTTTACCATTTTCCTTTTGTCGCAAGTGTTCTTTCTAGGACACAAAGTACTACTACTGCAGATAAACACGTATATTTTAATGTTTTGCTTGCTTGCTTAGCCCCCTGTAGTCACTAAGTCACACTAGTTTCAAAATCACCCCCAAACCTTTCCACATTCAACATACAGATTAACAAAGAGACTAGTAAGCAATTCTACTTTAATGCTCTGGGACATTATATTGGTGTAAAGCCCTCTTAGTCAGCATTATTTAAGGATAGGATATGTCCCACTGAAAAAGCTACATTATTCTTTTTAACGTGACATTTGGATTAAAAAAAAAAAAAAAAAAAAAAGTCTTTAGAGAAAAGACATCCACTGAAAGGATCTGGCACATAACACACACAGTGCTTGATACATATGCTGCTAGCTTCTCTCCAGGATGGAACAGGTCACAGTTGAAGTGGGTAACAAGAGTCAACAAGGATTCAGAACAAATTCCAGAGAAACGAATGCAATTTTGCTATTCCAGAGAACTCTCTCAAGCAATGTGCATTCTATGCCCCTCCTACAGCATGTATCAGCATCAGAATGTGCACCAGGGATTCTACGCCTAAATAAAGGTCATATTGGCAGCTAACTAGGACAGAGGGTCACACCTGATTTCATGGAAGCTAGACAGACTGCAGTCACCCCCACGTACCACACACCTGTACAAGTAACCACAGGTGTCAGCATGCCGCATCCTCCCTGGATCTACAGAACGGATCAGGACGGTGCCAGATGCTGGCCCTGTCATCCCTGTGTGTTGGACTTCGGCCCTTACTTAATACACAAACAAGGTAACAAACAATACAGAGCCCCAGTGGCTTCTGCTGCCTTGCTAGGAAAATAAAGCTGGAAATAACTTGTTCAGAATTGAAAGAGAAGAGCTGGTGGGGAAGGTTTATGCTAAAGAATTGTGAAGAAGTATGAAGGCTAACTTTTAAACAAAGATTGAAGTGTCTTATTAATAGAAATATTAAATGGAAAAGTAATCTTGACAAGAGAAATTTGAGACAGTAATATTTTTCCCAAAGCGAAAAGCAGAAGTTAAATCAGCTGTTAGCAGTACATGGGATTGGTGGTGGTGGTGGGTTGTTAGTTTAAAATTTCAAGTTTTTCAAAGGCTATTGTAAAGATTAATCCAACGTTTAAATAGCAGTTTAAACCATATATTGTTTCTGTACTTCACTAAAAAAATTACTTCTTCCAAGTAGCTTCAAGGTAAAATTTTGCCATCAACACCCAAAATCCCTCTTACTCCCAGTCAGCCTCTCCAGCACAATTAATTCAATCCTAACTAAGAGTAAAGGGTTTCTAAATGTATGCAAACGGTGACCATTAGAAATATGAAACCTAAAAGAAATTTTGTGATATAACATTCTTTCACATCTTGAACTAATTAAGCAAGAGTAGTACGCCACAGATTTTATTTAAAAAAAGAAAACAAAATAAAACAAACAAGAAACCCTCATTCAGTGCTACAGTACAATCGCAAATCCAAAAAGCCATATTTGAAGTTTTCTGAACTACCAGACTTCCTCCTCTGGCTGCTTTTCTTTTTTTAAGTTGTAATTTATGGTAGGAAATATTAACAAAGAGCATGCAGTGATTCAAATCTAATTCAGCTTGGTTCATCACCCAAATAATTGCTGCCTCTGAAATAAACTTCCCTGTTAGCTAACTTTCTCCTAAGTGAAATGAAGTCTAAATTGTATTGCAAATCCTCTAAGACTCCATAAATTTAACTGAACTTGCATCTCCACAGGCATCACTTACCACTAAACCCAAGAAGCAGGTAATAGAAGGATCTTTGGCCAAGTGCTAAATTGGCCAAAATAACAGATTACCAGAGTTCTTAACTGCAAGTTAAACCTGTCTCAGTTTGCAACAACTCTTATTTGGCGGTGAGGTGAAGGTATTTGCCAAATGTACAAGTTGAAAAACACATTACTCCAAAGGGTTAACACCAAAAGTAAGTAAAAATTAACAGGAGATAAGCACACATGTTAGGTAAAAGACAGTTTTAAAAGGTCATAGTAAGTTGCTTTCTCTTACCCATTTCCTGGAGTACTGGAGCACCCTGGAGAATGACTCAGAGAGGTGCTGCCGGCACAAGGACTCTTCTTAGTGGATAAATCAAGCACACCGTCTGTAGAGACAGAAGAATGACTTCAGTGTTTGAAGAGGCAGGATCAGTCACGTTGTCCCTTGACAAAATAAGTCCTTTGGGCTAAAGTCATATTTAGCACACAGCATTTTCTATTTTATTTTATTTTTAAGCAAACCAAGGCTTGGATTTGTTTGCTTGCAATTTGGCTTACAAGTGACTTCAACATAGTCCTCAGAAGTCACAAGAAAAATCAGCAAAATTCAAAGTGCACCTGTTACAAGAGTCAGAGAATAAAAGATGACCTACAAATGACAGTTCAGGATACATCACAGCCTATCACATTAACTAACCCTCAGTGGTCCCGAAATGAGACAATCTTCAAATTCCTGAGATATCCTCCCTCTTAAAGGAGGGCTTTAAGCCAGTATTTGAATTTTTTTGGTTTTTTTAATACGACTCTCCATAGGAAAATTCACAGAGAATTTCATATTGGAAACTAAATTTCAAATGAACACACACACACATAAATGTGAGACTCCTCCTCACCTGGCAGCTAGCCTGATCTTTTTTTCCGTGTCTCCAATGGGTTCCTACTGGCAAAGCTGCTGCCTTTCCCCTCTCTATTGTGCTATTTTACTCCCTCTCTTCTTCCATTCACCAGATTGTTTTTCCTGTTAGACTGCTTCTTCCATTCTCACTAATGGCACTTCCTCATGCTCACCCATGCTTCTCTGCAAGCCCTTACATAAACTCTGCATTTCTAGGCAACTGAAAAGGGAGCACTTTTTGCTAGAAAAGCCTTGCTCCCACTGTACTGAAACCACCTGAAATTCTGGTCATTTTAAAAAGGGCAACATTATCATAGAAGCAGCATGGCTTCTGGAAGCTTTGAAACAAGGAGTTTCTGAGGCAAAGATAAATGAAACCTGTTGGTAAGGTAAAGTAGAGACATTTCAGAGCTCCTTGCTCATTCCATCTAATCAAGTAAACACCACCCAACACAAGAACAATGTAAGATGGCTTCATATTGCTTAAAGTTCTCATTTGACATATGGAGAAAAAACATGATAAACAGTGAACTAGAATTAACTTACAGAAAGCTGTTCCACCCACTGCATTTGGGAACACACCATAACCCAAACTTAAGCAGAGAATTCGATTTTCCTTTTGAACAACACTTATGTGGCCACAAAATACACAGACTGGATCAAGTAGCACCTCCTTTTCAAGAGGCTATACTGAACAGCACAGGCTGCTGCCAGAGCACTGCATCCACACTTCCTCCGTCAGAAGGGTCATTATGACCTAGAAGTCTCCAAGGGCAAGTAGGGTCAGCCTCATACCCTGTGGAAAAGTTTACAGCTAGCTGGGTTCCACTTAACCCACTAGAAAGAAATACAACAATAAGCACCACTAGCAGTCTTTTATGACAGCCTCTTAAATCTCTCCCTAACCAGTTCGACAAAATCTCTTCCCAATTACTTTAAAGGTAAATTGGAAAAAAATTACATCAAACAGATTACTCTATAAGTCAATATGCACATGTTCTAATTCCACAAGTGTTATGAACATTATAAATGATCTTACAGCTTTTTCATCACATGGTAGCTAAAAAAAAGTTCATGTACATGCTTTCTTCTTCACCATACAATCCTCCAATTAAAAAAAAAAAAAAAAGCAGCAGAACTGATTCTTTCCCTCTCAGCAAAAAGCTTCACAATGAGAACAGTTTAACATTTATAACTGTAAATGCAAAGGACACTCATGAAATACATTTCTTAAATTTGCTAGAAACAAATGCCTGTCAGCTAAATGTACAGGTCCTCACTTCAAGAAAGATACACCATATAACCTTTCACTGCAGTTTTGTAACTGATGTGTGATGACAACTTTCAGTAAGTACTCGATGTGCAGTAAGTGTCCAGATGCCCAAGCTGCATATTGTTGGACACATAAAATTAACCTTTTTACAAAAGACTTCATAAACCCAAGTTCAAAGAATAAAGGGATACCTATAGATGTGTATAGCTAGCAAAAGGCTTGTGTTTTTAAACGCACCTTTTCCACTTGAGGATGGACAGCCTCTTTGTATTTGATAGAATGATTTCAGACACACATTTCTAAAGAAGGGTAAAGGGGCTAATTTTAATCCTATTGGTACGATACACTTATAACCTCTATTCAACAGTTTCAGAAAAAAACCCAATCCATACTATAGACACACAGAATTTGCTTGTTAAAAAAACATTTGTGATGGAAAACAAGGTTTTCATATTAAAACAGGCTCTGCAACACTGTTACAAGTTATTCAATCTGTGCTGAGCAGAACAAGTCTATTTTTAAGGTAGAAAAGAGACATTCCTTCCAAACACATAAACCTGGAAGTTTTCTACGGTTCATGGGTATCATTTTTCAGCCTTCACACAAAGCAATTTCTTACAGACTTTTTAAAAGATACTGTTTTCACACTATGACCAGAAAGAAAATCAATCAGTCCTTCGGTCAGACTGGGTACTCATCTTCAGAAAGGAGACAACATTATGGTTTTCATGACCATGTGAACTTGCCTTATCAGCAAGCATACAGTCTATTTTGGCAAACTGCTTCTTGCAGCTCCAAGAAGGGACAGCATAGTTGTCTCCAGAGTTTGGAGCATATCCATCCCCTTTGCCCTTCTTCAGAAGAATCACTCATGTCTATGGGCCTACATTCTTTCAAGAAGTCTGTTCTCTCCCAGCCACACCTAGCTAGTCATTATTTTATTGTAAAAAACATCTACCGCTTTTCCGCTTTACATTTTACGTAGAAGTGCAGCTTTCTAATTATCTGGTTTTGCAACACGAATGCCATTAACGGATTGCCGTAGGATGCAAGACACTAATAAGAGTCCTACCTTGTTCACTAGGTTCTGACTGAGACTTTCTGACAGTAAGGTCCAGAGGTGAGTCTTGGTCAGCCATGAGAAGTTTGCTGAGCACAGGGTTCTGAGCAGTTGCAGCCGTGGGAGAGGAGGCGACCAGAGATGCTTTCAGCAGGCTTTGGTTCTTTGTGCTATTGGGCTGGCTGGAGTCCTGAGTAGAGCTATTTTTTGAGGTATATTCAGCAGCAAACTGTCGGATCATTCGCTGCATGATCTCACGGGCCACTAGGGGAATATTGGGGTCAGAGACCCTAGGACTGTCTGTAAATATTAGAGATTTTTTTTAAGGAAGCACTTCAAGTAAAACAGCTTTTATATTAAGTCATTGTTTATTAAAAAAAAAATAAAAATGAGGTGGGGTGGGGAAGAAAGCCAAAGATAAAATCGTTTCTGTAGAAAAATGTACTTTAGTCTTAGAACAGCTGAACAAGAACCATTACCAATTCTGGTACAACCTTCCAAAAAATAACAACTTCCTAAGAGAAATATGCAATCTCATCTTTTGTTTTCAAATATAGATATATCTGACCTTTAAGAGGTGTGGAAATGGAAAGAAGAGCTAGACCCGTGAAGAAAAGTACCAAGTAATGAAGCTCATTCCAAAAAAACTGAACAGGTTATTCAGTGGAAGAAATGAGTAACTTACCTGCACCTACAGAAGGGGAGAAAGGAGAATAAAGTTGCAGCAGTCCCCTACAAGTTTACTGAGAAATAAAGCCCTCTAGTTCTGACTCTTCAAAATAATTCACATGAAGATCAAACGTTCAAGTGTCTTCCATAACATTCTGTCTATTCCTTTTGACATTTCTATGATTGTTATCAATGCAGCATCAGGAATTATCCAAAGAATTTTCACATATACAAAAAAACAGTATGTGTCACATGAAAAGTAATTGTATTTCCAGAAAAGCTGCTAAATCTATTAGTAAGAAATGTGAAATGGAACAGGTAGACATTCCAATTTATTTATATGAAATAGTGTATAAATACAAAGTATTTGGGGATGTGGGTAACCCAATCAAATCCATAACTCTAAATCACAGAAGCTAAGTCCTGCCACTTCACCTCAAAAACTGATTGTATTCTCTGGCCAGATTAGTTTGGTTTTTTGTTGTGTTTGTTTTAAACAAACAAACAAACAGAAAAAAACCCCAAAATCCCAACTCACTCACCCAAACAAAACAACACAACCACACAACTCCAGAAATGGCTCAAAAGGCTTGATTTTCTATTACTGAAGAAACATTCAGAGAAAATTGCGCAGTAGAAGACCCAGCAAATGTTTAAAAGCAGCTCTCCAAGGGAACAATAGAAAAGTGTTTACTTTCTCTTTAAAGAAATTGCCCAGGTTGAAAGGTAATCTATTGAGACTGAACTATTAGAAGCATTAGCAAAATCATCTGTGGGACATTTCAGTGTTAAATTTGCCTTTTGCCCCCATTTTTGTCAAAAGTGCATCAATCCAACAAACCAGCTTTAGTTATCTATAAAGGATGACTGACATGAAGGTTTGAGCATGGAGTTGCCCACAAATCAGAGAGCAGCAGTAAGCAGCTACTATGTCTCTTGATGAAAAACCCTTCTGAGCTTTAAATGCTTACCAAGCCCAAATTCTTTCCTGCTAAGCACAGCTTTCTAAAGCTAAGACCTTAGACAGTCACCGTGCGTATTCTTATAGGGGTATAATAGCTGTAAACTTCTATTTATGTCAATAGGTAATCATTTTCTTGTAAAATCTATAGGATGTTTTATTGTTGCTAAGGTTGAGACGCGGGAGTTTTAAGAAGCTGCCAAGAATTAAATTTGGGTACATTTATACTTCACTTTCTTCCCAAATTATCCACAAAAACACAAGCCTGGAGAAGCGTGGGGGCTTTCTTCCACTGTAGTGACATTTATTCCATTTTCTAACCTCTCTACTATAACTTGCTGAAGGACCTATGAAAGGCTCTAGGAAAGCCCAGAAGGGCACAAACGGATGGCATGATCACAGTGATACCAACTATTCAACATGTGCTTGTAGTACATACAAGGGTGGCTGGCAGGAATGCAGAGCTCTATGGCACCTGCGTTTTCTGAAGAAAAATCATGACTTTACTGCGCACCCATGTTCATATGTACAATTCGGTAATGCTCACAGCTGAACGCATTTCCAAATTCAGGTAGAAAATACTACATATGTCTATGGCCACGCATCTTTGTAATGCACAACTTCAAGAATCATCACAGAGTGACTATCGAGAGCTTTCTAGTGCTGCTCAAGACAAACTCACTAACCTGGGACACAAAACTCAATTTCCAAGCAGAAGGGTAGTTACCTAGCACATTAAAGGCTTCTTGTTTAATATAAAACCTGAACACTAAGGATTAAAGCTGTTCAAAAGCGAGCTGAAAATATTTGCTGGTGCTTCTGCAGCATCACTTGAAGTCAACCAGATGTTTATTTTGACTTTACATGTCTAGATTTTTTTTGGAAAAAACAAATAAAACTAACTAAAACATAGAAGTTCTCAGAGAAGAAAAATACAACAAATATTTATCGGCTACAAAGAGTCTAAAGCAGTACCTCAAGAGCTTTAAAACATTAATAGCTTTTTTGTGTTTTATCTACAATCTACACTGAAATCTTAAAAGAGCAGTATCAAACAAAAAAAAAGTAGGATTTCATTAAACCATCAAAAGAAGGTCCTATCCTGCCACAAGGTAAAGGAAACAGGCAACTAGGTACTACCACTCTGCTTTCACTGGAAAGTAAGAATATTTGAAAGAAGCATTACTGAGTCAGAGTGATGTGGGCATAAAGCAGAGAGAAAGTACGTAAGATTAATGGACGGTAAACTTGTTCAGGAAGTATGCTGATCTTGCTAATTACCTACGTATGTTAAGTATATGAGTGCACGTCCTTGATGCGCAACAAGCATCTGCTCACAGAATATCTGCATTTTGTCTGATCTGCCTGAGCTGCAATATACCAGTCTCAAATGTTGCTAGCAATAAGGATGGAAAGAAAAAAAAAAAAAACCAACCCAAACACAACTAATGGCTGGCATGAAGCCAAGAAAGCCCAGCATCTCTGAACAACGTAGGAGTATCAGAGTTCTACCACTTGTGTCCTCTTTGGTATGACAGTGCCTGGGGATCTTATGACAATGGCACGAATTAGAATAACCTTTCAAGAAATCTAAATACAGCCAAGCTTGGCAATGATTTATTAAGGAAACTTCCTGCCAGGCTTCTTCCCCTCCCTTATTACTCTTGCACCAAGCACAGCCTCGCCAGAGGAAGGAAAGCAAGAGCATATTAAAAAAATTCTCAAAGATTCTTCCACATCTGAAGTGGTTTCATTATCTTCATTCTGTGTTTCTGACCACGGACAAGGTGTTAAACTCCTCACTGGCATACTACAGTAGCTGGCAATGGTTTTCCAACAATTAAGAAAGTATGCATTTCTAATAAGACACAAATGCAGGTCATAAATAAAAATCTAAAAATGTTAAAGGGATTGAAGTCTTTAATAAACAAACTGAAAGTGATGGAAGTGCAATTTTTTCTCTCACCACTACAGTAATATGGAAAAAAGTGTATTTTCTCTAGATTTTTGTTTTCTTAAATCCCTTCCAGGTTTAGAGATAGGATAAATTTAAAAGCAAAAGGAAACCTTAACCTTCAAAGGAAAAAAAAAAAAAAAACCAAACACTGAAGAGGACTTGGAATAAAAGCATAATCTCAGCTACCAGTAGTAATGCAATAACTATCCTTCCTACCATCCCACATACTTCTATACTTTATGCAGTACATCACATAATATAGTTTGTATTTATTCATTTGAGTCATAAAAGACAGGTTAAGATACTGTTATCTGCTTAAAACACCTTTAAATATTTTGGTCACTAGGAAGAAGAGCTGAGGACTGGCTACAGCAATTACCAGTTCGTTAAACTGAAGCCTTGCATTGTCCCCCAGCAGACATGTCAGAATTACCGATTTGGCAGATTTTCTCACACATGGGTTAGACTGATAAGTACAGTCTACTTCCATTCAGGATGCATTTTGAAGCAACCTCTGGATTCCCATTTTTCAGACTGGTAGAAAACAGTGAAATGAGTTTTGTGCCTTCCTAAGAGCACAGTTTAACTGATATAACTCTCCAGAAGAGATTTTGAGGATTTTCTAGCATTGAGCTACTGTTATTCCTCTCAGCATATTCTACAACACTGATTTTTCCAATTCCTTTGCTCATCACATTTTGAATTCTCCATATACCCCCACACCCTTAGCATTATTCCAACAATATTTTATACTGTGGATTGCTAGAGGTGGAGTAGGTAATCACTACAGACCCTAGTGAGAAGACTGCTGACGTTTAAAAAAAACTGCACTAGTACACATCCCATTAAAAAAAAAATAAATTAAAATTACCTATCTACTACCACCACTGCCACTTGCCCTTTCTTCCAAACAGTCCTCTCACCTAAACATTGGTTTCAGGGCAACAGTTCTGCTAGGTAAGAACTGAGTCATTCCTCCAAAAGTGCAAAACACCAGTGTTCTCATGGAGAGATTTGTTTTACAGTTAAACATGTTACACTCTCTTCCTCTGACACAAGCCCACACTGTTGTATTGCTACATCATTTAAGAGTCAATATTTGCTCTTGATAAATATATATATATAAAATTAGACAACTGAGAAATACTGCACACACAATGACAACTTGAACGTCAGATCTTTGATACCTGCATTGCATGCAAAAAGACCAGAAAGAGATATCATTTCCCCATCCCCATTAAAACCAACCTTTTCTGTAAAAGACTGCATTGAGGAACTCTTCCGCTTGCCTTTCAAAACGAATGATTTTTGCTTGCTCTTGTCTAAGCAGAGCTTCTTGTCCAGCTTCCGAGGCTGGCTCATCCAGACTGACTAAGTGTTCCTGCAAAGATATTTAATATTTGTAAGATCTTCCTGACTCCAAAATTAATGAAGTTCCTTAAGCATTAAATAGTTCACTAAATTCAAAACTTTGTTAGGCACTCAGCACAGAGTTGAATCTATTAAAATGACAACCTTATTTTTGACTGCTCCAGAACATTGTACTTTGTCCTGTTTTCTTGTTGTAAATGCAGCAGAAGCCTGTAAGATTTGATAACATTACGGGAAATAAAAGGCCAGTATAAAGAAGAAGATATAGATATTTTACAACATTTGGCTGCAAATTTCACATCTTGCACTTGTTCTTTGGCTATTATTTAGTTCCAAGCAAGAACTGTCGAAGGCAAAACACAGGAAGTTCTCCTTACTCTACACAATGTTCATGCAAACTGAGCAACAAATGACCAAGCATTAGCGACAAACAGGTCCTTTTGTGAAAAGGCTCAGTAGTAGCTACTTTTAAGAGAAATAATCTTAAATTAGCTGCTTACAACATCTGTAATGAATTAAAATTCATTTTATCTCTTACAACTGGAAGCAACTGAGTTATCACAAGAATATTTCAAACCACGTATTTTAGGATAGTTAAATTGTGTGAGATGCCAGGAGAAATTACTCATTTTAAATACAACTCAAGAAACGAGAAGACAATGGTTACAAAAACATGAAAACTAAACACTTGGTTTCCCTCCCCAGACACACAACCCTTTCCTCATTTCTTTCAGTTTAATGCCTTGCTCCTGCTTTAGAGAACGATTTCTTCTCTGGCCCTCTCCCTCCACTTCCATTTTGAGCTATATTAAAGTTACTTGTATTTACCTACTGCAGGAATGCATACACAACCACTCTTTGGGTTTAGGGAGTGTTTTGTTTTGTTAACCTTTACAAGGTATCAGTTACCATAATATCTACATTACATCTGGGTTTTGGGCCTCTACCGTACAAGTTGATTTCAGGTTCATATCCTTATGGGATTAGAAGGGAAGGAAAGAACTGGCAATTCGTTTATAATTCACAATAAATGAAAACAAGAAGTCATTCTAAAGTTTGTGCTGTCTCAATTTCAAGAGATTTAATGAAGCAAGGTTACATAACCAGCCCATAGTAAATTAACGAACACAGCAGTCACGTGAACTACGTGCAAAGGGTAATAATATGAAATGCTGTGGACTCTGGCCTGAACCACACAGGCTCTCACCTCAGGTTTGTAATTCAACAGCTTCCAAAAGTTCTCTATCAAAAAGTAAAGGGAGGTACTGTACCAGACTGGGTACAGAGACAAGGCAGTATTTCATGCTAAATAAAAAGATGAGGAGCGTGCGATGACAGGAGAGTAAAACGTGTTTGCTGTGAAGGTAAGAGCCTGAGGAAGTAAAGGCCTCACAAAGCGACTGATGCTTTCTTCCCTACCAGAGATTCCAGGCTTGCTCTCAAACCTGCTGGCTCTCACAGGAAAGATTGGCTTTTTTTTTTTTTTAGATAGACTTAAAGAATAAAAATTTGAACTGATGGATTAACTATACTAACAGCATTCACCTCTGTGCCAGGTACTCCTGTACCAGTAACCAGTAATAGTGCTCCCACGGTTCACTAGCATTTTATGAACCCGCTGAAAATGCAGTTGTACTTTTCTGATACTTAAAATATGTGAAGTATCTGTACAGGATTTCATAATAAAAATACTTGTGGAGAATAAGCTCAATATTTTTATAGGAGTTACTCTTCAGGTGAGACTTCATAGAGCATACTTGCATCCTCTTTTTGAAACTGTGTTTCTGCATCCGACAAAGTTTAATGCAGGATCTGTCCTAGTTACTGACAGTCATTCTGAGTCAAGCTCCATTATCTTTTAGGCATTATCAAGCTAATTGTAAACCCAGCTTACCAGTTTGTGTAAAAAGCAGACATTTGTGCAAATTTAACTAATAACAGAAGTAATCTAGGCATACAGAACTGTTGGAACAATCACTGGAATATTTAAGCATTTACAGACAAACTGCTTTAAGTTTTACTTTAAAAGGAACCTCTGCAAACTGATGCCCAGAGATTTGGCTAGGTAAGATCAGCTAGAATTAACTAGCATCCTCTAGCTAGAGTCCCAAAAGCCATCGCAAAAAACCTTTCTTTTAATTCAAGAGACAAACAGAGAATTCAGAATTGAAGGAAACATTACCCCTTCAACCTGATCTGATACTCTGCCCTTCGACAGACTATAGCTCTGTAAGAAGCCTAAAACAAAAATAACCCTTGGCCAACACAATGCATTTCAAATATTCCTAGTACTTTTTACAACTAAGACAACACATAATGAGTACCAGCCTAGCAGCTTGGTGGAAACAAAGTTCATAAGCAGCACGTCCATGTTACATATAGTTATATAAGAGAGTCAGATTTAACCTGGTGCACAGAAAAGAAAAATCTCCAGCTATTTTCTGATATCTGCAGTACAGCACTGACTACATGAGTCAAAATACTGGAAAGATTTCTGTTTATTGCATTTTTTTACTATTTTCTTATCAGTTATGTCACCATCATACCAGCAATTTTTGCAGCTGGTTCACCCCTAGAAGGAAACCAAGTTTCTACATTTAATATTTGATTGTGATTGCTATTCAAAGTCAACTCCCAGAAGTGAAGGGTTTTTTGTTTGTTTTGGGGAGTGGTGGTACATGGTTGGTTCAGTTTTTTGGTATTTTGTTGCTGTTGCGGTGGGTTTTTTACATCTTTTTTTTTTTTTTTTAAAACATCGTGCACTGTTTTTTCCTAATAACAATTATTTGGATCTACTATCTTCAGGCTTACCCTCTCACTCTGCAGTCCCAAATCACATCAAAGTTTTCAATACCAACATGTAGGCAGCAGAAAGAAGAAAAACCTATCAATATTTAGATAGCATTGTCACTGGTTACAAATACCCTGGGAAAAAAACAACCAGTTAATTTTACATAGTGTTCATAATGCAGGATTCATTCTATTCTCTTTGTGCTTCTCTTCAGGTGGGAACCATGCCCCAGAACATCCCTGGAATCCCATCAGTGAACATGCAATACTCCTGTATTGAACAATATAGCTTCAGGAAAAGATACTCGGAGTGGTTTGCACATGCTGCGAAAGGGCTAAAGCTCTTTTATACATTAAGATATACAGCACAACTACACAATTAAGTCAAAGAGCCTTAGAAGTACAGACCTCAGGTTTTCAAAATGCAAGGTCAGTGTGTGACCTTGAGAGACCACCTAATCCCGGACAGCCTGGCCTTGTCAGCATTAGTGTTGGACCCTCCTTGCAGGAAACGCTAATACAGCAATTCTAAATGCTGAACTGCTGTCACAAAGAGAAAGGTATGATGCAGGCTGGTTTTGTATAGATAGGACAACAGCAGCTTCATGTTTAAGCCACAGGCTGCACACAGATGGAGCAGGAAGTGTCCACAAGCCAGAATAGTACGAGATAATTCCTCTTCACCTTCATGGAGAAAATGGAGGAAGGCTTCCCACAGACCACCCATGGCTGACTGGCCAACCCATGGACCCTAGGGATACAATGCAACCTCCCACCCCACTGCAAAATCAGACAGAAAGTAAGAAATGAATGTTTCAGCATCCCAAGGTTGTCTTCTCCAACACTTCATTTTTCTTAAGACTGCACAGTTTTTTTAACTCTTAGCCAGTACAAGGGAGAATAATCTACTATTTTCTGTAGACAAGCCTTAAAGGCAGCAGAGACTGTCTCTTCTCCTACCTTCAAGACCAAGTCATTCTTGTTGCTTTTATTTCAATGATTCAGTTTGTTTATACTGCTACAGCCTGATGAAGCTTCACCTGCATTTAGGCTTGCCTCTTCAGATATTAAGACAAATGCCTCTCTTGATATAGCCCCAAAAATAGTTTACTACTTTTACAATGCTATCACTTTTCAGACACTTGTAACTCAACAAAATAAGTCTGTCTGTCCTATTTCACAAATTTACAGAGAGATAATTTTCATTTTTAAGCATGTCCTTCAAAGCATTCACAACTGTTCCCAGCTTGGCATCAACTGAAAACTCAGATGGTTTAATTAGTTTTAAGACATCCCTCACTTACTGAACATGCATACTTTTGTAGTAAGAAACAGTATTGTTTCCTTATTAAGATGACTGCTGTCAGATTTATCAAATTCAAAAGAAATTTAATGTAGCTGATCCATAGATATTGAATATTATTTATTACCAACAGCAGTGTGAGAGGAAAAAAAATAATCATTGGAAATACAATATGCTTGCATTGATATTCATGCACAAGCAAAACTATAACCCTGCATTACTACTAAACACTGCTGGAGATTTTCTACAACAGCCTCTTCAGGTTTTAGCCTCCATATCAAATTATTTTAAAACCACCCAATAGAAAATTGACAGTCTAAATGCTTGAGTTTTTAAAAGTGATGAAATCCATTAAAAATGTTTTAGAGCATCTTCCAGCACACTTAGGAGCTCTGCACACAGTTTAAACACATTCTAAAGCCATCAAAAATTGTAAGAGTTCTGCAGCTTCAACTCATTTTCATGTATTTCTTTTGCCATCTTCAATTATGCTATGAGTTAACACTTTAAATTATAATGGTAGCTTCTCTTCAGAATTATTCAGACACTTACCACAGTTTATGTCTTACTGTTTATGCTCCTCCATCATGAAAGGACACCAGATTCAGAGGCTGTTATTATGACTAATCATAATCAAGTAATGGAATGATATTACCTTTCAGATGTTTGTGTAAAGCAACTACTTACAAGCTTTTAGAAACATCCAATCATATCAGAGTAACTTTGAATTTTAAAATTACTCCTTCACATGCTGTACCCTACCACACTTCTTCACAACTGAAAGAATCACAAGCGGTCCTTACACTGAAGCCCAGGTATTTTATGGTACTTTGAAGACCAGACTCAACCTTCTGCCATCAACAGCATGAAACTCCAAAATATGCTCCTAGAAGTCACTTTCTCTCACTATTTTTGTAGCTTATAAATGTATCTACAAAATAGTTAATATGCTTAGAAGTATTATCCCTCTTGTTCTGCTCTCACCAATGAGATTAGTTGTGACATCCTCCCCCCCCTTTTTTTTTAAATACATATGAATTGCTTCACGTAGCTTTACATTAGTGTTTTCTTTTCCAAATGCATATACTCAGCTGAATCCTCTTTAAGGATTCTTTTTCTAATTTCCCCCTCTTATTACTGGTGCTTTCTTCTGGCTTTATCTATCTGCATCTTTTCTAAAAAAAATAAATATCTTAAACTAGGCTTGAGCTCCAGCTATGAGCAAATTACATTGGAGACACCCTCATTTGATACAAACATTCTACATGAAGCCACAGATTTCTTCTGTAATGATGGCTCTGTCACTTTATTTAACAAGTCACACTGAAAAATTAAGAACCATAATTAAAAAGAGGTAAGTCAAATACACTTAAAGTTCAATTCATCTGAATTGATGGGTCTTCTCTGTACCACAACCTTTTAGAAGGAAACGCTTCATTAAAATAAAAACCAAAAAAAAAACCCCACACAAACCAAAAACTCCAACCACCTTGCAAACTATACTACCTTAAATGTTCCCTCTGAAGGATAAAGCCCACAAGCAATTAAGAATTACCACATTTGCAGATCATCCAAATAAGAATTCACTGGGTTTGGTCCCATAGAACCCAATCTACCTCCTCTCACTACAAGCAGGCTGCTAGAGCTGCTGTGTCTTTTTTGTCTTTCATGCCCATCAATGCACCCATGCAGAATTGCACCCACATTAATAACCTGATAGAAGCTCCTTAGGTAACTAGTTGTTCCCTGATCATACCATACTGAAGCAATTGTGTATTCTGCATTATATCATGGAAGAAAAAAATGTATATTTCTAAAAGCTTTACATTGTTGCACATAACCCTCTGGATTTGGGCAAAAATATTCTGGGAAGATTTCAGCTCCCTACTTTGTATTTTATTATCCCTTTCAAATGAAGACTCTTAAGTCCATTTCTCTATCAAAAACTGTCTTGTATTTTGACTGCCAAAAATTCCATGCATTTGCTCAGTATTTGCAAGTAGAACTACGGCTACAAATAAATTAATCTTTTCAGAATACTTCAGCAGATGGTTCTCCATCCTTTGAAGAATTCATGTAATTGAATCTGATTGCTTGTAAAAGTAAGAACCAACATCACCGATATGGGTGGGAGAGCAAGCGTAATTTTTTCCCCTTAAAGAGCTCTGCCAATAAACTAATCTTGGCCTCCAATTCTCAACCTGCAGTCCAGAACTCAATTCTCCTTAAGCACAACTACTGGTCTCCTAAGTTACAGGTAATTCTTAAGGGCAAATGAAATCCAGAAAAAAACCCGTGAAGATTTGTACTGGTTTTGAACTTCTCGGATCAGGTACCTATATGTCACTGAAAGGTGAAAATCAAGTACACTGATAATTATTCCGCTAATCCAAAAGGAGGCATTGGTAGAGATGTACTCATTGGAAAAAAAGGCCAGCCATAGCGCCACAAAGTTTTAATATGTGGTTTGTGGCTGTCTTGCTCCCAGCTACAACATCAATGACACACTTTTTAATTCTGTGACCCAGCAGTACACAAGCACAAACCCAGATCATTCCACCCTGCCCAGTTCTTTTCCTAAAAAGGTAAGAGGATGCACATGAACAACAACAAAAAAAAGCAGAATAAAGGATGTAGCACAGAAAGCACAACTGCTACCAATTTGTGTACAGAAACAGACAGGTTTTAGCAGTTACAGTAGACTGAATCTGCAACTCCCTAAAAAGAAGATATCTCTAAAATAAAGATATCAGTACAGATGTTAAATAGCAGAGATTTCAAATAAACTATTACCATTTCTAATTTAGTTCAGTCCATCAGATGAAGACTGCCCATCATTTGGCTAAATACCAAATGAAGTTACAAGCTTTTTTGTAACAATTAAGTCTCTGGTGTTTCAATTCAAATTATGATGTTAAATCCATACTATTTGAAGGCTCCCATAAACAAGTCATATTTAACTCTGCATTGCAAACTAATGACATAAGCAACAGCCAGCAGTGCAGCAATTTGGTGTACCCACAGAGGAAAGGAAGCACTCCCACTCTGCCATCTCTCTCAGCGGACATACAAGAACTCACTAGGTCTAAAAGGACCCATATTCTTCCGTTAAAAACAAAACAAAACAAATAAACCAAAAAAGCTCCAAAAAGCCAAAACCAAACAGAACTGATATAGAGGCTGGGGGGCAGGAAGGAGAAAAAAAACCACCAACAACAACATCCCACCCACCCCCCAAAAAAACACAAACACCCCCACAACCAACCTAGAAAAAATCCTGTATACTCCAAGGAAGCCCTGTGCCAAGCATGAGGAGAATCACCAAGATTAAAAGAGAAGCCACAAGTCTGATTTGAATGGACTGGTTCACCACCTGTCCCCACTCCCCCAGCCAATGATCCCTGGTCATGCAGCACAGCAGCATGCATACAAAGCTCTCTTTGCTGTCCCTGTTTATCAATCAGCTGTAAAAAACCCCATATGGTTTAAACAGGTATTTTTGGCTACTGAAAATGTAAAGTGACACAAATTGCTTGGGTTTTATTTATAAAAATTATCCTGCTCCAGCCCACAGTGGCTGACTGACACTACCACAGCCTTTCTTAACTCACATTTCTCTCCAGCCCGCTCAGAACTCATAATCCCTTCACCTAGCACCTTTGCCTAGTGATGCTGCACAGCCCTGTGTGTTCTGTGTCAATCTGTACACAATCCTTAAGCCTCCTTAGACTCCCGATGCCAAAATACCATGGAGCACAACAGATGTGACCACATCTGCATCTTTTCCTTCAGCCATTTAAAAGCTACCACACAGTACAATGGAAAACCATGTGAGGATCTTAACATAAATGATAACTACCACTAGCATAAGGAATACATTCCCAGTCTTTCAGCAATACTCACAATCACAGACTACACTTCACTATGTAAAACTAGAAAGAAAAGCTTAGCAAAGTACATGAAAATATAAATAGTGGCATCTCAGCTTCTGTCTAAAGGTTGTATAGAAGCCTGAAAAAGACAGGATAACCACGCCTAATCAGCATACTATACGGTAGGTATTTGTGTTCTTACTTTTTGTCTTCACCTAACAATCACAGATTTTCAGGGGCTTTATTTTAGTTACAGTGGACCTATGAGGACAACTGAGATGTAAACAGTCTTTTTGAAGATCTACCCATACACTGTTAGATTCTCCCATACCACAAACAGTCTCTGACCCTACCACAAGATAAATTTCTGAATCAATTCAGTGACTTTACTAGAACTGTGCTAAACACTGAATTTTGTCTTTTTGTGAGATGACATAAGTCAAACAAGACAGAACTCCTTACAGCACAAGCATCCACACAGCTTACCTGCTACCACTGTCGGTGAAAGAAATTATTATGCCCTACATCTGGTGTGAATGCAAGCATTCCTAACCCTCCTCCCATGCCTTAACTAAAACTGTAATACAAAAACAAGCATAAACTGGCAACATGACAAGTATCACTGTCGGCAAGGTACTTCTTTTATGAACAAGCCATGCAGCCAAACATGTTAGCTGCTGCAGAGGAAAGAGTGCTTTTGCTTCATCCCTAAGTTGATAGAGATCCACTCTGCGTGTTACTTTACATTGTGCAGGAAGAAGTAGTAGTTACAAGTTCTGGCGAATGAAGTTTTGCCAAGACAGATGAGCCTTCCTTCCTATGCTATAGAACAATCATTATTTCAACACATGGCCTGAGCAACAATCATGTATAGCATGATAGCCTTTGTTTCATATGCAGCTATAATCTCGTTAAGAAAACAAACTGCAAGTTTATTATGTTGGCAAAGCTGACTTGTCCACATTTAGGCTCTGACTTGGTTATAAACAAGCATAGTACAAAACCTACCATACATATTAGACCTTTAATAAAAGGATATGGCCCACTGGGAAAGAGATTCCAAGATACAGAACAAGACTCTAGGTTGTTAAAATGGACCACATTTCCATACTGAAGATAAGCCCAGCATCTGACTGTAGTAAACATGCACAAGGCACAGTTTGGCCCCCTTGGGAAAGGTATCATGATCCCAACAAGATCTCTTACAAAGAACTCAAAAAACCCAAAACAAACAAAAAACACTAAACAGAATGAGTCACTACACAGAGAGGAAAAAAAATATCTGCATCACACACTACAAAGAAAAAGTTGCAGAGAAGAGGCAAGACTGTTCATTACCTTGCACTATTTTAATTCAGAAAGCCTTTTTTTCTGAAGGAGGGGAAAGGGGTAGGAAGTACAGATTTTCTATGTTCAGTTAACTAGAAACAGCAAACTCCCTCCCTTTGTCCCTCCCCTACAACTACTAGCTTCACACATCTGCATTGTTACCTTCACTTTTTCTCTTCTCAGGCAGCAGAAAAGACAATTTTCATCAAAAGACCAATCAGAAACACCTTCAGGCTCACAGTCTGTAAATCAGAGGAATAGCAAATTACTTCATATTCATAAACCGCGACACAACTGGAGCCAAAAGAGAAATGCTGAATTAAAGACCTGTTTCACAACATTCTTGCCTGCATTCTGAGGATGCAGACTTCATTTCGGCCATTTTTCTAAATCCCCAGATTACCAAACTGTATACATTTTATCTATGCACAACAAATCTGTTTTTCTGAGCACTGCCAAATACACTCCCAGCTACATAAAGATGAACGCACACTCATTAGTAATTTTAGCCAATATGAAACTAACTGTGAGCACTGCCTGGGGGAGGGGGGAAAAAAAAAAAAAAAAAGCAGAAATCACCACGGTAACACACATTTTCTAGAGGCAGAGCTGGGGCTGCTTCTGTCATTAGAAATGCAGAACAAGATACAAACATAGAGATTGAATACCTTTAAACAAACTGAGATCTTTTAATAATCCAGGTCCAAACAGGCCTTCTAGAATACTTTCAAACCCTAAAAGCAAATAAAAGAATTGTTAGCTTTCTAGATTAAGTACGTCACTACAAGAATATTCACAATAGCAGTTCTATATTTATCTGTTCCAAGAACAGAACTCAACGTGTTTTCTCTAAGTATTACAAGAAACATGGGTCAATTGTGATGACTGAATTACTGACAAATCATAGCACAATCTAGAGTCCATCGACTCCTGTACTTTTGTAAATAGCTAGGTTAAAAACAAAGAACATTACCACATTGAAATAAACCATTTTGAAAAGAAAATAGGAAGCTGTACATTCTACAACATGACCAGGTAGTTTCTATATGAAAAAAATTCTCTCGCCTGAATCTCCAAACTAAAATAAGGTACATTTTCCCCAATTTAAAAAAAAACCAACATACATTCTTCCATCTGAGTGGCATTCAGTTACTTTTCTGAATTTCAGCAAATGTTAGAATCTGTGTTTCCAGAAGAGTTACAGGATTGAGGAGATAAAATTCAAAAGGAAAGGGATTCAGCAGTGCCATGCCACTAAGGAACCAATTTCCAATCGCAGATCCACATCTAAGATACACAGTGCGATCTACTTCAATGCCATGATTTATGCCTCACTTAAAAGAAATCTAACCAATTTTAGTTTATTCCAAAAGAGGAAAAACCTTTACCGAAATTACTGCCATTATTTGGAAATGTTAAATCAATATTACACTAAACCCCTGCTGGCAGTAAAATCTACAGAGCTATTAACTACGCAATACTGTGAGTAGACAGGTTAGCAGAGTGAATATGAAAAGTACAAAGAATACTTTAAGGGGGACAGACAAATTCCACCTGCTTATAAAAATGGGTTCCAAATATGACCATAAAACTCAAGGCTACAACTTACTGTATGGCGTCTCCCCCATTTAACACTTTTGCTTTGTAGGTTTAGTAACAGTTTGCATACATCTAGGTGCAGCTTCTCCTACTTGCCTAAATCTTTTGAGAGGCAGAGGAAATGATAAAAAAAAAAAAAAAAAAAGACACAAAAATACAGTTTCAAATTTAGAGAAACTTGCAGGGTGAATCAGGGACAGATAAACTACCTGAAATAGTCACTTTAAGAAAACAGTCGAAATCTAAATGATCACATGCCATGAAGGAGATCCATTATTACATTGCAAAAGAGCAGTCATTCTAAAATAACTCTGACTTAATACAGACCTAATATCAAAGCTATCTTTTGGAACGCATACCTCAAAAGGAAAGGACAAGTAGCATTACACCCCCTCCCCGGGTGTCAGCAAGAGTGCCAGGGCACTAGCATCTTCAGATATCAGATTCAGAACCCTAGAGAATTGGTGGCCTGTAACACAACTTAGATGGCCAAAGTATTGCTGGGGTACACCACCATCCTTGATCTAACATCAGAGGCTGACACTAAAAATCTAATCTCAGAAAGGACCAAGCAAAGAATAAAACAAAACCAACCAAACAAAAGAAAACAAACAAAAATTGAGTGACGGTGAAATAACAGTCAAGAGTAAAGAGAAACAGGGAGAGATCAGAAAACAAGGTGGAAGAGGAGAAACTAGAAAAAACATCTCATTGAACAGCACCTTGTCAGGCAGAGAAGTAGCACTGCCTCCAAAAAAAGCCAATTCAGGCTTCAGGAAGTGGCAGGAACAGTGGGAAAGGGCCGACCAACCTGACCTAGAAGAAAAATAGGAGAATCAGGGTATTGACCCATAGGTTTATAATGCTGACTCTTTTATGGGTAGTGATCCCTCAGAATTTGTATCTGAAATGAAACCTTGAAAAAAACAGCTAATCAATCTCATTCTTTACCCTTTTGTTTAAAAAATTATATTATATATATAAATAAAAATCCAAAGAGCTCAGAAATTTTACTCAAACTCACGACTCTTAAAATAGTAACTGCCAGTGACTCATGCCCCACAGTTTGCCATGCATGCAATTGCACACTGAAGTCCCTGCCAAGTTTTACAGCCTGGATATTGTACAATCATAGTTTGCTAGCCCACTGTTCTCAGTGATGCTAATGCCACTCGGGTTTTATTAATATTAAATATTGGATTTAGCAGTTGCATAGCAACAGCAGAACATCTTATGTGTAATGCTTGACATTAAAAAAGGCAAATAAGGGAAGTATGAATGTATTCAAAAATTATACTAAAGACTGGCAAAACTGCCATGAAGCTGAGCCCTATTCCCCCCCAAATGCAAAGTGCAATGCAGTAAAGACAGTATAAGCCCTGCAATGTAGTATTCAGTCATTCAGGACTCCAAAAGAGCAACTGTGTACAGTTAATCATGCATAATACATTGAAAACAAAATCTTGAAAAAGGAGCTGCCTACTTTTTATAGTATTTTTTCTCTCCATTGTCACTGCTCTTAGAAGCTTGAAAAGAACATTTCTTTTCCCACCGACTGTCCTTTTCCATTTGGCAGATGATATTTTCCTGCATTTCAAATGGAACAGAAATTAACATGGCTGCCTCTCTTGAATTCCAGTTTCTATATTTTCATCATCTGTATTTCAGTGTCTGACAGTTCACAGCAGCTGAAGAGCAGGGCCAGTGGAAAAGTTGCAGGAATAACAGAATTAGAAAAGAGAAAAAGGGAAGAAGATCCCAGTATTTCAGAGCTTTCTCTTAGATACATTCCTCACAATTAAAGCAACCATACATTTAACCCTTATAATGTTACTGGTGACCTACACAAGGAAAAATGTCTTTTGGGTGTTAGTGTAAGAACTTAGAAAAAAGGTGTTTGTTCTTTTTTAAAAAATACATTTACAAAGCATCAAACATCTTCTCTACCTCAGAAGGCTTGCCAGCAAGTGAAGAATTAGGAAAAAAAAAAAAAATCCCATAAAGAACAAAGAAAACCCTTAGTACTGGAGCAAGGGTGGAATAACTTTTTAAACGTAGAGGTTGTTACACACTTACTACTATTTTACAATTGTTTGTTCTAAAAGTAAAGCAATATTTAAGAAACATTCTTTAAAGCATCCTCTGACAAAACTTTTATGCTAGAGGTAACAAACACAAAAATTAAAACTAAAAAAATAGAAAACAAAAAGAGAGAGTTGACTATACAGTTTTCAGTATGGTCAAATTTCACTAGTTTTGTCTCTGCACCTAAATAGTTTTATTTTCACCTTTTCTGGCATTTTCATCCTCCCTTCTGTAACCAAATATTTTAAGTCATAAATTTAAACTGTAATTATAGTTTGCTGCTTAAAAATTTACCTTCAAGCTTTGCAACAACAAAAAATAAAATCCAGTTAGATCCTCATATCTTTTGCCTTAAAACCGAGAGCACTTGTAATGATGAAGTAGCTACCAGGCTCCTTGAGATAACACTATTAGAGAAGTTGATAGTCCAAGACAGTACTTTACTAGCTGATCTCTAGCAATGTGGATAAGCCAAAGACACATTCAACCCTTTAAAAAACAGGAATGCAAGATCTTCAGGAGATAGGGATGCATTTCTGGACTGCCACTAACACAGAGCCTAGCATTTCAAACAATGGTTTTTTTTTCCCTGCAACAGCACAGCTCAAACATACCCTTTAATACTCACTACATAATTCAGCCCTACATACGTATCTAGTCAAAGCAGTAAAGCTTGTACCACTAATTAGAATTCAAATAATTTTGAGAGTAGTAAAGAAACGAAAGGCCACAATCCACCTTTACTATTACATAAATTATTAAAGAACTCCAAATAAACAGGAACATAGCAAGGACCCTGGAGGAAGAAAATAAAACCCAACATACATAGTTATCAACTCTTCAGCCCTAATCTCTGAATATCGATTTGTAAGCTAGATCTCAATAGACTAAGTAAGTACCAGGCAGGGCAGTAGTTAAGTATAATAGATTTGTAGACCAACTCCAACAGAAAATAAGGTAACTGATTCATCAGCATTTATTTATAATAAGCAATCAGCCTAATACATAGCACTTTGCACTTTAAAAGGACAACTTCAAAAAGCTGGAAATAGAGTCAAATCAATTAAGACAACAGTTGTCTACATCTTTTGTTTTAATTTCTTAACTATTTAGGAACTTTATACTAGAAACCCTCAAAACAGTATCATGGGAAAAAAAAAAAAAATTGGACCTGTTCATTAAAAAGAAAACAAAATATCCCACACAAAACCCCCAAAAATCCAAAGCCACAGTGCAACTAAGAGCAAAAGCACAGAGGAGACAAGAGGTTGGAAAAGGGAAAGAGGGATTCAAAGCAAAGAACATAAATCAAAATTCAGAAATGTTACAAAGGTCAGAGCAAAGAGATAAACACAGCTTTGAAGTAAGCAAAGATAAAATCAAAAAGAAGGTACATATGCATGTTATCAAAAAAAAAAGTTTACAAGAATATGGTAGTATATTAACATTCAACAGAATGGCATATGATCATTCAACAAAACCTATCAAGGTGCTGTTATTTAACATTTTTAAGTTAACAGTCTTGAATTGCAATGGAGGTGATTTATTTTTTTTTTCCTGGAAGTTACTCAGAGAATGTTTGCAGCAGTGTTTAATTCCAGAAAGTCTTGGAATATTGAGGAAGTTCCCATGGGCTGGAGGAAAAAAAAAAAAAAAAAAATCATCCCTTTGAAATGTCAAAACATTAAATAGGTAAGTACTGGGGTCTCAACTTGGTAAAGGTTTTCAAAAACAAGAACAGCTCAGAGGACTACTGAGGAATTAACAGCAAAAACAGTGTCAATCAACATGAGCTTACAAAAATTACTTAATTTTACTTTTATGAAACAAAATTTCATTAACAACAGTAACAGGTTTGATAGAATATTTTTAGATTTACATAACATTTTTGGGCTGACACAACACATTTTGACTAAAACCAGCCAGGAAAAAAAAAAAAAAAAATTAAAAAACCCGACCAAAACAAAACAAACAAAAATCAGCCAAATACATATAAACCATTTTAAAAATCTATTAAGTGACAACTCTTGAAATGTTCGTGTCAATGAGAAACCACTGCTAGCGAGGTCCATCAAGTATTGGTTCTTGGCCCTCTGTCATTTAACATTTTAGTTGGTGACTTGGAAGAAAGCAGTCACTAAATTTGCAGGATACACAAAGACAGAAAGAACAGCAAATAACAAAAGGCCCGGGTCACAGAGGCTGATTACCAAAGCAAATGCAATTAAACACTACTTCTGAAGGGTGGTGGAGGGGAATGAAGAAAGCCACAAAACACACATCTCAAACAGGAAAAATAGCTTCTCAAAGACATACCCAGATCCAGCAGCTGAAATCAGAAGCTGATCAAACTCAGCCAGATATTAGACACTCTTAATTTTACAAGTGTCCAACTAAAGACACAAGATATGCACTCCAGGACCAGACTGACGCTTTCCCTACCTTAGGATTCTGGAGGTGTTATTTAGGGAAGCGTGGGCTGGCCGCTAAGATCTATTCCCCTTGTACTCTCCCCCAGCACTTACATTCATCATGATAGGAGTCTCATTAACTAGTAGGAAGCAAGAGCCACCACCATCACATCAGGTTCTTATTGGATTTCTCGTGCCTAGATTTTCTGGTCAAGATTGGATATATTTATCCACAGCTATGGGATTTGAAACAGGAATTAATTCAGAAAAATCCTACAGTCTATGTGTAACACGGGAATTCTGTCTCTTTCAGGACAAAAATCTATTAAACTTGAATGTTTCAGTCACAGGCATCTTAATAGAAAAGCAAGACCAAGCAACAAGGGAGGAGAAAAAAAAGTCACAGGACAGTTATTAATATACACCAAATCTCAGGACATGCATGTAATTATAAGTTGAGAATATTCTTTTATTCATGCAACAAAATAAAAGAAACTCCCATCCACCTAGATGAGCGATCTCGTTATCTGAATGGAGCCCAGTTAAGTACTCCAACTACCAGTTAAGCCAACTTTGTCTTAGCTTCCTGGGCAGCAAAGAAAAAGCTGTGCATCTTCAGCAATTTTTCAAAGTTCATGCTTCCACATTCTTGTTAACGGAACTGCACTGCTCAGGGACTTACTGCAGACATCCCTGCTCCAGAGACAACAGATGCCTTAGTAAATCCAAGGTCTTTCCAGGGACCTTAAATATCAATAACCTGGTTCTGTAAGAGCAATACAGACATATGTACAAAAGAAAACAACTAAGGATATTAAGACAGGTACTGTTTAAAGTAACAGGTATAACCAAGTCCTATATAGCAACACGTAGCTCTTCTATAGCTTTTTTTTCACCAGAACATCTTGTGTTCCCAAGACAAAATATGTGGTATCATCTGCTGAGGTCCCTAAACAGGCCCTCGGAGCTCAAGAGAAAAAGAATCCTTTGGCCTTAGACTAATGTTTTATTCACTGTAGAACAGCATCTCCAGTAGAGAAGTTACATTTGAAGCCAACAAGGTACATGTTTTGTCAAACAGCCATTTCACTGTTACAGTAACTCACCACAGCAATAAACTGAGAAATCAAAAAAGGAACAAAAACATATGAACAGTACTTATCTGCTGCCATAGCAGAAGTACTTCTGAGCATCCATTCTGCAAGACTTCATTAAAATTCCACTAATGGTCTGTAATTTTAATAAAGAAGCTGCAGCAGGCCATCCTCAGTCTTTTCTCCAAGCATCCCTCTCAACCAAGCAATTCCTTTTCCTCAGAGAATCAGACCTAGGCACATTTTCTCTGATGCAATATCAAACTTGCAGCAAGGCATTTAAAAGTTAATGAGCTAAATATGACAGAAATCAGCTACATATCTCAACTACAGTACTGCAATGCACTTGCCTTCACAACAGGAAAGAGCCCTGCCAAATCCCCTAAACGGGGTAAGATCTCTCCCCTCTGCAGGGGAGAACAGAGAAGCAAAGAAAGCAAGTTATCAGGCTGCTTTGCAGTGATAGAAATGGGAACAGGTCTCCCCATCCTACATTGGCACTCTTAACTGGCAGATTATCTCACCGTTTACAACTGAAAAGTCACCTCCAAGAAAACCCAGATGTGACAAGTTATAAAGCTTGTTGTGAGAGTACAGAGTATAGCAAGGCAAAAGGCATAATGCAGACAATCACCTGTCCCACTCCCACAAGGAATATTTTTGTGTATGTGATATATGTGTGTGTGTGTGTGTGTGTGAGAATTGCATGAAGGCATGCAACCATCTTATCTCTAATCATAAGCCTCAGTAGCAGAATTCAGAAAAAGCCAAGGACTCTCTGCAATGGCTGTCTCAACATCACCTCAAGATACAGCAACTGCTCTGGCAGACTGAACTGTAATCTTCATGTGGATTTGCGGGGGTGGGAAGATCCTCCGATTTGTAGATACGGCATCACTAATCTGGCTAGTTGTTCAGGTTGGGGGTTGTGGGCTTTTGTTTCACATTTTAACTCAAGATCAGGAGGTTTATTATACGACTATCTGGTTTTCTTCACAGCCAGTCACCACCAATATGCAGGACCTGACTGGAATCTTCTCATGTAAATACATGCATTTTATTACTTTAGAAAATAAACCAGAAAATACAGATATCACAAAATGGCAAAGCATGACAGCAGAAGAATCTCAGTAACTACCAACTTTTTATGTATTCTTAAAAAGTCAGTTTTTACTTAATGGCAGAATAAGATATAAATTAAAAAAAAAAAAAAAGCCCCAAACAAACTTTAACACTAAAAAGTGAAGTGGGAGTTGTTTCTCAGTATCTCAATTCAAAGACGGTGCTTATTTGTTCAATTCCAGGTCTAGAGTTCCAGCAGGCAACCAGGTACAACTTTCACTGAGAAGAAACTATATCAGCTAGCTAGAAGTTTATAAACAGATTAAGAGAATCAAATAGCCCAAGAAAGAGTGCTCAATAGCATCACCACAGAACAGAAGTTTTTATACAGAGACCCAAATGTTTCTCAAACTCAGGGCTATTTTTTCCATATCCAACAGTGTTGCATTGTTTATTGCTGCAAAATAAAAACCTTCAAACTTTTTTCCTGTTGGAGACCACATGTTAATGCTTCACTCCCAAGCAAAGTTAAAATGACGTTCATTAATTACCAGTGTTTATCCCCATATCCCATGCTCCCCTGGCAGAAGCATAAGAATAGCCTTGCAAAAGACAGAATTTATCTGCCTGGAAAATGCCTCCCACACAAGAGAAGATTTCCAGCAACATCTATTCACTGCTCCACTTTATTTCCTGACCATAGTAATGCTCATTCCACAAATCAGCCAGTATCAGGTGTGCTGTCAGAAACAGCATGCCACAAGTATGTATAGCAGAGGCCCAAGTCAGTTTAAACCATAGAGGAACCCTCCCTCTCCATCAAAAGTTGTATATGTGGAAGCACAGGACACCAGTGCCTTCCAGCCCAGCCACAAAAGATACGCATTGGCATGGTGCAGAAGTGTGAGTTAGAGTGGCTGAGATACTAGCAACATTTCATACTCCATAGCAGCCCTATTTGAAGAGGGTTGCCTTCCCCCAGCAACTCAGTCCTGCCCCACATCATTCTGTTTGCAACACACAGCCACCTACTTAAACAATTCAGCTAAAAAACAGCCCAGAAAGGGTAAGCACAAGCTGCTGAATTCATTTAAATGAGGACTACTAGCAGAAAAAAGCTCTACCAAACCACAGCTTTGATCTAGCAAACCCTTGGAGTGTGACTCTGTTTTTACCTCCTTTATCACAGGAGGTCAGTTATATCATCATTCATTACTGAATTAACTCAATATATTCTTCTCTTCTTTCTGGATCTCAAAAAAAAATCTACATAGATTTTTAAAATCTATGCAGGACTCTGCAAAGGGAAATGAAAATGTGATTCTACTTAGGAAACTAAATATAGTTGTATCACTCATCACTGAAAATCGATGATCTTCCACAAATAGCATAGACACGTGAAAGTTTATTGAATGTTTCTTAGTTGAGAGGTAAATACACTAAGCTCACCTGTAAGGTAAAAACTGCTAAGGGCTTTTTTATTCTGTTATTTGTGATTGTAAAATCTGTCTGATGTTAAATCACCACAATAAGCCACTACATAATTGCCCCAATGAAGAGTATGCCTTCTGAATCCAGCTAGCTAACAGCATCTTGAAAAATCTTATATGCCAGTATATCTAAATTCTGATAAAGAACCTAACAGAAGAAAAGAAGAACCTAACAGAAGAAAAGAAGAACCTAAATCACGGGAATGAAGCTGAATGATCGCTACAGTGAATATGAAGCACACCTGATGTTTTGAGAAGGCTTCCCAGAAACTCTGGAAAAGTATCCTTAGCCTTTTCAGATGGACTGTTCAGTTTTGTCTCAACAGAAAGGATAACCTAGGTGAAACCAGTGGGTGATGCAGGCAGCTACACATAAATGAAAGGGTAACTGAAAGCAGGGCAGGGGGGCAGAAGTTACCCACTTTAAACAAAAAAAAAACTAAACCAAACAGATCAGCGCACAGAGAGAAGTGTCTTAACACTGAAAGACAGGAGCACAGAATTCGTACTAACTACAGAGCAAATTACAGTAACCAGTTGTCACCACTGATGTCACATTTGAAAGTACACTTCAAGCAGGGCATTTGTGAGTCTATGACACAAGGTGCAAACGCAAAGGGAGCACAACTAAGCCTAACAGCCCCCTCCAGTTTTATGGTCATTTGCACGACAACAGTTATCAAGAGCACAATGACAACTCTTGCACACAAGATATAGCTGTGTTACTATTGTTACTCCTGTGTCGACAGAACTAAATACTAGCAGAAATATTCTTACCTATCCTTCATTCACTCCTCGGGTTATGCCTATGCACTAAAGAATCTGCGAGCCCTGATATTCCTCTGGAAACAGAGAAACATAAGCACAGCTGCTGACAACTTTGTAACAAAAGACTATAGCAGCAAAACAATTTGGTGCCGAATAAGTTGTGGGAACTGAAATTGCCAGATGTGATGCAGCATTAGTCAGTGTAGACTGAGAGCAGTGAACCTTCTTTAAAAAAAAACAACACACAGATGCAAGAAACTGCAGTAAACGGCTATAAGACAGCCTGGCCTTCGGGGTTTAGTGGAAATTTTCACAAAGAGCAAGTGACTGATAAATCTCTCTCTCACTTCTGATGTCATGTAATGTTTACCATCATTTCATGTAGCAACTCTTTCAATCTTACTAACATTTTAGCTTCAGATACACATCATCAATTCTGTAAACTATGCCTGCAGATGTGCTTCTCAGGAGAAGCACCTGGTTTCTGTAAGGTATTTTGTGTCCAGCTACAACTGGGATTACACTGAGCTTTTATTTTTCCTCCTTGACAGCAACACGGGACAGAAGAAAGGCTACTTAACATCAGGCATTTCTATTCACACTTTTCACTGGCAATACAAACAGCTGTACAGGTACATACAGAAGACAATGGGGGGGGGGTGGAATCAAGTTTTGCTTGCCTTATTTCTGGACAGGAACAATTTTCTGGCCTAGCCCAGTTGTGTCAGCAGGAACAAGTGGCAGGACCAGGGACAGCTTCAACAGCAATACTGCTGAAACCAAGACCTGTTTGATTTCCTCGTTCGCTTTCTCAGATTGCCTTTCCCTTATTCAGATTTGAGACAGACATCTGAAGTAGGTACTGGATCACTGCTGAAGACTGTAGTCAGAAAGAAATCCCTTGGGACTGGAGTGATGCAAAAGTCACATGACAGAGAACACATCTTTTATGATGGCCATTCAGCATTTCAAAGTTACACCCGAGTATCTTTTCTGTGAAGCTACAGTGAATTTAGTGTCTACAGGTATATTTAACAGTTTACGCTGCACTTAACTGAGTTATACACACAGTAATTTCAGCTCCTATCATCACCTAGGCCTTCCTCAAGCCAAGCAGTTCTGTGCAGCTTTTTGACACTGCCCAGACTTCTCCATCTCATTTACTCCAGACCTTCTAGAATTCCCGAAGTACAGCATGTTATTGGCCTTTCATAGTTAAGGAAGTAAAACATTTAATCCATTGCACTTTGGTTGAGGCCACCCACTTCCCTCATAATTTTTGTTTTCAGTCTAGTTGGAAGTTCTCTGCTTGAAAGCAGCATGTGTGATCTGAACTTGAGAGAAGACAGCAGTCCCACACTTTCTGCATACTAAGTTTCTCAATGTCACTGAATTACAGCAGAAGCTTAGAATATGTTCAAGTTAATCAAATAACGGGTTTCTAGTCAAGAACATCAAACTGTTACAAAGACAAACATCTGGAGATCAGCCTTCTAGAACAACCAGCCTTGCTCCAATTTCATAGTTGCTATGTCAATAAAAAGGTCTTAGCAGACCTGTTACTGCCTCAGGTCTGTTCGAAGAATGGAGTCCTGTTTAGGACATCCAGTAGATCTAAAAACAATTATTTGATGCTAAGTGAAGAAACACTGGAGATCACTCAGCCTTCTAAGAAACTGCCTACCACAGGCCTTCTCTTCAAAATCTAAGTTAAATTTTCCAGGTAATCCACACACACACTTCTCAAACTCAAACTCAGCATTCCACATTACATTGTATTTCTGAATCCCATGGAGACCAAAATATCAGTAACAACCTCTATATGAAGAAACAAGAGAAACACTTCACAGTTTTGAGTGCCACTTCGCTATAAAAGCTTTAGTTTTTCACATGAGAGTCACTGTCTACTTACACCCAAAGCAGTTCTTTTTGTAACTTCTGAACACTACTTTCAAAGCAACATCTCAGAAACCGATTTCCTAATCCATGGCTAGGAACTGCCGGCAGTACAGCCATATAAACAGGGAAAGAATTTGATACTAACTGCGCTTCTGCAAGCGACACGGTAACCACCTAATCCTGAGGGATTAAAAATCTAGATAGCCCTAACAGATACACAATGTTACAAGACAAGTTGATGTCTATGACACTTTGTAAATATCTTCCCTTAAGGTCATTTTTTCCCTACAGATTTCTTCATACCTAAGTTTCTCGGGGGGGGGGGGGGGGGGGGGGGGGGGGGGGAGGGGGGGGAAGGTACCACGCACATGTAATGAACAAAGTATGGCACAGAGTTAACAAATTGCCAAATACAGTGTATGCAAGAAGCATTAATAACAATTTAATGCAACTGCCTTGGTCCCCACTTCTGTCAATTTTATACTTTAAATCCTATTAAGGTTATATCAGATATAGCCAAATTTTTTAGAAGTGTTCTTTGACACTAGAAACATTTCCAGGCTCAAGGAATATTAGACTTCTAGAACACACTGTGCTTCACCAGATTTAATAAAATAAACAATAGTACTCAGTAAGTCTCAAATTCCCTTGAAAAGCTTGTAAGCAACCGTAAGAAACTTGCTTTTCTATAAAATCACAGGAATAACACCAGAAGGGGTGAGTGAAGAAATCTGCCACTAAAATAAAATGCAGTGGGATACCAGAACAAGTGTTGCAAAACACTACATTTTCCTAGCACTAGTTCTGAGAACATCTGTCAGAGTATCTAAGGTAAAGAACTGAAATCTTACCTAAATCTATTACCTATATACAGAGCTGGACAGTACAAATGAAAATCCAAGCAGAGAAACTATAACCAATTACTTTAAACTGTTAGCCAAGAAGATTGGCAACAGTTTTAACAGAAGAAATTCAAACCACACAAAGAGAATGCTCCTTTCACTTACATGAGGAAAAACCAAAGTGCACTGCAAAACTAAGGGTATAGAGGAACCTGCAAAATCATCAGCTACACAATGAACATTGTACTCAGCATCAAATTCACTTCACTACTGTAAACAAGTATTTAAATTACCATTTCAGTAATTAAATTAGATATAGTAGTTGAATACATGAGACACTCCAAGAGGTGTCAGAGTCAAAAAAACATATTGAAAAATAGCCGTTAGTTTAACACTGACTTCTTTATCTTTGAATTGCTAATTACTGCCAGACAGTTGCTTAACATAACAGAAAACATGAAATCTCATTTTGCAATAACTACACAATCACAAAACACATTTTTAAAGGAAGCTGCATTATAAAATCTACAAAAATAGTTCAGCATAGGGTTTACTCTTCCAGACAACTGGTTCCTTACAAGTACCAGAATAGCGTGACCTGTGATGCAAGGATTCAAGAAACTTCAGTGTGCAATTTTATTTTTTTGTTAACACTTATTTGATGCAAGTATTTCTACACATATTTGACTATTTCAAGTATTTAAACATCTCTCCTAGGGGCTGTATTCATGCATTCAGAAGTCTGAAGTGGTCTTTTACAAATATCTTGAACACAGTCTAAAGGTTTTATATGTTCTTGGATTAACCTACAGTTAATCTTATTAGACAAAGAGCCAAGATTTTCAAGAATGAGTGCTAAAGCTGTAACACTAAATAAGCCTGGCTCATTTAAAAAGCAACCCTGAAATTCTTCCTACTTCTGCCCCCATTTTAAAGTCACCAATAAGCACTAGTCAGATTGCAGAAAAACTTTCTACCAGCAGGCTTCTGAATATGCATAATGCCAATAAAGCTAATTACATTTCAAAAAATAATAATCTATGTGCAATTAAGATACTGGCAACATTTTAATGCAAAAAATTGTTTAAATATACTAACATCCTAGTCTTGGGATATCCAGTCAAGCTACGCAAAGAGATGTGTTTGTCCCTTGCATACTCCCAAATGTGGAAGTAGGATCAGAAACTGGATCTGGAAGAAAGGGTAAACAGCATGTTAGTTAAATTCACAGAGGATACTATGTTTGGAGATGTTGCAAACATTAGTGAAGACAAATACATAAATGACCTAGAGAGAAAATAAAATTAGTTTGGAAACCAAAATGTCTCATGAAAAATAATTTCAAACACTCAATGCAGAGGAAACCCAAGGATGGGGGAAGAAAAAGTAAAGTGAAAGAAACCTAAAAGCAGCAACAGTGGACAGTCAGCTGAATAGCTGCATTGAAAACAGTTTGGAGTTGCAGAGGCATCAAACAAAGCAGGGAAATTGAAGTTCTTTCTACAGTCTTTGCACTAATAACAATAGCCATGTCCTCGCACAACTGCCAGTGACTGAAAAATTCTCCTTCACTCCCAGCAAGTGGAAAGCTCTTCTCAATGGCAAATCAAGTTCTGCAGGAGGTAGGGTTTAATTTTTTTTAAGCAAAGTTAACATACGGTTAGCATAAGCCTACACAGCAGGTTCTTCCAGTACTTCTGCTGCTCGTAGCTTTGTGCAGAACAGGAGGAAGCTAACAAAATGAACCCATTTTTACAGGTGCGACTCAACCTCGTATTGTTCAGATTTATTCACGTGGTCCTTGAGGAAAGAAACCAAAACAGCTACTTCCATGGAAAAACACAAAACGAACCAACAAAACCAAAAAAAAACCCCAAACAAAAAACCCTTTACCCTTTACTTTTTCCTTGAAGTTACCTTCCTGAGAATGACATCCACTCATCCATCACAGTAGATGTCTGCACTATCCAGCTTTAAGGGCAAAGGCAACAGGAGCAAACAACTGACTCTACCTTTGGAAAGGCTACAAGAGAATCCCCACCCACAGCAGCCAGATAAATGTAAATGCATAAGTTTAAGTAACCAGCATACATCCTCAAGGATTGTCAAGCCTTTGCTCTTCAGAAATACTTCCAGGCACAAACTAAAACCCATTTATCCTGCTTCATTCCCAAATGAACAGATTAGGCTAATTTTGCAGAATTTGTTACCCTCAGTAACAAGACTTATGTGAGGCATCCATGCAAATACTTTATACTCAGGGCAGCCCACAGGTCAAATAGGAAATGAAAAAAAACAAAACCCCTTTTAATAGAAGTCATCTTTCTGTCTATCATATTGCTGAATATTGGGACAAGCTCTGGCATGGAGGCCTGTGCTTCAGTTTATGCATATCATCATCACATGAACAGGAGACTGAAGGTTTTCCCTCCTCTTGACAACTGCTAAGCTACATGATTTGTGAAGTAAGTCATCCTAGGAACAGTCATCTACAGCTTCTGCTTGTGGTGTGATGGCAAGAACAAAGAAACAGTTCCTACCAGTCTGCCTGATCTTTGACAGACTGGTTGGTCCTGCATATTTCAATAGAGATTTGAACGACAGATACCCAGGCATCCCTCAAGCCAAAGGCACATGAAACACAGCTTTTAAAAGTACTGTAGTACCATTTCCAAGCAGTGCAAACTACAGGGACAGTACAGAACAGAGAACCACATCACCTCATTGAAGAACTCAATGCATTTTACAGAGATGTAAGGCTTTGGACATGACAAAAATTAATCTTTGCTTTTTGCACCAGGGAATATTGTCAAGGTATCTATGTAATCTTTTGCTCCTTTTGAAGGATCAGCATTAGTGTGAGGTAAAACTCACGTAGGCAAACTCCAATCAGGCCTACAGCTTCAAAGCAGTCTCACAAGCATATCTTCCAGCAGTAACAGCAATTTGCAGCCCTTTCCTTCTCTGCTCCATCATTCATTTCTACCCCTGCATTCCATCACTTACACTGGTGCAAGTTCATGAGACTGTGCAAGGGACGTGTGATTTTGCATCCCACTCACACTCCCCTTTTTATTTTTTTAAAGGAGTAACTTCCAGAAGTTAACCTTTGCATAAGAATAGCAGTTCAAGCTTAAGACAAAGGTTTAACTGGCCCAGCATCCATATTCCAGTAAGAGTGAAGTCTAAGTGGCCACATAAAGGGTTGCCTTAAACAATGCCATCATGAAAAGCATGCCCAGCAAACCCTGGAGTACATCTGCTAAGGAACTACAAGTGTAGCTACTGCTTAAGAGACTGTTCAAGAACAGAGCATGCACTTACTCTGATTTGTTAAACGTGTAACTGCTTTGGACTCCTTGTAAGTGAAACACATGGGAGGTGTATTACAGTGAAGATGCTGGCAAATCAAGACCTATTAGAACAGAAAGGATCTAGAATCAACAATACTATGTGCTGCATAGGTTTTTGCAGCATGCTGCTGAGAACAGACAAGATACAGGAGCAGGCTAGATTCAGGCTCCTGCAGAAGAGACCACCTCATGGGCGACAATGCTCCAATGGAAGGCAAAGGGCTCTACTGCTGAATGAGCAAACAGATGCGTTCTGAGAATGGTTCTTACTCCAGTTCTCTCTCTGAAACACCGTGCTGGTCTGACATAGCCCTGTTGTGTTGCTTGGTCAACTGTCAAAAGAGTTGCTGGCTGACAAATCTCAGCAGATGAATTCAACACAAGTGCTGAACTGCCCTTAGCTCTACCCGTTTTTTTGCCCTGGTGACTCCTGTTTGGAAGCAAGCCCTATGACAACTTTCAACCTTGCCTAAACACAAATCCCTAAACTAGCAGCTGTGCTGAATATGCATTCTGACCGGCTGACCACACAGAAAGCTCAGTCCAAACCTGCTTGGCTCATAGATCTTGTGATCAACCCACGTTATCCTCTGTGGTAGGGACTGTCTCTTGGTGAAAAGGGAAGATACTGAACTAAACCAAGAACGCTTCACAGTAGTCTGGTGTAATGAGGTATCAACTACCCTCAGGAGGTTTCCATAGCTAGAAATCTACTGCCCCTGCCAACTGGGAGAGTGCTGCCCTTAAACAAGCTGTTTCAGCACTGGCCCATCTCTCCAGCTAGCATCATAAACCTAAAGGCATACAGTACCCTTTCATTAAAGCCCAAATATGCAGATCAGTCAAATGGGTAAACAGAAACCCTTCCTTTAAGCTAACATTCAAAAGTGTATTGACCCTAATCCAAAAGGAGGACTAAGATTACCATTATGCTGTACAAACCAGAATGAAGAAATACCTATGAGAACCACTACTAAGGAATATAAATATAGATTCAGCTGTTTTCATCTCTGGAAACCACCTTTTGCTGACAGCAACTAGTGATTACCCTAATGCTTCCATTACAACATCAGCTTCTCTGTAATATTCTGTTAATTTTATGAAGAGTAAACACATTGGATATAAGATTTTTGTCCACTCACTGGAGACATACTGCAACTTGATGCTCATTCACTAGAAAGGCAGCATCAAGAGCAGAATGAAGTTTGCCTGACTCAATTGCTTTAAAGGAGGAAAAGAAATTCAACAGCAGTAAAATGCACAGGCATGTAAAATGTATGATTGCAAAATGTTCCATGTAAATTGTTAATTATGAGAAGCAGAGTAAGAAGACTCAAAATTCCACAACTCACTTATCCCAAGCTACTAGAAGACAGATTACTGCAATTTGAAGGTTACTGTAGACAGGAAGTCCACTGTGCAGCACATCTTCAATGTTTTGAAAGTACGATTACTGATCACCTGGCACTTTAATCCATGATAAATACACCTCCCCACCCCCTCAGATGCTCACTCATCTTGCATTTGCATGGTAACACAAGACTGTTCAGGGATCAGTTCCCTGATCAAACCCACCACACATCTACACAAAGTGAGGGCACTAGCACAAAGGGGGTGGTACAACTACCCTTCTCTGCAGCATTTTAAACCTACACTAGATTAAAAATCACTGTGTAACCACAAATTGTGTTTTTACAAGAAAATTCACTTCCACTGCTATGCATCCCTTGAATGTGTATTCTATTTTCCAGTGGTGAAACGAAGACCTTTCCTGAAGAACCCTCTATATTGGCCAGCATTAAACAACTGTACTCTCCTACACTGCACATTTAGGTTAAATGACATAAAATTGTTATTTCTCATAAATTACCATCAGAGTTACTGCCCAAACCTGTACACTATAAATGCAATGCAAATTCAGCTTGGCAAGGCCTGTAAGTGGACTTGCAGTTTCTTCAGAGTCAGGGTGCAATGCTTTAATTACAGCTGCTCTAGTATAACCTCTCCTTTATTTAAAAAGGAAAAAAAAAAAAAAAAAGTCTACTGAACATTTCCTGTAGCATCTTCTACACTCACTAAACATCAAGTTTAGAATGTATAAACTATAATAAATACATTTCAACATTTTCCAGTAGAATAGTGATTTCACACAGAGTAATTTCATGCCTTTTCAGAAACCAGACTCCACAAACTTGCTTACATTACTATGATGCGATACAGTTAAAAAAATAGCATAATGTTTAACTTTATTCTGGAATAATAATAACTCAAGACTCAAAAGCCAGCAGCGGTTCTATTAAATATACTTGAGGACTATTTCTGGATATTGATCTCCTTAAAAGAAAGGTTCTCTGACAAATCTACATAGGCAAATCTCTATGCTGTCCTAACCCTTAAAGCTTATTGTCTTTGGTTAATGAGTTTTCCAGGTAACTTCTATTTGACTTCCTAAGCTTAAAAAACAGAATCTGCCTGCCTTCTCCCACTAGTCTCTCCCCAGACAATATCCCCCAAGTTTTGAGTGAGAACTTTAATAAGCAAAAGCTTCTTTCTCTCTCATGGGAAAATGACAGGTACTTATTTGAAACTGGTTTTCACGTATAGTGGGAAATATTTTGTCCGTTTCCCAAATATGCATTAAGATGTGTTTGGAAGACTATCAGAGTTTAGTCTGTAGTTCCAGTACCTTAAAACTAAATAGCCATGATTTCCCTTCAGACGTCTCTTAGTTATGCTTACCCCCACCCTATCAAAAATCAGGGGAAAAAAAATAAAGGAAAACCAAAACAAAAACAACAGACCCAAAAAAAACTTCCCAAAACAAAATAAAGAAAAACTACCAACCACCACACCACTAGAAATATCTAGTTAAGGCTATATTTTTATGCAAAATCCATTACATTGCTCTGGTTGACCTTCCACCTTTCTTGTCCCTGGATTTCACAGGAACATCTCTCAACTAAACTAACTATACCATTTAGTATGGCACTCATAGCCAACTTAATCCAGAGGCTGAACAGCAAAAAATTTTTAATTCTTTGTTTTAGATGCACCTTTACATTCCTTCGGTGGACTCAAACAGGGCAAGTAATTATACAGCTATTAAAGTTTATCATCTCCTTTTCTGAAACTATTCTTTGTGAAGTTTGACCCGCATTTATGCTAAATCTGAATTTTCAAAAGAGACCTAGTTTTAGAGACACATTCATTTTCCCTCACTGGTTCCAAAAGGAAAGACTCTTGGCATATTTCAAGGCTATGATGTCCTGTTAGTTCATACTTGGTGCTATCTTGTCTACCTCCCCTCAGACTGAACTAAGAGGGAGGATCCACCTGAGTAAAAGAATGCATTACCAAGGAGATTGAAAGCCTGTAGACAAGTATTTTGCCTGTCATTCTGAAAATGAGAGTAAGCTTATGACCTTCTGTGAGGCCACCTGAAGTGAAAGATCATGCTCCCAAGACCATCTGCCTCATTCTGCTTTAGACCCCGACCCTACAGTGAGCGTGAACTGACAGCAGAGAGTGAGCTAGTTACTGCGCTAACAGCCACCGTCCATTTGCAGACTGGCTGCCATGCTGACAAAAAGCAGGAATTTGTCCACAGGAGAGCCGCACTTGTCACACCTAACCACAAGCTGCTCATGCAGGCACCACTGCCCTTCCACACTGCAAATCAACAGTTTGCAGCTCAGAGGTGCAAGACACCACTTGCAGGATTTCTCCACATACCCACATGCATGGCTTTCGGTTTGGTCCACTCACAGCTAAAGTCCCACGCACCCTGCTCAGCCTAACCTAGGACCTCTCACTAAAGCCAGACCTTGACTTCAGGACCTGGCTTACAAACAGACCCTGACATAGCTACACTGGCAAAACTATGAGGCAGCAGACCAGTGTTCAAAGCAAGAATTCTTTAATGTAATTAGTTTAAATTACTAAAGTGTTTTAACTTTGGTAAAAAAACTTTTTTTAAAGAAAGTTTTGCCACCACCAACAGAATCTCAAAACGATGCAATAAATTCAGCACTCTCAACCCTTCAAATCTGTCAGTACAAACCAGCTCTGAAATTAGCTTTGTCTGCTGCTTACAAGCAGAATCATGAAAACTCTCCTAGGCAGCACCACAGCATGCTGAGAGCAAAGATCTATCTGCCTTAAAGATGAGATCAGGAAATAGCTCATCTTTTCCCCCAAACTGAATATGAAGGAACTATTTCTCTTCCCTTACAGCAATGGAAAGCTAAGGACAGACAGAAAAGAACATTAAGCAAGGTTTAGGGTTAGGATGCTGAAATACCCATGAGCATGGTAAGCAGAAGGTGCCGGTTTCTTGGGAACTAGTGTTTTTGCATAGACTTTTTTTTTTTTTTTTTTTTTAAGTAGGTTTAGTAGTTTTAGTCCTGGAAAAAAAAAGTTTCCAAAAATAACTGCTTACTTTCTGAAGTTTGTGAGGTGTCATCACAAGCGCATTTAGCTGCTAAAGTTCATCAACATGCCAGTGAGTATAGACTAAAGCAGCTGTGATTGACTTCTCCCTACATGCCTACCCTTCCACCATCTCCCACTATACATAAAGCTGCACAAGATATTTTGAATCCTAGGGGCAGGAGCAGTCCTTGGGCTACAAGGGGTTGAGAAAATTTAAAGCCCTATCTGCTGTTCTTACTTCGAGCACAGAATTCTGTTCAAAGTACAAGCAGCAGGAAGATACAAATTCAAGATTAGTCACAGGCAAACAGATGATTTAGGAACAAGAACCAATCTGTTATAGGCAGGGAATGCAGCCTCCATGGTAAAGTAGACTACAGTTCTGCAACATCTTTAACCTACTAAGTCAATTTTTAATCTAATTTGAAACTGAGTAACTTGTTGAGCAGAGTAACCTCTGAACTCTATATTCAATTTGGTACTGTTGCTGCGTTCAGTCTGTGACCTCATCTATGGCTCTAGTAAAGTAGAGTGAGCTGGAAGAATGGTCAGGATGGAGACTATTTGGGCTTTGATACCCGTAACAGTAGCGCACCTAGGGATTACCAAACAGCTTAGCGTCCATTCCATACTTCCACATACCTTCTAGTCATTAAAACAAAGAAATCCGTACCTTCAAGACTAGAAACTTAGTTTACTTGTTATTTCAGGGTATCTGCCAATGCACTTCACAGGGACTACAGTTTACACCCCAGCCTGTGCAGTCAAAGTTCTCTTTCACTGCCATCTAAGGGAAGAGTGCTAATGAGATCTTTAGACCCAACACAAACTCTATAGCAGGAGTCTGAGCTTCACAGCAAGGTTCTTGAAAAAGAAAATACAGAAGCCCTGAGTACAGGGAGTGCAGCACTTAAAACAGACCTACATAACACCACACTAGCCTTTTCCCAGAAGTTAGCTTTCAGGTTGAAGTCTTCCAGGGTTAACCTCCTCCATGATATCTATTTTTGGATAAAAATGTACTTTTAAATAATTAGCTATGAGAAGAGAAAGGAAAGATAAAACTCAGTCCTAATCTAATAGATGACTAAATGTCAGCTCATACTCCCTAACACCTACAGCCACTTTGGAAAGGAAAAACAGCCTTTGTTTACAAATCATTTAGAGCAGTAATTTTCAAACTGTGGGCTCCTGAAAAGCATAAAGACCCCACGCAATTTAAACTATTGGCAATAGCTTTGTATTTCCACAGTTGCTTCTTGCCAACTTGAGGTTGAAAGCCACTGATTTAAGAGAGCCCAAGCAAAACACAGTTCGCTCAACAATTTAGGTTTGTTCAAGAGATAAATACAGTGTTCCCATTAGATTCAAAAGATCCTATGCAAAATGGACTTCCGCATGGCCTGTCTCAACTGAGCACTGAAGCTGTTCACTCCCCGATTGCTGCGCGTCACTCAAAAATAGCAGAGGAAAGACCAAGGGATTAGATTTTGTGAAGAGTTTACAAAAATACTCCTGTAAGATCTGAGAACTAGGTTCTCATAGCATCTTACCAGACAGTTCCAGATGATTACATCTGTATTACTTTGTATGAATGCACAGGATGACAAGGAGGACAGAAAAACATAAAAAAACAAAAAAACCAACACAAAACCAGAAATATGAGGGCAGTAGTTAAGCTAGAATAAACTAAATATCCATGGGAAACATTTCAATACTTTTTCTCCCTTCAGGAGAAGGCTCGGTACACTTGTCTTACATATCACATCCTGAAGTATGGATACTCATCTAAACCTACACATAGCCAACATTTCACACTTAGTTTTTCCCCCTCACACCTCTCCATTATTCACTCAAACCTGTAATATTTTAAAAGATATTAAGCTACAGTATGCAGATAAATGATAACGAAGGTCACTGAAATGTTCCACTTCCAGTTGAACAGGAGTACAACTTTCCCAAAGGACATTTAAATCAGCAAAGGGCACTCCCCTTACTTAGCAGTGAGGTCAATTAGATCAAGAAACTACCATCAAAACAAAAGCGTAGAAGTTTTTTCTTAGACAAGTTTTCCTCACTGTCTGTTTTGGAAATGAAGACTATCAGATGACTGGTTTTTTCCATAAGAAATAAGTAAGACCCTTGTGAGAAACCCCAGAAAAGAGATTATAGTATCATATAAACTTAAGTTTCACTAATCACTTCAAAATATACAGGAGAAAGCTCAGGATAAGGTAGCTATGCTCCACCTTTTCTAAAGGATGTAAATGAAATCACTGCTTTGAGATCGCTTTTAAGTTTTCTTAGGTCAGAAAAGGAAATTACCTCCATGCTTTTCTACTCTCTTGCTTTTGCAGAGCAAAATGGAAGTTATTAAGTGTGCACCTCTGTGAAGAGTTTTGTTCATGCAAAGGACACAATGGCATGGTTTCAGAAACGCATCTAGAGGTCACGATGAAACATCACCTAGAACACAGCTTTCATCATTTTTGCCACAATTATGAATCTTAACCCAGGAGATCACCAAACTTGAGACAATGTCTGCTATAACACCAGCTTATCTTCAACTTGTTCATGAAAAGGACAAAATAACTGCCAAAGGAGCCAAGAAAGCCAGTTTGCTATGAGCATTTAAACAAAGCCAATCCATTTTGTGTGTTCCAACATATTTTTATATTTTTTAAGACCTACAAGAGCGCAGAACACAGGAGCACAGGCTGAGAGGGCTCTTCTGCCCACAAGACTCCCCAGTTGAAGCGTATAAGCACATTATTCCAACTAACCTGTGGCTATCTCATCACAAAGTTTCAAAACTAACCCACATGTTTGTCTGCACATTAAGCACTGGTGGAATACATAAGAGCTTTGTGCATATGAATTGCTGTGGAACTACCCTGTCCTCGCAAGGCAGGAGACTGAACTCAAAGTATATTACACAGGTAACATGGAGAGCTGCCGCCTGTCACGTATGTACAGCAGCAAAGGGAGCCAAACAGCACACTGCTACAGACTGACACACACCACTATGTGCTCAGGAGAACAAGTTAAGAGCATTAGCATTATGTACTGGCCTGGAAGTATTAGACTGGGGAATTGCAAGCTGTGGGCTGAAACTTCCACATCTTTTGTTAGTATAACCAACAAAAAAAGAAACCAAGAAATGAAGAACTCTGTAGCTTGACTGCCTGTTCCTCTTCCTACTCTGGCAGTTACTCCTCTTTCGAAACATGACCACCACCCTAACCTAGTAACAGCAGAGGAGAGTGAAAGACCACATCAGATACACTCACCAACACAATCCTCTCCAGCTAAATACTGAAATGCCTGTACTATAAGCATATGCAAAAAAATGCTCAAAGAGAACCAGGAAATTTTTCATTAGTAAACTCAACTCAAGAGTTAAGATTGCCTGGTGGCCTCTGATGTCTTTCCACACTGCTGGATTCAGCTTCTGAAAGCTTTCTTTGTTAATGAATACTAGGCTCTTGTCCAGTCCTCTTTTCTCCCCCTCTTCTCCCTCCCATAAAATATCATGGTCCTCAGGGCATAAGGAACATCCTTTGTCTCCCTGCAAGTCTCCCCTGTGCAGCCACTTTGCCACCGCTTCTGGAAAAATGCAACAGGAGTACCATCTTTTCTCTTCTGTATAAGAGGAGAGGAAAAAACACATGGAGACATCATCTAATAGCAATTTTACCACATAGGAAGTGGTGTCCTGCAGAAATGTCGAAACTCCATAACCTCTGCTTTGTCTTTCGTATGCTGGCAGTGCTGAGTGCTGATGTGTAACTTAAATCTCCTACTGAGCTTTGAGAGTTGATTTTTTTCCTTTTGTCCACTCACCATGAAAGAGCATATGATGATACTACAGAGCATACAAGGCAAAATAAATCCAAGGTAAAAGGCAGATGACTCGAAGATGTCCAGACAAAGAACAATACAGCATTCTTCAAGAGAAAAAGGAAGACGCTTAAGCTCTCATTTCCCAAAAGAAGCTGAGGCCACATGGATTTATCAGAGAGAATTGAGGAACCCCAGAGGGCTTGCAGGGATACCGAGGAGAGGCAGTGTAAAGCTGCAACTTCATTAATGGAGGTACTGGACGAGAGCATTCAACACGGTTGGGAAAGCAAAGCCCACAGTTAATCATCAAGGAGAGAGCATGGTATAGCCCATGGCACTTTGAATAGGGAGAATGAAGCAATCTTCCTGCTACTGTAAATTAACACGATGCATACAGAAATTAGCACTTACTCAGCAAAAGCAACTTGGATTTGTGCATGTGTGTCAATACTAGTTGAATAGCCTCAACTCTTCATTTTCTGCCTCTCCATCCTCTGCAGATGTTGTAGCAAAGAAAGAAAAAAAGATTGTTTTCCAGTCAGGTCTAGCCAGGGAACTGATTCACCAAGCTGTCACACATAGTTGTGCCAGCACAGAGGGGACTATTTAAACCAGCTTAGACAGCACTGCTGTGAAACATAACCACAGTCTGTAGCACAGTTACAAGACAGAAGATGCAAACCTTACAGGGAGTTTACACTCCCTGCCTCTGGAGGAGGCTATTCTGTTCTCCTCTCCCCTTCATCCCATAGACGTGATCCCATCCAGTGCTTCAGATGAGCTCTCCTGCTCATCTCATTCCTAGCTAGGATGACTCAGGTTACTAAGCATTACCAGAAGATTAGCTGGTTTTGCAGCCTTCTGTCTGTTTAGTAAAAACAAGCACTACGACCCCTTTCAGCCAGAGGCAGAGCCTAGATTGGCTCAGCCCATCCCATCCAACCCTGCCCTCAGAAAATCCCAGAAGTTTTGTATTTCTCAGAGAATTAGAAATATCCATCCCAGTAACCTCTGAGAACCAAAGCTTCATCCTCTTAAGAGTGAAAACATATATACATAGAAGGGTGAGGAAGAGGACTGGAAAGTCCCCTGTAAAATCCTACAGTAGTGTCTCCTCCGCCCCAATCAGTATGACAGGGCTACCTTTCTTTATCCTTTTAAATGCCTGGTTTTCCTCAAACCTTGCTTAAACTGACTTTTAGTAAGCATTCTCACTGTTATTTTACATTAGCCATGAAAGAACACAAGTTCTCAGATAAAGAAAGAAAAAAAAAAATCAACCAAAAAAAATCCCACAAGACAGTACTTGTCTGGGTGTAAGATAGCCTAAAATGGCAGAGAATTTAGCCATTTAAGTATTACGCAATAAGGATTTAGACAACTGAGCACAAGAACTAGGATTTTGTATCATCCATTCAATTAAAGTGCAGTTATTGTATTTCTGTACATAATAGTATTTGGAGTATCATCAATATATGGCACAAACCGCCAAAAAATAGCTTAAAAATTTAGTACAGTCCTTCAGGCATTCTTTTAAAATGATGCTGTACCACAAAGCTGTAAATCTGTAGTACATATATCTCAATATAAATAGTACAAAGATCTTATCTAGGTGGATTTGGACTATTTCCTGCATGCACAGAATGGATTACTGTAATTCATTTTGAGAAGTTCTGTTAAAAGTGGATGAACTCTAAATGTCATTAGCTCTTAGTTAAAAATTAAGTCAAAAAAACCCTATACTTCCTGCAGGATGAACATGTCCAAAGAAGGAAACTTCCTACCTTGCAGTGATAGTTGCTACTTCACACAAATTAAAAGAGATTTTTGTTGAAATGCAAAACAAACAAAGTGATTTGGCTAAGTCCAAAATTTCATGTTGCAGCCACCAGAAGAACTCAAGATGGTATAATACGAAGCGATTATCAACATTTATTTGAGTATGCATTTGTTTGATTGATATCATCCCTGTCAGGGTAGAAGTTATTCTTCATTTGCAAATAGGGAAGCAAGGGCAAATCTGTAGTGATTTATAGTGAATCCAAAGAGATATTTGAAACAGATCTAGATTCATCCCCCGCAGTTCAACTTCTACTGTTCTTCAGATGCATACCATCCTTCCATGCACATTTAAAGTAAAGCTAAATATCAAGCTGTAAATTCCACTCCTTACAACTAAAGATTTTTATTTTTAAATGACAGCTGCCTCTTTTTTTCTGGCATAATTTCGTCATAAAAGGGTAATTCTCCCTCTCTGTATCCATCCTGCCAACAGGCAAAAATGTTCGTGTGTAGACCAGATCTTCTTGAACAGGCCTTCAACTACCACACTGTAAAGCTGCTGTACAATTATTAATTAAAAAAGCCGCAAGCTGCATTGACGTTACATGCAGGTTGAAATAAGGCAAACTACCACTTGCACATTTGTTGGGGACATGGCTGGGGGCATATCTAAAACAGATACCAGTTTAGAATAGCCCTACATTCCAACTTTTACTAGCCCTTAGTTTAACTTGCTTTTTATTATTATTGTTCATCAACATCAGGGCTATAACAAGCTTTCTCATTTTGGAACAAAGAAAGACAATCTGCCCTTTGAACTAGAACTACGTTAAAACACTTGGAGACTCAAGCCAACTTCCAAAACAATGAGATAACATGTTTGGAAGCACCAACTAATTCATATCACATACAGGCTGGAACTATACCCAAGTAATCAAGATAAGAAAATGTAATAAAGATTTCAGAATTATTCAACTGTTACACACCTCTTGATTAATATTAGCTTCTAATACTTCCTGATGTATCATATTTCTTCCACACTTTAGTCCTAAGTATCTAAAGGTCATGGAAGACCACCACTATTCAACAAATTAGTACACAGAAACAGATCAGGTACTTAGGTTGCAGGATCTCACCAGCAACAATCATTAGAAGAAAAAAAAAGAAAAAAAAAAGTACTTCAGCTTATTTTGACAGCTTAAGGGTAAAATCAACAGCTAAGCAGCACCTCAGTGGAACACTGACAGAGCTCAAGATGACTGGAGATCTTAGGTGAATGTTACAAGTTTTCCCTTTAAATCATCATTTTGCTCCTAAAACAAGGATCACTACTGGAGAGAACTAACGCATTCCCCTCCCCGCCCCCACCTCCCCAACACAGGCTGTAATTCAGCCACGGAGTCTATAAGAGTACAGCTAATATTTAACAAAGGGCCAAGCATCACCAGCTAGTAGAAATGCATGCGACCACCTCAAACTATCACTCCAGTAAGCACACAGCACTACAATGCTATTACTGCCTGTATAAAAGGTGTCAGGAGGGTTTCAGGGATCTGTGGGTTCTCTCCTCCCTCAAACTCCCCATTCCTTAGCTGATGTGATCTCAACAACCATTTCCAATTCAGCAAGTGTCTGAACAGAAGGTGACTGGAGGCTGGGAGAAGGAAAAAAAAATATTAAAAGAATAAAATCATCACATACATTTGTCTCTAGGTATCTGGTTTTGGCCACGAGAAAGACACTAATACTCAAGACTGGTAAAGAGAACACATATGTCAGCATCAAATCGTTATCATCTGGCATATCATGTCTCTAGAATCAGAGTCCTACCAGGGCATCAAGACACTGTGTGCCACTCCAGGCTACCCTCGTACAATGTGGTCCAACAGCTCAATACATCTCACTGCAAAGAGAGCTTAGACACCCCTTCTCCACACTTCCCTCAAACTCCAGGCCACAGCATGATGCTCCCTCAACTTCATCACTGCATCAAGAGAACTGCTCCCAGACCCGTCCTTCACCAGCTGCACCACCACACTCCCCCTCAAAAAAGGGCTTGAAACACATGACAAGGAAGTATGGTTTAAGCCGAATCAGTTCCCTGAGTAACCTCCCACAAAAAGCTGCGCTGGCACAACTGAAGGTGCAACTCTCTGACAGTTCAAGATGATGTGTACCTCTGCTGCTGCATTCTCACACTCTTCCTTTCTACCAGCTATGCATGCTCATCCTCCTCCTTTTTACCTGGTATTTGCTTGACCTGACAGGGAGCTACACTAGCAGAAAAATTATTCTACCCCTGAAGAAAAGATGATGTTTCTGCTGGCCTAAGTCCCCTGAATTGGCTCCCTGTGGGCAAAGGAGGTCTTTCAGCCCTCCTGTGTTTTTTCCTCCCCTCAAGAGCACAAGTTTAGTTTGACAAACTGTCATAAGGCCACAGCCCAAAAGAGCAGCAGAAGCAAGAGGGGAAAGTGAATTACTTAAGCCACTTTTATTGCCAAATGCACTGGTTCAAACCACAGGCTTTATTTTTTCTGACTACCACACTGTGTGGTATTAAAATGACTTTTCAGGGAATGATGCTAACACAAAGAATCCCACACATCTCAGATTCACTTTCAGAACTAAGTATGAATGGGTATTTCTAAAGTAACAAGAAGGATTTTCCCATATTCTTCTTCCCCATATTTATCTATCAGTATTTATTACAGAAATTCTTAAAGACTGCTACAAATGGCTAAGGTGAAACAGAATGTTATATCATTTAACAGGTCAACTTCCAAATCTCAAGGAACATTGTCAAAATTCACAAGGACGAGAGAGATGTATTAGGGGCAAGGGGTTAAGGTCACAGCATAATTTCAGCTGGACATCCCGGGCTAGTGCAATAAATCTTTTACAATTCTATGACCAAATATCATAAACGAAAAAAGTAACAAATTACAAATTTACATGACCCAACAATTTATGCAAGATTCATACTAGGAATAGGGCAGGTCCCGAGATCTCATAAAGCTGATCAATTTGAGGTTGAAACTATTTATGACACAGTGCCATCAAGATAAAAGTCACATAGCACTGTTACACTTTGGACTCGATTTTTACTTTTTTTTTTTTTTTTAAATGGTTTTGTACTTTATCTCCAAAAAATCCCAGTGAACTCTGTGCTTAACGTTGTTCACAGTATCTTTTGTTAAACACACACAGAGGGACTTTCACAGAGGGACTTCTTCTGGAGGAACAAAACTATATCAAATTTAAGCAACAAGGAAGAGATATGGAAGGGACAGAGGAGAAAGCAACTTCTCCAGGAGCTGGCAATTTAAAAGGCTTTAGGGAAGTGGAACAGGGTGTGTACAAATGAGGGTGGCGGGGGTTGGCGGTGCTGTTTGTTTTAAGTTTTAGCACTTAGGGTTGCTAAGAACTTTATTAACGTAGTGTTTTCCTTGAGTCTGTAAGTAGCACAAACTTCTCTAGCTGCCCAAGATTTTCCCAAAGAGCTGTGTAACGAACATACACAATTTTTGCATTTCACCCCAATGCAAGATCTTCAACAGCAGCTTTGAAACTGTCCTTTCCCCACTCCCCAATACTCCCCTTCCCTCCCCCCACCCACCCACCCACCCCATTTATGCCTCACAGCTATTTGGTTAAACTCTGAGCAGCAGGACAGCTCCACTGGAGGATTCAGGGACCCAGCGACAGAGCAGCAGGGGCCGAGAGGAAGATGAGATGACGTGCTTCAAGTAGGGAGTTTAGAAAGGACTAGAACAGGTGATCCCCAGCAACCAAGGTAAGAAGAGATGAGAAATGGAGACATAAGTAAAATAAATCCTATTCAAGCAGAGGTGGAAGCCAACAAAACATTCCAAACATACCAAAGCTATAATCAAAATAAAACCCCATAAACTCGATCTAGAAGTATCAAAAATTGGTTGGAAAGAAAACCCAGCACTTCTGTGTAGAGTCTGAGTTTCTCAGCAATGTATTGCCCTTGAATCGTTTTATGCTTGAAACAAGTTAATTGCTCCTATTAATCTGGAGTTAACAAGCATCCAACGTACACTTTTGTATTAGAGAAATTTAAACATTCAGCCGAAGCCAAAAATACATATGGTAGCAGTTACAACTCCTGGCGTAACCAAAAGCGGTGTTTCAAATCCCTGGTAACGAACTAGGATGCTGAGCTAACTGACAATAAGAGGTTTAACTCTGCACACAAGGAACTAACGTGAATCTGTGAATGTTATTACAGATTACCTACACTGAGCAGTCACCGGCAGATTATGGCCATATTTGCATACTTAAAAATAAAATGAGGATTTGTGCTCAATTAAAAGAAGGAAGCCAAACCAGACGAGGCATACCAGTGTTCTGGTTAGAGATCTTTTAAGATCACCGTGGAAGTTCACAGCCTACTGTTGTCAAACCTATTTTACTATCTTTGCAGACACCCACCGAATCAACTGGCCTAGAGCTGGCATTTATGTGTATGTTGGGACCGGCAGAAAAGACCTCGATATCTTGCCAGGGAAAGAGAAAAGGGCGAAATCTGTATTTTGAGTGGAGAAAGTTACACGAGATGAAAGGGCGCCGGGGACTTCCTTTTCAAAAACCCCACACACTCGATGGCAAGGAGCCTGCATAACAACAAACGCGCACGAGAGAGGAGGAGGAGAGGGGAAAAAAGGGGAGGGGGGGAGAGAAGCAATCACACATCCTCGTAATGCCCGCGGCCCCGCGCTGGAACCGGGGCGTCAATCCGGCACCCCGATGCACAACTTTCCGCCGGCCCCGCCGCCCCGCTCCCCGGGCCCCCCTGCCGCTGCCCCCGCTGGGGCGCGCCGCCGCCGCCGGCTCCGCGGCCTCGCTCCCCCCTCCCTCCCGCCTCGCCTCACGGCGGCGGGCCGGGGTCAGGTGGGCCGGGCCGGGCCGGACCCGCCTCGCCTCCCGCGGCGGCGGATGGGCACTGACAGGCGGGCCGCTCCCCGCCGGCGGGCGCGGCCCCGGCCCCGCCGTAAACAAGTTTGAAGGGGCCGCGGCCGGGCCGGGCGGGGAGGAGCGGGCGCGGCGCTGACAGGGGCCGCACAAAAGGGCAGGGCAGGACCCCCCTCCCGGCTCCCTCCCCGGCGAAGGGCGGGGCCCGGCCCGGCGCCGCTCGCCTCACGGCGGCCCGCGGCGGGGGGAGGGAGGCGGGCCCGCAGGCCGCGGCGCCGCTCGTCTCACGGGCCTCCCCCCCACCGGTGGAGCCTTCCCCCGCGGCGGCCGCCGCCACCGCGGGGCCCGGCCCGGCCTCCCCGCCGCGCCGCCGTCCCTCACCTACACAGTGAATGAGCTTGTGTCGCCACGAATCGAGCTGGTGGCGGACGCCGCGCCTCTCGATGGAGCACTGCTGCCGCCCGCACGGGCTCGCCATCTTCTGGGCGGCGGGCGGGGGTGGGGGTGGGGGCGGCGGCGGGCACGGCCAGGGGGGCAGGGACGGGAAGGAAGGGCCGCGCGCCGCGCCGCGCCACGCCCACCCGCCGTCAGCGCCCGCCTCGCCGCGCCACGCAGGCGCCGCCGGGCCGCGCCCCGCCCCGCCCCGCCGCGCGCCCCTGCCCGCCCCGCGCCTGCGCGGCTCCGGCCCGCCCCGCCGCCGCCACCTGCCCGCACGTGCGGCGCCGCCGCGCCCGCCCGCCGGGGGCGCTGTGTGCCCCCCGGGCCGTCCCGCCCCGCCGCTGAGGGGACGTCGCACCCCTGAGGGGTCGCGGTCTCCCGAGGGGCGTCCCGCCCCCAGCGCCCGTCCCTCGGGCGGCGCTGACCCCCAGAGGCCGCCCCGCCCCCAGCGCCCGTCCCTCGGGCGGCGCTGACCCCCAGAGGCCGCCCCGCCCCGGCCGGAGGCGCCAACGCGGGTTTCTGTCAGGAGGAGCCCCGACTCCCAGCTCCCCCGGGCAGCCGGAAGCACCGGGCCTGCTGCTGGCCCTTGGGGAGGACGCTCGGCTGCGGGTGCCCGCAGGCCTCCCGGCACCGGTCCCAGGGTGACAGTTCCCTGCCGCAGCCACCCTCTGTGTCTCGGCAGTGCCCGTTCTCCCTCCAGCCTCCCACCACCGGCAGCGCCTGCGCTCCAGCGCCAGCTCGGGTGCTGTGAGGGGGTCGGTGCCGCCATTCCTGATGGTGGGCGGAGGGCACACGGACAGGCGAGGGAAGGCCTGGTGCTGCCTGCTGCCTGGGCAGGAGGAAAATGTCGGCACCAGCTCTATGCAGCTTCAGGTGCTGAGCTGGGAAGGGTGAAATGCCTCACCTCACCCCAAACCCTAGCGCAAGGCCAGAGGTGAAGCCCAGAAGTCATGGCCTTTATTCCCCCACCCTCACCCCCGGAGCCATTACCCTCACCTCTCCAAGCCACACACGATTAGGGCGTTTGAAAGGCGGAGGAGTCAAAGCTGGCTGTATGTAGATGTGATAGTAGCATGTCCCTGGTAAGATATTTCCTGTGGAGAGAGGGACGTGTTTGAGCCACTGCTGTCTGGGTGCAGTCAGAGCTGCAGGAAAGCCAGTTGTCCTGTCCAAAGGGAACTCCAAGGGGCACAGGATGGGCTCTTGGGGCACGCGGGTAGGAGAGCTTGTGTCCTACAAAAGCAAACCGGTACGGCTCCATGTGGGTAGTTCAGCAAAAGGAAAGCAAAACCGAGGTGTGATTGCTCTGCCCGTGTATGGGGGAAGCTCCAGTGGGGAAAGGGTGTAAATTCCAAGGAGGGGACAGAGTCCAATGGTAGCATAAGGACAGATTATTAGTTGACTCTTAATACCCTCGTGAAGAAAATCAGAAGACTATTTCTAACTGAAGAGGTGGAACTTCCTAGAGCAAACAGCAACCAGAGTAGCAAAACACAAAAGCCCATTTCAAGATGCAGCTTCGCTGTGAAGAGGGCAACATGACATTTGTTTCCATGAGCAGAATAGACAGGGTTAGTGACCAGAGAATCCTAGTCCTGTTTTGAAAGCCATTAGCAGTGGAAAGAAGGAAAGCATGACCTATGGAGAATTTCTCTGCTACAAACAGCAGGAACACTCTTTGGGCACCTCTGCTCAGCTCAGCTCCACCTCACTCCAGTTGTTTGCGATATCCTGGTCTTCGTTCCACCCCTTTTTCAGTGTGATGAACCATTGGAGTTTATGTGTCTTCATTTCCAGAGTCCTTGTGTTGGCAGTGGGGAATCTTGTTTCCACTCAAAGTCTAGACATGCCTCTTGCTAGAGCCAGTTCAAAAGTCTTTTAGGCACTATGCTAACCACAGAAGTACTTCCCTGAGAGACAGATGATCTAAACAAAAGGATTGCAACGTGAATGCTCTAGACTCCAGCGGGGAACTTCTACCTGCAGCTTGGACAGTCGCTAGAACAGCGAGCGGGTGGACAAGCTGCTGGAGAGGCTAATGGTTGCTGACCTTGTATCTTACCAATCCAGATACACCAGGACAACTGCCTGCTCACTGTGGTTTTCACGAGAATCTTCCTGCAAATTCTGACTTGCAAGATTCCTCTCTTGCTCCAATGCTCACAAAATAAACTTGACAGTGGTAAGTTTGCTGGAAGCAGGGCTATTGGCTGTCAAACTGTTACTATCTCCTTGTTTCTTCTGCACTCAGTCTGCATCCCTGCTGTGACAGGCAACAGGGTCACATGATGCTGGTCTTATATTTATGAACCTCCATTTTAGAGTGAGTTTGTTTTCTTGCTACTGCTAACTACTTTCAGGAGGCTTCTCCCAAATTTCCCTTCCCTCATGGCTGCAGACCGACTCCTAACATACCAGTGGCCTGTGTTTCCAAATCCACTTACACCCATGCAGGTCTGAAGTGCTCTTTTAAGCATCTCTTCTCCCAGGCCTTCCCCTTATGCAATTCTGTGCACAGTCTCCACATGGCCCTCCTTTTTCTAAGGTGGACAAGATAAGTTTCCATAGCTCCTCCTTCTGTGGCAGTTTGACTATTGCCTGGGTGGTATTAGTGGTCCTTCAGTGCACCTGATCAGTTTTGAACATATTTTTCTTGAGCAATCACAAGCAGAATTAGGTATGCTTTTCCACAAAGCACGCCTGCCCTCTGGAGAAAGTACCTTGCCTGAATGAAAGTCACATCCTACAGCTTTGACTCATGCGCCTTGGTGGCTTTAACTGGTTGTGCCCTGCTCATCTATCATCTGCCCTGTGGCTGGAGGTTAGCACTCCCATGACAGAGCTAACAGGATGGAAGTGTGCATTGGCTGGCATATCTTGCTGTGGTTATGCTATCTCTAATCTTCACCTCAGCACTTATTAATAGAGGGTTCCAGTTTTGTTGTTCTCTTTTTTTGCAATCCTCTGTTCCTAGACTGATGATTAGATACCAAATTCTTTGAGGTAGCCCCACATTTCTATTCTGTGCTGGTGCAGCACCTAGCAAAAATCTTCTGATTTCTGACTGGGACAGGTAAGAGGATTAATTCCTTTTCCAAACCCTCCTGCCCCACCCCAAGATAATCAGAGACTGTTAGCATGATAAATACCAACAATTTGGATTTCTTACTCACTGCCAAAGCAGAGAGGATGAGGAAAGCATGAACCAGAGGATCCAGTACATAAAGCAGCAGAAAGTGCTTGAGAGCCAGAGGAAGGGAACAGTCGTGCAATCTAAGAAGTGGTTTAATTCCCCAGGCCTCCTGTGGGGAAGGGCAAACAGAGGGTCAAGGTCCACTTAAAAAAAAAGAGCAACAACATCTGGAATTGCCAGCTAAAACTTTTGTGTTCAGAGGGATGGAGAAGAAGAGTGTAAAGAACAGTGGGACTGGCCTTAGGAGACCCATCAAGAGCAAGAGCTAAGTGAGCAATCACAAACATACCAAGGTGGTAGCAGATCTGATGTCCCCAGAATTAGGCTGGATGGTGTCTGATACACCAGAGCTTGCATCGTGCTGCCACCAACGCCATCGGATGGTTTTGTTGAAACCAAAGCGAATCCACCACTTTCTTGGCCAACGCCATCAGCAGGCCCCAGCAGCCATTCCTCTGCTCACTCCTGAAAATGGCTCAGCACAAACTCTCTAGCTGGGACAGAGCTTCAGCCTCCCCCAGCTTCTCCACCAGCCATGAGACTTGCTGCAGTAGGGGTGTTGCTTTTCCCGTTTCACAGTGGCTCCCCTTTGATGTTAATTGTTTGCAGGCAAAGCTTAGCGGAGAGCGTAGCTGTTCTCTGGTTCATCTGCTGGTTACAACTGAGCTGCCCAGACCAGCAGAGAAAATGCTTTGATGTTAATGAGCTGCAGACAATTTCTCTTAACACTGAGCAGGGCCTGGCATCTCAGAGGTAAGACTTTCAAGGCAGATTCTACAGCAAGTCTCTCCAACATCCGTTTTGCCACAGGAACAGAAAATACTCAAGAAGATATTAGAGCAGGAACCTGTCCTCCCACCTGGTCTCGCACCACACACAGTATTGTCACAGAGCCTGTGACACAGAGATGCCAGAGGCAGGGAGGCAGCAGGAATAAGAAATGGCCCCATCAAATCACATGACCTTTAAGGGATCCAGTGGAAGCATGATTTACCCCCTCGCCCCGTAAACTGCCTGCCTCTCTGGTCCTGTGAATGCACAGAAATGGGAGACAAGGATGGGCTGTAAACTCATTTGCAGGAGACTGGTTCCCATCTGGCTGGTGCTCGAGGTAACCCCATTCTGTGTGTGGCACCTTCTCCATCAGCACAGATGTCTGAACGAAACAGGCCAGCTGCAGCAAAGTGAGACTTGCGCAGGCAGCCTTGGACTATCCCCTTTCCTAAGTGGATAAACTAGGAAAACACTTTTCTGTAGATCTGCTACAGGCAGCAGCACACTGCCGAGTGCATACGAACCTACAGCGATGGGTCCCCTCAGAGACAGGGTACAAAAGAGCACATGGATGTGTTGCAGCTTCCCTGGGTTCAGTCAGCCTTTGTCATGGGCCCCAGACAAGGGGGTTGGGACTTCTCCCAAGGGCAGCACCTCACGAGCTTGAGGAAAAGCCCAGGTTAGGCAGAGGTTCCTGCTGTGGAGAGATGGGGTGGGAAGCAGGGAAAGGTGAGAGAGAGATATGCCCAGTGGAAGTGTGAGGTACCACAGTCTGAGCAAGGCAGCATGGAATCACAAGTCCAAACAAAGACAAGTGAGAAAAAAGGCACAAATTCAATTTTGTAACCTCTACCAGTCATCAGCAAAGTATATTTACCATATCACACAAACTCTGCTTCTTTCCACACACTGTGAGCTCTTGAATGAAGAAGCAAGCAACGCAGTCCTCTGGGGAGCCCCCAGCCAAGCAGAATCAAACGCAGACTATGTTCCATCAAGTGGAACAACAAATGAGACCTCACTGAAGGTTAAGGAGAAACATGCCTTCTTCTGTGGAATGTGGCTTAATTCCAATATATTGCATCTGTTAAATGATATATATAACGAGAGAGAGATATTATCTTCTCAGTTTTCTCTCCATTACAGGATTGTTCCCTGCAGCAAACTTTGGATACAAACATAAAATAATGAAAGCCAAGACAGAATGCTTGTCCCAGGCCCATTGCAGGGAGGAGCTCACACAAATGCATGTACTCCATCCTACACTGAAATAAAACCTAACGAGGTAGGTTTTTTTTTTTCCCCTGTAGTTAAGAAAAAGAAAGTGACATCATAGAGGAGCCCATGACTGATCACAGGCCAAGGAGGCAATGCTGCAGTTTGGAAAGTCTACTCAAGTCAATGGGAAGAGAGATGAAATTAACCTTTGACAAGGCATTCAGCATTTGCTGTGCAGCAAAAATCACTCCCAAAAGTCACTCCATTCAAGCAAAGCTTGTGGGATGTGTTTTGACACTACGGATACAACTGCACAGCCAGCACCCTGCAAGAGATGATACTGGCAGAGACAGGCAAGCTGACGACAGCACAGAGCAATGCACGCCACCATCCACAAAGAGTGGGAAGGGAAACGTTGTGATTTATGCTGCTGGGCAGTAGTCTGCAATCCGCCACGGAGTGCACACAGGATGGATGAAGAGGGCAGCAATAAGATCCCTTTTTTAGAGGGTTTTACTGTCCCATGCAATAGCAGCTTCACTAGAGATGGGCAGATGTATCAGTCTGAAAGCGAGATATTCATTAAGTTTAGGATGGATTTCAGTACACAAGACGTTGTGTTGTCAGTAATTGCAATATTAATGTAAATAGAAAGCAATAGATTTGGAAGGTGGACAGGAATAATCTGGGGTTTACAGCACGGAGTTTATCCCCATTAAAGGAACAGGAAAGCTTGAGCGTTGAATAAATGGACTAGAAAAGATCACCTTTGTAATAAAAGGAAGGGTGCATGCAGCAAGGTGAACACTAGGTCAACTTGTAACGGTTTCGAGGGGATGAGGGAACATTCACCTGAAACTAGGACAGAGCTGGAACAGCTGAGCTGTCTGCAGCAAATACAACTTGAGATAGTTCTTTTGTCTTTATCAGAGGCTAAATGCATATAATGCTATACCTCCAAAAGTCTCGGAATGGGTTTAAAAACAACAAAAAAAATCCAGAATGGGGATTTTGTAGGAAGATAACAGACAAAGTCCTTCATGTACACACAGAAGCCCTCCAAATCCAAATAAATACATACGAAACCCTCAAGATGAGAGTTGCTGATGAATACAACACTGAATAGCTTTCCACCCTGGATGCGCCCACAGGGTTCTGCAACAGCCCTTAGCAAAGCAAAGGAAAGCATGAGACTGCAAGGCATCTTTTACTTCGGCTGTTGCTGGGGCTGTGTCTGGCACCCACCATGATCCAGGGAAAAGCAGACTCAGTTCAGTCCTGCATGCTTTGCTCCAGTGCCACTGTCCCTTACACATACTAGGCATCTCTCCTCTGCATGACACTTACATTCACACAAGGCAGCACACTTGGTTATGTGTGTCATGGATGAGCCATTTTGCTGCTAAAGGAGCAGTTAACTGCTGGGTTCTGCTTTTTCCCCACTGGAGGGAAGAGAGTCAGCTATCTTTTTGTCTGTGCCACTGCTGACTGTCAGGAAATTTGGAGGAACTTAATCAACTTTGGTCCGATTCAGTCAAATTTGCAAGAATGGTGGCAACCACAGTATAGTTCCAAAGCTCTTAGCAGGGTGATTAGCAGACTGCACAGCCTTGTGGGTGTCAGCTCATTCAGAAATGCTACAGAAACAGGAAACAACAAAACATTAACTCAACCAAGCATGCGGGTAGCTCAGAGGAAGGCTTGGTGCATCCTATGAGAGAAGCAAGGGGAACAGACACTTGCAACTTACAAACTTTCCACACCAGCAACCTGACAGGTAAAGTGTCTCCAAAATGAAGATTGCAAAGAGTTTGAGAACTTGAAGTTGCTTATGACAGAGCCCCAAACCTGATATACTACAAAATAAAGTCAGTGCTTAATTATGGCTTCAGGCGTCAGTGTCCTGCACTCAGCCACATTCAAAACTACGCTCAACGTTAAATGAATTTGTGGTCACTGCGAAGGCATGAAGGAGGTGCTGGAGGCGCGGTCCCAAATGCCTAATTCTGATAGCACTTGCCTGAGAATTTGAAAGCATTTCAGATATGAAACCACTGAAATTATTTGATGCAGTGTACCACCTTCTGCTTAAGCTGGCCTTTGTAATGAAGAAGTGAAAAGTGGCAAATGTTGTGCCAGCTTCTGACTAGAGGCTGAAGAAATTAGGGAATTATTACTGTAGCCATCACCCTGGTAAGAACTCCAGTATGGGTATAAAAAGCTGAATGTCTTTATACATGGTAAACCAACCCTAACCAGCAACACCCATAAAATGTTTTCTGCCATTACAGAATATGGGGGGGGAGCACATGCAGCTAGAAAGTATCTCTGCCCTTCTCCAAGCTGACACAAGTTTTCTTTTCAGTAATATACTTTCAGCAAACTGAAAAAGGAGCTGGTGAAGGAAGACATTTCCATGGAGCAAAGCCCAGAGCTAGATATTGAACATGTGAATTTTATTTTAAAAAAGCAACAACAACAAAAAAAAACCCAAAACACCCAAGCCAATGTAAGATCTTGTCTCATTTCAGTAGGAAGATGATTGTCAGAGCAGCAGCTCAAGATGTGAAGCCACAGAAGATTATTCAGGCTACTAGCACAGTATTTGTCCAGGTTCCAGAAAGAAAAAAAAAAAAAAAGAAAAAAGAAAAAAAATTAAGGAAAAGAAGGGAAAAAGAGGGGTGAAAGGGGGGGAAGGGAGGGGCAGGGGGGGAAGGTGGGGGGGGAAGGCGGGGGAAAAGAAAAAAGAAGCCTGGGATGCTGTTTAAAATAGCAGAGAACCATTATGTATTGACATGGGTCTAAGTAATGCTGAGCTTATACTATTGACCACCTGATTAGGATAGTGGAATGAAAAACACTGGAAGACTTTAAGAGGTTGTCAGGGGAGGAAACATAATGATAATGGGAGATATTAATTACCCCCATGTAGACCAGGTAGATACTATATCAAAGAATGATGCAAAGACTGTATTTTTATCCCTAATGAATTAATAGTTCTTAGAATGACCACTTAGGGAAGCCAAGTGGAGGATGAATTCTTGATTTAGTCACAAGTAGTACATAGGAGGGAGTTTGAAATGTAATAGTGAACAGTCGCTTTGTCATAAACACAATGTGCTCAAATCCAGTATTACTGCAGGAGAGGAAAAAGCAAGAAAAAAGTACACTGCAGTGTAACTTAAAAGGGAGATGAGTATAGTCTCCTTCAAAAGGGAATAAGTATAAAAGTCAGGAGAGTAATTAAGAATTTTAAAGTAGCCGGTAAAAGGACAAAATGCTTGCAATGACACTGAGACCCTGTATTTAAAGCTTTAAATATGCCATCAAGTAAAATATACTAACAATAAAACCAACAAAAATAATCTCCAAGTCTGACATATTTAAACCACTGAACAAAGAAGACTTTTAGAAGTAAAAAGATGTCCTTCAAAAAGTGTAAGTTATGGCCAAAGAAGAAATATAGAAAATCCCAAATTCTGCCAAGTTAAACAAACAAACAAAAGGAAACCATCAAAAAAAACCAACCCAATACATTTAGGCCAGCCAAAATATTTTTGAACACCAGCTTGCTGAAAACATGAAGATCACTAATAAAAACATGTTCTACACAGCAGGAGGAAGCCTACAGGAACTCAGGGGCCCAACAGCAAGCTTTAAGGGAAGAATAGTCAAGAAAAATGACCTTGACTAGGGGCTACTGTCACCAAACATAGCTGTGCACATCCAAACATTTTTTTGCAAGGCATTGAGTATCCTGCATGCCTCCCAGGTAGCTGTAGTTTAACAGAAATGGGTATATGTATAATTTCTACTGAAGCTCGGGTCCAGCTTGTAATTGCCTCACTCCATTAATGTGCTTTCCAGCAGGCTGAAGAAAATACTGCTGAAATAATAAGGTGGTGACTGATCATTTCAGACTGGATTTCAGTCCCCGTTAACTTACAGACATTTCGTTAATAGATGACTGAAGTGAATAGTCAAATGGGAAGCACCAAGGTCTGAGGAATTAACCACTAGTCAAAGCACCACGAGAGAGAGGCAACAAAGACAAAACTGAGCCCAGCTTGTGGTTCTATGAGGGGTTACTGGTTCACCAACCTTGCTCTCACATGGAGATGTTTAGAGATGTTGAGAGAGATGGGGATTAGGAAACAGCTGTCCATAGCACTAAGTGGTGTTGGCTGCTGTCACCTCTTTCCCTGATTGCTATTGGCACTCCAGAGATCTTGTCCTGCTCTGACCCATTCTTTTATCCAGGCCATTAATAGCATTGCCTTCTCTGGAGTCTGCCTCCAACAGCATCTGGAGAACTCTGATTTATTCATTTTCCTCCGGTGGCAACTACAATTCATGAGCAGATACATCCTGCAGGTCTCTTCACTCTTGCAAGGTTGTAGGTAGCAGTCACTCTCGTCCACTGGTGAAAATGGACCAGAGCGTGGTCTAACTGTCCATTAGCCATCACAAAAGCCCAAGCATAGTCTGAACCAGTTCCTCATGCATCGTACTATGTGTTTCCCCAAAGGTTATGATCTTCTGTTATACACTTAATGTACTTTCTTTTTTTTAACCAGTTGAGTACTTTGCCTACATGCTGAGTGCAACCACAGATCTTGGAAGTTCTGGTACACAGACACTGCCCAGTCTGTACATCTTGTTTGCCAAACACCGTAAATGTCCCACGTGCACTTCGCGAGACCTTTGATGGACTATAGACATCTTACCTGTTAGCCTCATCAGACCATCTGAATAATGCTGTCCAGCATGTCCATTCTTGGGTTGCATGGCTAGAGCTGTCAACCTTTCATTTTCTAAGCCTGTGCAGCATTGCTGTAGTGAACAAGTGGTATTCGGGAATGCCTTTGCCCCCAGGTACTTGCAGGAGAGCTTCTTTATTTAGGGACAAGTTCCAACTGTCTCTAGGTAACAGAGAAAGTGTATTTTCTGCTGCTTCTCTACATACTTCCTGCCTCTAAAAATAAGCTATTTAAAGATGCAGTTTCCAATACTCACCAGTTCACCTGGGAACAGAGCTTGTACGCAATATTGTTACCGTACACAATTTCACAACCTTGCAACTCACCCATTGAGTAAGCCTTCTAGCTACACTCAATTTACCTTGCTTAGTGTTTCCACATGGACTTGTGGGTCTCCCTTGAATTAAGCCAGGAGGTGTTAAATTCATTTGCTCAAGCAATGCTATCTCCTAAGGCTCAGTCGTCACCTAAACAGAATTTTCTGAGGTCAAACCAGAAACACCATGTCATTTAACTCCCTCATCCATTCTCAGGACAAGTTCTTCTTAAAATTTTGTGACAGCCTATGGCCACTGATTCTGTAGGCTTCTTCCCAAGTTCTGCTATTTGCTGTGGTCACATCAGGCAAGCCAGAATCTTGGCGCACTGGCAATGTGATGAGCCAGAGGATGGTGCACCACGATGCATCTTGGGATGCTTGGTGGAGGCAGAACACGCTGCCTGGAACAAAGCCACAGAGAGAACTATGCATGGAAGCTGGCTGGGAGCATCTGGCCAGTAGGAGGAGAGCAGTTGTGACGCATTGCTAGTAAAACAGGTCGCTGTAAGGATGTAAGAGGAGATGATATGGATAAGATATGTCCTGAGGAGGTGTGAGAAGGGGTGGTAAAAAGGGCTTTGCACAGGTATTCTCAGGGGCTGGCTACAGATGGACCAGATGCAGCCTCAAGTATAAATTGTGCTGTCTCTGTGGCTATATGAAGAATAAAGAGTAGAAATTATGCAATTCTAGGAGCCTTTAGTTTCCCAGTGAATGCCAGGCAACAAACAGCGGCAGAATAGCAGGGCTCAGGTATCCTCTGACAAGACAGAAAGCAAATTTCCTTATCAATTCACTGTAACATAAAACATAACATTATTTCAGGCATGGTTTTAATGCGTGGTGAGATTGCTGTATCAGTGAGGCAACAGACTGGTAGGGAGGAGCAGACACCCAACACAGGCAGAACCTGCAAGGAGAGGGGTGGGGGAAGAGGAGGCACAAGCCAGCTGTGGTCAAAACCCAAAAGTGAGTTTTACTCTGTTTCAGTAAGGGTGATTAGAGGAACCCAGGGACTGAAGAGATACCTAATGGAACAGGAAGGGGGCAAAAGAAGTTATACTCAGATGAGTTTCTTAGTCTAAGGCTCTCAATTCAGAGTTAAGGATGATGCGCAATGAACCAGGAGAAACTGCTGCTAAAGGTGAAAGTGAGTCCCAAGGCTGGTAAGGACATACAGGAAAGACTGCCCAATCTGCATCAAAAACAAGCACGAGCAGGCTGCAGGGAGGATATTAACTGTGTATCTTAGGAATAAATTCAGGTTAGTAAATCCATTGGTAATTTCAGAAGAGCCAAGTGCGAGCTCACAAAATGTGGAGGCAGCACAGGGTTGGGAGGGGTTGCGAGTGCTGAGAGAAGTAGGGAACCTTGACCTTGTCAAGGGATGGGGGAAGTAGGGTGAAATATAACTGCAAAAAGGGCAAACTTAAACACTTGGGAAACAGCAGGAAGGACATTTGCTATAAACTGATGAAATGGAGGCACCAAAGGAATAAAAAGACCTTACTGCACTGGAAGATGAATGTGAAGCAGCAACGTGATGCTTCTGTGAAAAACTAATGGCATGATACTAGGATGCATTAGACAAGTTATTTTTAGCAGAGACAGAAACATTATTGCCATTGCGCAAGGCATTATGAGACTTCTTCCAGAATATCCTTATAGCTCTGTAGCCAGGAAGGATACATTTCCAGGCACAAAAACCCACCCCTATTTGGATACCAAAACAAACAAGCACCAGCTGATGAAGATCTACTGGAAGAGTTTGGCTTGTTCAGGTCAGACAAGGGGGGACAGATGTGTTTTTGAAGAAGCATTGAAAAAAATTGTAAATAAGTAAATGTTAATAAAATCTTATAGACATATAATAATGACACAAAATAATAAGTTTAGGTGGTGAATTGGAAAGTGTCTAGCCCTGCCAGGAGCGAAGTTCTGGACCAGCCTTTGAAGAAGGGTAATGAGGCAGAGAAACCCAGATCAATGTAACGGACACTTTGATAGAACTCCCTCCACAACCTTCAAAGTGGAGCGCTGGAGGCTGGCAGTTCAGCCCGAGACACAGCTCCTGGCTGGCTAAGGAGTCAGCAGCGCTAAGGTTGTTTGGAAGAGGCTGCTTCAACTCTGGACTTCCAGGTTCCTGATGGTCGCTGTGAAGATGAAGAACAAACAATTCCCCCCTCAATTTGCTTCTAAAGGTACTGAGGTTTTCTTTCTTCAGGAGCATTAAAGACAAGCTCTGGGCCTCACGCCTTGGTGCTCCCAGCATTACAGTCCCCGGAGGTCTGCTCACACATTAGGCTTAACGCTATTGCCAGATTAGGGTCAGGAGGGAATTTTCCTGGATTGACAGAAAAATTGTGGTTGCATTTTTTGTGTGGTTTTGGGAATGGTTTGGGGTTTTTTTGCTTTGGGGTTGGATTTTTTTGTTTAGGGTTTTTTGTTTGTTTGTTTGTTTCACTTCTACAAGTTCACATCTATTTTTTGGCATCCTATGTAATTTTTTTTCACAAATTCTTTGCCATCACCAGACTTCCAGACCTGACGGTCCCTTAATCTCCCTGCTGGCTTCCTGTGACATGTTACAGCTGCAGCTTTTTTGCTGAGGGGAGTCAGGAAGCACTTGCAGCGCCTGGTTTGTGGGGTGGGCAGAGCAGATGTCCAGTGTAGAGGCACCAGCAGAACATTCATTGCACCTTTACTCACAACTGCAGTGCACTTGACTATAGGGTGACCCTGGAGGACTGCCCCAATGTGAACACAAGCACACATGATAACTGCGAAAGCAGCTGTAAAAGGGAACATGGGAATTAACCCAAGCTCTCAGCTGTACAAGCACAGATTTAAAGCATTCACAGACACTGGCTGGCCTCCAGGGCTTGCTTGCAGGCAGGAGAGGATTTGGGACAAGGAACATGTGAGAGTGCAGAAAAGGTGTGAGAGAGAGAGCCCCAAACCTGTTCTGCATGCCATAGGGGGATGATGAGTGTCTCTTCCAGTTCTCAGAGGCTCCTTTGAGCACATGTTTCCAGTGATTGCAGCACCAAAGTCCCATAGCCCCTCTCTGCAAATACCCGAAGCCAGGTACCCCTGTGAGGCTCCTAGTGCACAGGGAGGCTCCCAGTGGGGAGGCACAGACACAGCACAGCAGCAGCCTCTGCTTTGGGTCAGGACCTCTGAGCCCTCGGATGTGCGGAGTCAGTCTGAATCTCGTGGACTGAGGGTCCCAAAGAAGAGAATGGGTGCAAACAGCAAGGAGCACTGCACCTCTCCCCATAAGGGTCCCTGTCAGCTTTCACGATGAGCACAGAGTATCTTACATTGGATCTTAAGTGTGAAATACTAAGCATTGAAAAGCACACCCACCTCAAGGCAATGCAGGTGCTCAGCACCTGGCAGCATCCAACCCCAAGGTCCCAGAACAGCCTTCTCCAAGGATAAGGGGCTCTCCTGCTGCTGAGAAAATGTTGAGCTCTGCAAAGTGATGAGAATAAAGGCTGTGCAGCCTCTAGCCCGAGGCAGAGGTGTGCAAAGACTGCTGCTGTCACTCTTCTGCTGCCCCACTGCCTTTTGCACGTGGGGTCCAAACCAGCTTATGTGCAGAGCACAGGCCCCTCATCTTCCAGGTTTTACTCATGATGAAAGACCACTTTGGATGACCTAGCCGTTTTCTAGCCTGGAGATCACATTCAGGACATACTAATGCAAGAGGGAATGAGAAAGGAGAGAGTAGGAAGGTGTGAAATCAGCATCAGTCCCTTGGAAATTTGTTCCAGTGGAAGGACACAGATGGCAGGGCCTGAGCGCAGGGAGGGCTTAGGACAGCCACAAGAGAGGGGAGCCTGCAGCAGGAACAGAAGGGGAAAGGTTGAGAGTGCCTTGAAAAGAGAGAGTGAAAACCCCAGCTATGCTTAGTGACCTCTCAAAATGTCCCTGTGTAGTCCCCAGCCATGTGCTGCTGCAGCTCAGCGCAGAGCCACTCACACAGCCAATGAAGGATGCCGAAAGATGCTGCAACTTGTTGGAGGAAGATTTGCTTCCAAGAGACTCCCCCCAGGAGCTGGAGTCCCTACAAAGCCCCAGCTCTGCCCCTCCCCTCTGGCATGCCTCTAGCGGGAGAAATCCCTGCAGGTACCACTGATGCCAGTG